>NW_026682920.1:0-300000 GCF_027887145.1 Ammospiza caudacuta
GCGCAAAAGTACCACAACATGCCTGCCTCCACAGCTTTTTCCTTGGGGACATGCCTAATTCCTGGCTGATTTGCCTTTCTCGTCTTAGGGTTGGGGTTCGGCCTAGGGCTAGGATTTTTAAAATCAGGAAGCCCTGAGTTCCAGGCACACTGGAGCTGTGAAAGGCATCCAAAAGGGAGTGCAAAAGTGCCACAACATGGCTGCTTTCACGGCTTTTTCCTTGGCAAGAAGCCTAACACCAGGCTGACATACTTTCCCAGGGTTACTGTTAGGCTTAGGCCTAGGGCTAGGATTTTTGAAACTAGGAAGCCCTGGGCTCCAGGCACACTGCAGCTGTTCAAGGCATCCCAAGGGGAGTACAAAAGTGCAACAACATGGCAGCTTTCACAGCTTTTTCCTTGGCACCATCCCTATACCTAGGCTGATTTATCTGCCTAGGGTTAGGGTTAGGGTTCAGCCTAGGGCTGTGATTTCTTTAACCAGGAAGCCCTGAGTTCCAGGCTTACTTCATCTGCCAAAGGCATCCCAAAGGGAGTGCAGAAGTGCCACAACATGGCTGCTTTCACGGCTTTTCCCTTAGGAAGAACCCTAATACCCGGCTGATTTACCTTCCTAGGGTTACTGTTAGGCTTAGGCCTAGGACTTTTAAAACCAGGAAGCCCTGGGCTCCAGGCACACTGCAGCTGCGAAAGGCATCCCAAGGGGAGCGCAAAAGTGACGCAACTTGGCTGCCACCACTGATATTTCCATGAGACCATCCCGAACCATAGGTTGATTTTCCTTCCTAGGGTTAAGGTTTGAGTTACGCCTAGGGGAAGGGTCTATTAACCAGAAAGCCCTGAGTTCCAAGAACACAGCAGCTGCGAAGGACTAGCCAAGAAGAGCGCAAAAGTACCACAACATGCCTGCCTCCACAGCTTTTTCCTTGGGGACATGCCTAATTCCTGGCTGATTTGCCTTTCTCGTCTTAGGGTTGGGGTTCGGCCTAGGGCTAGGATTTTTAAAATCAGGAAGCCCTGAGTTCCAGGCACACTGGAGCTGTGAAAGGCATCCAAAAGGGAGTGCAAAAGTGCCACAACATGGCTGTTTCACGGCTTTTTCCTTGGCAAGAAGCCTAACATCAGGCTGATTTACTTTCCCAGGGTTACTGTTAGGCTTAGGCCTAGGGCTAGGATTTTTGAAACTAGGAAGCCCTTAGCTCCAGGCACACTGCAGCTGTTCAAGGCATCCCAAGGGGAGTACAAAAGTGCAACAACATGGCAGCTTTCACAGCTTTTTCCTTGGCACCATCCCTATACCTAGGCTGATTTATCTGCCTAGGGTTAGCGTTAGGGTTCAGCCTAGGGCTGTGATTTCTTTAACCAGGAAGCCCTGAGTTCCAGGCTTACTTCATCTGCCAAAGGCATCCCAAAGGGAGTGCAGAAGTGCCACAACATGGCTGCTTTCACGGCTTTTCCCTTAGGAAGAACCCTAATACCCGGCTGATTTACCTTCCTAGGGTTACTGTTAGGCTTAGGCCTAGGACTTTTAAAACCAGGAAGCCCTGGGCTCCAGGCACACTGCAGCTGCGAAAGGCATCCCAAGGGGAGCGCAAAAGTGACGCAACTTGGCTGCCACCACTGATATTTCCATGAGACCATCCCGAACCATAGGCTGATTTTCCTTCCTAGGGTTAAGGTTTGAGTTACGCCTAGGGTAAGGGTTCTATTAACCAGCAAGCCCTGAGTTCCAAGAACACAGCAGCTGCGAAGGACTAGCCAAGAAGAGCGCAAAAGTACCACAACATGCCTGCCTCCACAGCTTTTTCCTTGGGGACATGCCTAATTCCTGGCTGATTTGCCTTTCTCGTCTTAGGGTTGGGGTTCGGCCTAGGGCTAGGATTTTTAAAAGCAGGAAGCCCTGAGTTCCAGGCACACTGGAGCTGTGAAAGGCATCCAAAAGGGAGTGCAAAAGTGCCACAACATGGCTGCTTTCACGGCTTTTTCCTTGGCAAGAAGCCTAACACCAGGCTGACATACTTTCCCAGGGTTACTGTTAGGCTTAGGCCTAGGGCTAGGATTTTTGAAACTAGGAAGCCCTTAGCTCCAGGCACACTGCAGCTGTTCAAGGCATCCCAAGGGGAGTACAAAAGTGCAACAACATGGCAGCTTTCACAGCTTTTTCCTTGGCAAGAAGCCTAACACCAGGCTGATTTACCTTCCCAGGGTTACTGTTAGGCTTAGGCCTAGGGCTAGGATTTTTGAAACTAGGAAGCCCTTAGCTCCAGGCACACTGCAGCTGTTCAAGGCATCCCAAGGGGAGTACAAAAGTGCAACAACATGGCAGCTTTCACAGCTTTTTCCTTGGCACCATCCCTATACCTAGGCTGATTTATCTGCCTAGGGTTAGGGTTAGGGTTCAGCCTAGGGCTTGGATTTCTTTAACCAGGAAGCCCTGAGTTCCAGGCTTACTTCATCTGCCAAAGGCATCCCAAAGGGAGTGCAGAAGTGCCACAACATGGCTGCTTTCACGGCTTTTTCCTTGGCAAGAAGCCTAACATCAGGCTGATTTACCTTCCCAGGGTTACTGTTAGGCTTAGGCCTAGGGCTAGGATTTTTGAAACTAGGAAGCCCTTAGCTCCAGGCACACTGCAGCTGTTCAAGGCATCCCAAGGGGAGTACAAAAGTGCAACAACATGGCAGCTTTCACAGCTTTTTCCTTGGCACCATCCCTATACCTAGGCTGATTTATCTGCCTAGGGTTAGGGTTAGGGGTTCAGCCTAGGGCTTGGATTTCTTTAACCAGGAAGCCCTGAGTTCCAGGCTTACTTCATCTGCCAAAGGCATCCCAAAGGGAGTGCAGAAGTGCCACAACATGGCTGCTTTCACGGCTTTTTCCTTGGCAAGAAGCCTAACATCAGGCTGATTTACTTTCCCAGGGTTACTGTTAGGCTTAGGCCTAGGGCTAGGATTTTTGAAACTAGGAAGCCCTTAGCTCCAGGCACACTGCAGCTGTTCAAGGCATCCCAAGGGGAGTACAATAGTGCAACAACATGGCAGCTTTCACAGCTTTTTCCTTGGCACCATCCCTATACCTGGGCTGATTTATCTGCCTCGGGTTAGGGTTAGGGTTCAGCCTAGGGCTTGAATTTTTTTAACCAGGAAGCCCTGAGTTCCAGGCTTACTTCATCTGCCAAAGGCATCCCAAAGGGAGTGCAGAAGTGCCACAACATGGCTGCTTTCACGGCTTTTCCCTTAGGAAGAACCCTAATACCCGGCTGATTTACCTTCCTAGGGTTACTGTTAGGCTTAGGCCTAGGACTTTTAAAACCAGGAAGCCCTGGGCTCCAGGCACACTGCAGCTGCGAAAGGCATCCCAAGGGGAGCGCAAAAGTGACGCAACTTGGCTGCCACCACTGATATTTCCATGAGACCATCCCGAACCATAGGTTGATTTTCCTTCCTAGGGTTAAGGTTTGAGTTACGCCTAGGGTAAGGGTCTATTAACCAGAAAGCCCTGAGTTCCAAGAACACAGCAGCTGCGAAGGACTAGCCAAGAAGAGCGCAAAAGTACCACAACATGCCTGCCTCCACAGCTTTTTCCTTGGGGACATGCCTAATTCCTGGCTGATTTGCCTTTCTCGTCATAGGGTTGGGGTTCGGCCTAGGGCTAGGATTTTTAAAAGCAGGAAGCCCTGAGTTCCAGGCACACTGCAGCTGTGAAAGGCATCCAAAAGGGAGTGCAAAAGTGCCACAACATGGCTGCTTTCACGGCTTGTTCCTTGGCAAGACGCCTAACACCAGGCTGACTTACCTTCCCAGGGTTACTATTAGGCTTAGGCCTAGGGCTAGGATTTTTAAAACTAGGAAGCCCTGGGCTCCAGGCACACTGCAGCTGTTCAAGGCATCCCAAGGGGAGTACAAAAGTGCAACAACATGGCAGCTTTCACAGCTTTTTCCTTGGCACCATCCCTATACCTAGGCTGATTTATCTGCCTAGGGTTAGGGTTAGGGTTCAGCCTAGGGCTTGAATTTCTTTAACCAGGAAGCCCTGAGTTCCAGGCTTACTTCATCTGCCAAAGGCATCCCAAAGGGAGTGCAGAAGTGCCACAACATGGCTGCTTTCACGGCTTTTCCCTTAGGAAGAGCCCTAATACCCGGCTGATTTACCTTCCTAGGGTTACTGTTAGGCTTAGGCCTAGGACTTTTAAAACCAGGAAGCCCTGGGCTCCAGGCACACTGCAGCTGCAAAAGGCATCCCAAGGGGAGCGCAAAAGTGACGCAACTTGGCTGCCACCACTGATATTTCCATGAGACCATCCCGAACCATAGGTTGATTTTCCTTCCTAGGGTTAAGGTTTGAGTTACGCCTAGGGTAAGGGTCTATTAACCAGAAAGCCCTGAGTTCCAAGAACACAGCAGCTGCGAAGGACTAGCCAAGAAGAGCGCAAAAGTACCACAACATGCCTGCCTCCACAGCTTTTTCCTTGGGGACATGCCTAATTCCTGGCTGATTTGCCTTTCTCGTCTTAGGGTTGGGGTTCGGCCTAGGGCTAGGATTTTTAAAATCAGGAAGCCCTGAGTTCCAGGCACACTGGAGCTGTGAAAGGCATCCAAAAGGGAGTGCAAAAGTGCCACAACATGGCTGCTTTCACGGCTTTTTCCTTGGCAAGAAGCCTAACATCAGGCTGATTTACTTTCCCAGGGTTACTGTTAGGGCTTAGGCCTAGGGCTAGGATTTTTGAAACTAGGAAGCCCTTAGCTCCAGGCACACTGCAGCTGTTCAAGGCATCCCAAGGGGAGTACAAAAGTGCAACAACATGGCAGCTTTCACAGCTTTTTCCTTGGCACCATCCCTATACCTAGGCTGATTTATCTGCCTAGGGTTAGCGTTAGGGTTCAGCCTAGGGCTTGGATTTCTTTAACCAGGAAGCCCTGAGTTCCAGGCTTACTTCATCTGCCAAAGGCATCCCAAAGGGAGTGCAGAAGTGCCACAACATGGCTGCTTTCACGGCTTTTCCTTAGGAAGAACCCTAATACCCGGCTGATTTACCTTCCTAGGGTTACTGTTAGGCTTAGGCCTAGGACTTTTAAAACCAGGAAGCCCTGGGCTCCAGGCACACTGCAGCTGCGAAAGGCATCCCAAGGGGAGCGCAAAAGTGACGCAACTTGGCTGCCACCACTGATATTTCCATGAGACCATCCCGAACCATAGGCTGATTTTCCTTCCTAGGGTTAAGGTTTGAGTTACGCCTAGGGTAAGGGTTCTATTAACCAGAAAGCCCTGAGTTCCAAGAACACAGCAGCTGCGAAGGACTAGCCAAGAAGAGCGCAAAAGTACCACAACATGCCTGCCTCCACAGCTTTTTCCTTGGGGACATGCCTAATTCCTGGCTGATTTGCCTTTCTCGTCTTAGGGTTGGGGTTCGGCCTAGGGCTAGGATTTTTAAAAGCAGGAAGCCCTGAGTTCCAGGCACACTGGAGCTGTGAAAGGCATCCAAAAGGGAGTGCAGAAGTGCCACAACATGGCTGCTTTCACGGCTTTTTCCTTGGCAAGAAGCCTAACACCAGGCTGACATACTTTCCCAGGGTTACTGTTAGGCTTAGGCCTAGGGCTAGGATTTTTGAAACTAGGAAGCCCTTAGCTCCAGGCACACTGCAGCTGTTCAAGGCATCCCAAGGGGAGTACAAAAGTGCAACAACATGGCAGCTTTCACAGCTTTTTCCTTGGCAAGAAGCCTAACACCAGGCTGATTTACCTTCCCAGGGTTACTGTTAGGCTTAGGCCTAGGGCTAGGATTTTGAAACTAGGAAGCCCTTAGCTCCAGGCACACTGCAGCTGTTCAAGGCATCCCAAGGGGAGTACAAAAGTGCAACAACATGGCAGCTTTCACAGCTTTTTCCTTGGCACCATCCCTATACCTAGGCTGATTTATCTGCCTAGGGTTAGGGTTAGGGTTCAGCCTAGGGCTTGGATTTCTTTAACCAGGAAGCCCTGAGTTCCAGGCTTACTTCATCTGCCAAAGGCATCCAAAGGGAGTGCAGAAGTGCCACAACATGGCTGCTTTCACGGCTTTTTCCTTGGCAAGAAGCCTAACATCAGGCTGATTTACCTTCCCAGGGTTACTGTTAGGCTTAGGCCTAGGGCTAGGATTTTTGAAACTAGGAAGCCCTTAGCTCCAGGCACACTGCAGCTGTTCAAGGCATCCCAAGGGGAGTACAAAAGTGCAACAACATGGCAGCTTTCACAGCTTTTTCCTTGGCACCATCCCTATACCTAGGCTGATTTATCTGCCTAGGGTTAGGGTTAGGGTTCAGCCTAGGGCTTGGATTTCTTTAACCAGGAAGCCCTGAGTTCCAGGCTTACTTCATCTGCCAAAGGCATCCCAAAGGGAGTGCAGAAGTGCCACAACATGGCTGCTTTCACGGCTTTTTCCTTGGCAAGAAGCCTAACATCAGGCTGATTTACTTTCCCAGGGTTACTGTTAGGCTTAGGCCTAGGGCTAGGATTTTTGAAACTAGGAAGCCCTTAGCTCCAGGCACACTGCAGCTGTTCAAGGCATCCCAAGGGGAGTACAATAGTGCAACAACATGGCAGCTTTCACAGCTTTTTCCTTGGCACCATCCCTATACCTGGGCTGATTTATCTGCCTCGGGTTAGGGTTAGGGTTCAGCCTAGGGCTTGAATTTTTTTAACCAGGAAGCCCTGAGTTCCAGGCTTACTTCATCTGCCAAAGGCATCCCAAAGGGAGTGCAGAAGTGCCACAACATGGCTGCTTTCACGGCTTTTCCCTTAGGAAGAACCCTAATACCCGGCTGATTTACCTTCCTAGGGTTACTGTTAGGCTTAGGCCTAGGACTTTTAAAACCAGGAAGCCCTGGGCTCCAGGCACACTGCAGCTGCGAAAGGCATCCCAAGGGGAGCGCAAAAGTGACGCAACTTGGCTGCCACCACTGATATTTCCATGAGACCATCCCGAACCATAGGTTGATTTTCCTTCCTAGGGTTAAGGTTTGAGTTACGCCTAGGGTAAGGGTCTATTAACCAGAAAGCCCTGAGTTCCAAGAACACAGCAGCTGCGAAGGACTAGCCAAGAAGAGCGCAAAAGTACCACAACATGCCTGCCTCCACAGCTTTTTCCTTGGGGACATGCCTAATTCCTGGCTGATTTGCCTTTCTCGTCATAGGGTTGGGGTTCGGCCTAGGGCTAGGATTTTTAAAAGCAGGAAGCCCTGAGTTCCAGGCACACTGCAGCTGTGAAAGGCATCCAAAAGGGAGTGCAAAAGTGCCACAACATGGCTGCTTTCACGGCTTGTTCCTTGGCAAGACGCCTAACACCAGGCTGACTTACCTTCCCAGGGTTACTATTAGGCTTAGGCCTAGGGCTAGGATTTTTAAAACTAGGAAGCCCTGGGCTCCAGGCACACTGCAGCTGTTCAAGGCATCCCAAGGGGAGTACAAAAGTGCAACAACATGGCAGCTTTCACAGCTTTTTCCTTGGCACCATCCCTATACCTAGGCTGATTTATCTGCCTAGGGTTAGGGTTAGGGTTCAGCCTAGGGCTTGAATTTCTTTAACCAGGAAGCCCTGAGTTCCAGGCTTACTTCATCTGCCAAAGGCATCCCAAAGGGAGTGCAGAAGTGCCACAACATGGCTGCTTTCACGGCTTTTCCCTTAGGAAGAGCCCTAATACCCGGCTGATTTACCTTCCTAGGGTTACTGTTAGGCTTAGGCCTAGGACTTTTAAAACCAGGAAGCCCTGGCTCCAGGCACACTGCAGCTGCAAAAGGCATCCCAAGGGGAGCGCAAAAGTGACGCAACTTGGCTGCCACCACTGATATTTCCATGAGACCATCCCGAACCATAGGTTGATTTTCCTTCCTAGGGTTAAGGTTTGAGTTACGCCTAGGGTAAGGGTCTATTAACCAGAAAGCCCTGAGTTCCAAGAACACAGCAGCTGCGAAGGACTAGCCAAGAAGAGCGCAAAAGTACCACAACATGCCTGCCTCCACAGCTTTTTCCTTGGGGACATGCCTAATTCCTGGCTGATTTGCCTTTCTCGTCTTAGGGTTGGGGTTCGGCCTAGGGCTAGGATTTTTAAAATCAGGAAGCCCTGAGTTCCAGGCACACTGGAGCTGTGAAAGGCATCCAAAAGGGAGTGCAAAAGTGCCACAACATGGCTGCTTTCACGGCTTTTTCCTTGGCAAGAAGCCTAACATCAGGCTGATTTACTTTCCCAGGGTTACTGTTAGGCTTAGGCCTAGGGCTAGGATTTTTGAAACTAGGAAGCCCTTAGCTCCAGGCACACTGCAGCTGTTCAAGGCATCCCAAGGGGAGTACAAAAGTGCAACAACATGGCAGCTTTCACAGCTTTTTCCTTGGCACCATCCCTATACCTAGGCTGATTTATCTGCCTAGGGTTAGGGTTAGGGTTCAGCCTAGGGCTTGGATTTCTTTAACCAGGAAGCCCTGAGTTCCAGGCTTACTTCATCTGCCAAAGGCATCCCAAAGGGAGTGCAGAAGTGCCACAACATGGCTGCTTTCACGGCTTTTTCCTTGGCAAGAAGCCTAACATCAGGCTGATTTACTTTCCCAGGGTTACTGTTAGGCTTAGGCCTAGGGCTAGGATTTTTGAAACTAGGAAGCCCTTAGCTCCAGGCACACTGCAGCTGTTCAAGGCATCCCAAGGGGAGTACAAAAGTGCAACAACATGGCAGCTTTCACAGCTTTTTCCTTGGCACCATCCCTATACCTGGGCTGATTTATCTGCCTAGGGTTAGGGTTAGGGTTCAGCCTAGGGCTTGAATTTTTTTTACCAGGAAGCCCTGAGTTCCAGGCTTACTTCATCTGCCAAAGGCATCCCAAAGGGAGTGCAGAAGTGCCACAACATGGCTGCTTTCACGGCTTTTCCCTTAGGAAGAACCCTAATACCCGGCTGATTTACCTTCCTAGGGTTACTGTTAGGCTTAGGCCTAGGACTTTTAAAACCAGGAAGCCCTGGGCTCCAGGCACACTGCAGCTGCGAAAGGCATCCAAAGGGGAGCGCAAAAGTGACGCAACTTGGCTGCCACCACTGATATTTCCATGAGACCATCCCGAACCATAGGCTGATTTTCCTTCCTAGGGTTAAGGTTTGAGTTACGCCTAGGGTAAGGGTTCTATTAACCAGAAAGCCCTGAGTTCCAAGAACACAGCAGCTGCGAAGGACTAGCCAAGAAGAGCGCAAAAGTACCACAACATGCCTGCCTCCACAGCTTTTTCCTTGGGGACATGCCTAATTCCTGGCTGATTTGCCTTTCTCGTCTTAGGGTTGGGGTTCGGCCTAGGGCTAGGATTTTTAAAAGCAGGAAGCCCTGAGTTCCAGGCACACTGGAGCTGTGAAAGGCATCCAAAAGGGAGTGCAGAAGTGCCACAACATGGCTGCTTTCACGGCTTGTTCCTTGGCAAGACGCCTAACACCAGGCTGACTTACCTTCCCAGGGTTACTATTAGGCTTAGGCCTAGGGCTAGGATTTTTAAAACTAGGAAGCCCTTAGCTCCAGGCACACTGCAGCTGTTCAAGGCATCCCAAGGGGAGTACAAAAGTGCAACAACATGGCAGCTTTCACAGCTTTTTCCTTGGCACCATCCCTATACCTAGGCTGATTTATCTGCCTAGGGTTAGCGTTAGGGTTCAGCCTAGGGCTGTGATTTCTTTAACCAGGAAGCCCTGAGTTCCAGGCTTACTTCATCTGCCAAAGGCATCCCAAAGGGAGTGCAGAAGTGCCACAACATGGCTGCTTTCACGGCTTTTCCCTTAGGAAGAACCCTAATACCCGGCTGATTTACCTTCCTAGGGTTACTGTTAGGCTTAGGCCTAGGACTTTTAAAACCAGGAAGCCCTGGGCTCCAGGCACACTGCAGCTGCAAAAGGCATCCCAAGGGGAGCGCAAAAGTGACGCAACTTGGCTGCCACCACTGATATTTCCATGAGACCATCCCGAACCATAGGCTGATTTTCCTTCCTAGGGTTAAGGTTTGAGTTACGCCTAGGGTAAGGGTTCTATTAACCAGAAAGCCCTGAGTTCCAAGAACACAGCAGCTGCGAAGGACTAGCCAAGAAGAGCGCAAAAGTACCACAACATGCCTGCCTCCACAGCTTTTTCCTTGGGGACATGCCTAATTCCTGGCTGATTTGCCTTTCTCGTCTTAGGGTTGGGGTTCGGCCTAGGGCTAGGATTTTTAAAAGCAGGAAGCCCTGAGTTCCAGGCACACTGGAGCTGTGAAAGGCATCCAAAAGGGAGTGCAGAAGTGCCACAACATGGCTGCTTTCACGGCTTGTTCCTTGGCAAGACGCCTAACACCAGGCTGACTTACCTTCCCAGGGTTACTATTAGGCTTAGGCCTAGGGCTAGGATTTTTAAAACTAGGAAGCCCTTAGCTCCAGGCACACTGCAGCTGTTCAAGGCATCCCAAGGGGAGTACAAAAGTGCAACAACATGGCAGCTTTCACAGCTTTTTCCTTGGCACCATCCCTATACCTAGGCTGATTTATCTGCCTAGGGTTAGGGTTAGGGTTCAGCCTAGGGCTTGGATTTCTTTAACCAGGAAGCCCTGAGTTCCAGGCTTACTTCATCTGCCAAAGGCATCCCAAAGGGAGTGCAGAAGTGCCACAACATGGCTGCTTTCATGGCTTTTCCCTTAGGAAGAACCCTAATACCCGGCTGATTTACCTTCCTAGGGTTACTGTTAGGCTTAGGCCTAGGACTTTTAAAACCAGGAAGCCCTGGGCTCCAGGCACACTGCAGCTGCAAAAGGCATCCCAAGGAGAGCGCAAAAGTGACGCAACTTGGCTGCCACCACTGATATTTCCATGAGACCATCCCGAACCATAGGCTGATTTTCCTTCCTAGGGTTAAGGTTTGAGTTACGCCTAGGGTAAGGGTTCTATTAACCAGCAAGCCCTGAGTTCCAAGAACACAGCAGCTGCGAAGGACTAGCCAAGAAGAGCGCAAAAGTACCACAACATGCCTGCCTCCACAGCTTTTTCCTTGGGGACATGCCTAATTCCTGGCTGATTTGCCTTTCTCGTCTTAGGGTTGGGGTTCGGCCTAGGGCTAGGATTTTTAAAATCAGGAAGCCCTGAGTTCCAGGCACACTGGAGCTGTGAAAGGCATCCAAAAGGGAGTGCAAAAGTGCCACAACATGGCTGCTTTCACGGCTTTTTCCTTGGCAAGAAGCCTAACATCAGGCTGATTTACTTTCCCAGGGTTACTGTTAGGCTTAGGCCTAGGGCTAGGATTTTTGAAACTAGGAAGCCCTTAGCTCCAGGCACACTGCAGCTGTTCAAGGCATCCCAAGGGGAGTACAAAAGTGCAACAACATGGCAGCTTTCACAGCTTTTTCCTTGGCACCATCCCTATACCTAGGCTGATTTATCTGCCTAGGGTTAGGGTTAGGGTTCAGCCTAGGGCTTGGATTTCTTTAACCAGGAAGCCCTGAGTTCCAGGCTTACTTCATCTGCCAAAGGCATCCCAAAGGGAGTGCAGAAGTGCCACAACATGGCTGCTTTCACGGCTTTTTCCTTGGCAAGAAGCCTAACATCAGGCTGATTTACTTTCCCAGGGTTACTGTTAGGCTTAGGCCTAGGGCTAGGATTTTTGAAACTAGGAAGCCCTTAGCTCCAGGCACACTGCAGCTGTTCAAGGCATCCCAAGGGGAGTACAAAAGTGCAACAACATGGCAGCTTTCACAGCTTTTTCCTTGGCACCATCCCTATACCTGGGCTGATTTATCTGCCTAGGGTTAGGGTTAGGGTTCAGCCTAGGGCTTGAATTTTTTTTACCAGGAAGCCCTGAGTTCCAGGCTTACTTCATCTGCCAAAGGCATCCCAAAGGGAGTGCAGAAGTGCCACAACATGGCTGCTTTCACGGCTTTTCCCTTAGGAAGAACCCTAATACCCGGCTGATTTACCTTCCTAGGGTTACTGTTAGGCTTAGGCCTAGGACTTTTAAAACCAGGAAGCCCTGGGCTCCAGGCACACTGCAGCTGCAAAAGGCATCCCAAGGGGAGCGCAAAAGTGACGCAACTTGGCTGCCACCACTGATATTTCCATGAGACCATCCCGAACCATAGGCTGATTTTCCTTCCTAGGGTTAAGGTTTGAGTTACGCCTAGGGTAAGGGTTCTATTAACCAGAAAGCCCTGAGTTCCAAGAACACAGCAGCTGCGAAGGACTAGCCAAGAAGAGCGCAAAAGTACCACAACATGCCTGCCTCCACAGCTTTTTCCTTGGGGACATGCCTAATTCCTGGCTGATTTGCCTTTCTCGTCATAGGGTTGGGGTTCGGCCTAGGGCTAGGATTTTTAAAAGCAGGAAGCCCTGAGTTCCAGGCACACTGGAGCTGTGAAAGGCATCCAAAAGGGAGTGCAGAAGTGCCACAACATGGCTGCTTTCACGGCTTGTTCCTTGGCAAGACGCCTAACACCAGGCTGACATACCTTCCCAGGGTTACTATTAGGCTTAGGCCTAGGGCTAGGATTTTTAAAACTAGGAAGCCCTTAGCTCCAGGCACACTGCAGCTGTTCAAGGCATCCCAAGGGGAGTACAAAAGTGCAACAACATGGCAGCTTTCACAGCTTTTTCCTTGGCACCATCCCTATACCTAGGCTGATTTATCTGCCTAGGGTTAGGGTTAGGGTTCAGCCTAGGGCTTGAATTTCTTTAACCAGGAAGCCCTGAGTTCCAGGCTTACTTCATCTGCCAAAGGCATCCCAAAGGGAGTGCAGAAGTGCCACAACATGGCTGCTTTCACGGCTTTTCCCTTAGGAAGAACCCTAATACCCGGCTGATTTACCTTCCTAGGGTTACTGTTAGGCTTAGGCCTAGGACTTTTAAAACCAGGAAGCCCTGGGCTCCAGGCACACTGCAGCTGCAAAAGGCATCCCAAGGAGAGCGCAAAAGTGACGCAACTTGGCTGCCACCACTGATATTTCCATGAGACCATCCCGAACCATAGGCTGATTTTCCTTCCTAGGGTTAAGGTTTGAGTTACGCCTAGGGTAAGGGTTCTATTAACCAGCAAGCCCTGAGTTCCAAGAACACAGCAGCTGCGAAGGACTAGCCAAGAAGAGCGCAAAAGTACCACAACATGCCTGCCTCCACAGCTTTTTCCTTGGGGACATGCCTAATTCCTGGCTGATTTGCCTTTCTCGTCTTAGGGTTGGGGTTCGGCCTAGGGCTAGGATTTTTAAAATCAGGAAGCCCTGAGTTCCAGGCACACTGGAGCTGTGAAAGGCATCCAAAAGGGAGTGCAAAAGTGCCACAACATGGCTGCTTTCACGGCTTTTTCCTTGGCAAGAAGCCTAACATCAGGCTGATTTACTTTCCCAGGGTTACTGTTAGGCTTAGGCCTAGGGCTAGGATTTTTGAAACTAGGAAGCCCTTAGCTCCAGGCACACTGCAGCTGTTCAAGGCATCCCAAGGGGAGTACAAAAGTGCAACAACATGGCAGCTTTCACAGCTTTTTCCTTGGCACCATCCCTATACCTAGGCTGATTTATCTGCCTAGGGTTAGGGTTAGGGTTCAGCCTAGGGCTTGGATTTCTTTAACCAGGAAGCCCTGAGTTCCAGGCTTACTTCATCTGCCAAAGGCATCCCAAAGGGAGTGCAGAAGTGCCACAACATGGCTGCTTTCACGGCTTTTCCCTTAGGAAGAACCCTAATACCCGGCTGATTTACCTTCCTAGGGTTACTGTTAGGCTTAGGCCTAGGACTTTTAAAACCAGGAAGCCCTGGGCTCCAGGCACACTGCAGCTGCAAAAGGCATCCCAAGGGGAGCGCAAAAGTGACGCAACTTGGCTGCCACCACTGATATTTCCATGAGACCATCCCGAACCATAGGCTGATTTTCCTTCCTAGGGTTAAGGTTTGAGTTACGCCTAGGGTAAGGGTTCTATTAACCAGAAAGCCCTGAGTTCCAAGAACACAGCAGCTGCGAAGGACTAGCCAAGAAGAGCGCAAAAGTACCACAACATGCCTGCCTCCACAGCTTTTTCCTTGGGGACATGCCTAATTCCTGGCTGATTTGCCTTTCTCGTCTTAGGGTTGGGGTTCGGCCTAGGGCTAGGATTTTTAAAAGCAGGAAGCCCTGAGTTCCAGGCACACTGGAGCTGTGAAAGGCATCCAAAAGGGAGTGCAGAAGTGCCACAACATGGCTGCTTTCACGGCTTGTTCCTTGGCAAGACGCCTAACACCAGGCTGACTTACCTTCCCAGGGTTACTATTAGGCTTAGGCCTAGGGCTAGGATTTTTAAAACTAGGAAGCCCTTAGCTCCAGGCACACTGCAGCTGTTCAAGGCATCCCAAGGGGAGTACAAAAGTGCAACAACATGGCAGCTTTCACAGCTTTTTCCTTGGCACCATCCCTATACCTAGGCTGATTTATCTGCCTAGGGTTAGGGTTAGGGTTCAGCCTAGGGCTTGGATTTCTTTAACCAGGAAGCCCTGAGTTCCAGGCTTACTTCATCTGCCAAAGGCATCCCAAAGGGAGTGCAGAAGTGCCACAACATGGCTGCTTTCACGGCTTTTCCCTTAGGAAGAACCCTAATACCCGGCTGATTTACCTTCCTAGGGTTACTGTTAGGCTTAGGCCTAGGACTTTTAAAACCAGGAAGCCCTGGGCTCCAGGCACACTGCAGCTGCAAAAGGCATCCCAAGGGGAGCGCAAAAGTGACGCAACTTGGCTGCCACCACTGATATTTCCATGAGACCATCCCGAACCATAGGATGATTTTCCTTCCTAGGGTTAAGGTTTGAGTTACGCCTAGGGTGAGGGTTCTATTAACCAGAAAGCCCTGAGTTCCAAGAACACAGCAGCTGCGAAGGACTAGCCAAGAAGAGCGCAAAAGTACCACAACATGCCTGCCTCCACAGCTTTTTCCTTGGGGACATGCCTAATTCCTGGCTGATTTGCCTTTCTCGTCTTAGGGTTGGGGTTCGGCCTAGGGCTAGGATTTTTAAAATCAGGAAGCCCTGAGTTCCAGGCACACTGGAGCTGTGAAAGGCATCCAAAAGGGAGTGCAAAAGTGCCACAACATGGCTGCTTTCACGGCTTTTTCCTTGGCAAGAAGCCTAACATCAGGCTGATTTACTTTCCCAGGGTTACTGTTAGGCTTAGGCCTAGGGCTAGGATTTTTGAAACTAGGAAGCCCTGGGCTCCAGGCACACTGCAGCTGTTCAAGGCATCCCAAGGGGAGTACAAAAGTGCAACAACATGGCAGCTTTCACAGCTTTTTCCTTGGCACCATCCCTATACCTAGGCTGATTTATCTGCCTAGGGTTAGGGTTAGGGTTCAGCCTAGGGCTTGGATTTCTTTAACCAGGAAGCCCTGAGTTCCAGGCTTACTTCATCTGCCAAAGGCATCCCAAAGGGAGTGAAGAAGTGCCACAACATGGCTGCTTTCACGGCTTTTTCCTTGGCAAGAAGCCTAACATCAGGCTGATTTACTTTCCCAGGGTTACTGTTAGGCTTAGGCCTAGGGCTAGGATTTTTGAAACTAGGAAGCCCTTAGCTCCAGGCACACTGCAGCTGTTCAAGGCATCCCAAGGGGAGTACAAAAGTGCAACAACATGGCAGCTTTCACAGCTTTTTCCTTGGCACCATCCCTATACCTGGGCTGATTTATCTGCCTAGGGTTAGGGTTAGGGTTCAGCCTAGGGCTTGAATTTTTTTTACCAGGAAGCCCTGAGTTCCAGGCTTACTTCATCTGCCAAAGGCATCCCAAAGGGAGTGCAGAAGTGCCACAACATGGCTGCTTTCACGGCTTTTCCCTTAGGAAGAACCCTAATACCCGGCTGATTTACCTTCCTAGGGTTACTGTTAGGCTTAGGCCTAGGACTTTTAAAACCAGGAAGCCCTGGGCTCCAGGCACACTGCAGCTGCGAAAGGCATCCAAAGGGGAGCGCAAAAGTGACGCAACTTGGCTGCCACCACTGATATTTCCATGAGACCATCCCGAACCATAGGCTGATTTTCCTTCCTAGGGTTAAGGTTTGAGTTACGCCTAGGGTAAGGGTTCTATTAACCAGAAAGCCCTGAGTTCCAAGAACACAGCAGCTGCGAAGGACTAGCCAAGAAGAGCGCAAAAGTACCACAACATGCCTGCCTCCACAGCTTTTTCCTTGGGGACATGCCTAATTCCTGGCTGATTTGCCTTTCTCGTCATAGGGTTGGGGTTCGGCCTAGGGCTAGGATTTTTAAAAGCAGGAAGCCCTGAGTTCCAGGCACACTGGAGCTGTGAAAGGCATCCAAAAGGGAGTGCAGAAGTGCCACAACATGGCTGCTTTCACGGCTTGTTCCTTGGCAAGACGCCTAACACCAGGCTGACTTACCTTCCCAGGGTTACTATTAGGCTTAGGCCTAGGGCTAGGATTTTTAAAACTAGGAAGCCCTTAGCTCCAGGCACACTGCAGCTGTTCAAGGCATCCCAAGGGGAGTACAAAAGTGCAACAACATGGCAGCTTTCACAGCTTTTTCCTTGGCACCATCCCTATACCTAGGCTGATTTATCTGCCTAGGGTTAGGGTTAGGGTTCAGCCTAGGGCTTGGATTTCTTTAACCAGGAAGCCCTGAGTTCCAGGCTTACTTCATCTGCCAAAGGCATCCCAAAGGGAGTGCAGAAGTGCCACAACATGGCTGCTTTCACGGCTTTTCCCTTAGGAAGAACCCTAATACCCGGCTGATTTACCTTCCTAGGGTTACTGTTAGGCTTAGGCCTAGGACTTTTAAAACCAGGAAGCCCTGGGCTCCAGGCACACTGCAGCTGCAAAAGGCATCCCAAGGAGAGCGCAAAAGTGACGCAACTTGGCTGCCACCACTGATATTTCCATGAGACCATCCCGAACCATAGGCTGATTTTCCTTCCTAGGGTTAAGGTTTGAGTTACGCCTAGGGTAAGGGTTCTATTAACCAGAAAGCCCTGAGTTCCAAGAACACAGCAGCTGCGAAGGACTAGCCAAGAAGAGCGCAAAAGTACCACAACATGCCTGCCTCCACAGCTTTTTCCTTGGGGACATGCCTAATTCCTGGCTGATTTGCCTTTCTCGTCATAGGGTTGGGGTTCGGCCTAGGGCTAGGATTTTTAAAAGCAGGAAGCCCTGAGTTCCAGGCACACTGGAGCTGTGAAAGGCATCCAAAAGGGAGTGCAGAAGTGCCACAACATGGCTGCTTTCACGGATTGTTCCTTGGCAAGACGCCTAACACCAGGCTGACTTACCTTCCCAGGGTTACTATTAGGCTTAGGCCTAGGGCTAGGATTTTTAAAACTAGGAAGCCCTTAGCTCCAGGCACACTGCAGCTGTTCAAGGCATCCCAAGGGGAGTACAAAAGTGCAACAACATGGCAGCTTTCACAGCTTTTTCCTTGGCACCATCCCTATACCTAGGCTGATTTATCTGCCTAGGGTTAGGGTTAGGGTTCAGCCTAGGGCTTGGATTTCTTTAACCAGGAAGCCCTGAGTTCCAGGCTTACTTCATCTGCCAAAGGCATCCCAAAGGGAGTGCAGAAGTGCCACAACATGGCTGCTTTCATGGCTTTTCCCTTAGGAAGAACCCTAATACCCGGCTGATTTACCTTCCTAGGGTTACTGTTAGGCTTAGGCCTAGGACTTTTAAAACCAGGAAGCCCTGGGCTCCAGGCACACTGCAGCTGCAAAAGGCATCCCAAGGGGAGCGCAAAAGTGACGCAACTTGGCTGCCACCACTGATATTTCCATGAGACCATCCCGAACCATAGGCTGATTTTCCTTCCTAGGGTTAAGGTTTGAGTTACGCCTAGGGTAAGGGTTCTATTAACCAGCAAGCCCTGAGTTCCAAGAACACAGCAGCTGCGAAGGACTAGCCAAGAAGAGCGCAAAAGTACCACAACATGCCTGCCTCCACAGCTTTTTCCTTGGGGACATGCCTAATTCCTGGCTGATTTGCCTTTCTCGTCTTAGGGTTGGGGTTCGGCCTAGGGCTAGGATTTTTAAAATCAGGAAGCCCTGAGTTCCAGGCACACTGGAGCTGTGAAAGGCATCCAAAAGGGAGTGCAAAAGTGCCACAACATGGCTGCTTTCACGGCTTTTTCCTTGGCAAGAAGCCTAACATCAGGCTGATTTACTTTCCCAGGGTTACTGTTAGGCTTAGGCCTAGGGCTAGGATTTTTGAAACTAGGAAGCCCTTAGCTCCAGGCACACTGCAGCTGTTCAAGGCATCCCAAGGGGAGTACAAAAGTGCAACAACATGGCAGCTTTCACAGCTTTTTCCTTGGCACCATCCCTATACCTAGGCTGATTTATCTGCCTAGGGTTAGGGTTAGGGTTCAGCCTAGGGCTTGGATTTCTTTAACCAGGAAGCCCTGAGTTCCAGGCTTACTTCATCTGCCAAAGGCATCCCAAAGGGAGTGCAGAAGTGCCACAACATGGCTGCTTTCACGGCTTTTTCCTTGGCAAGAAGCCTAACATCAGGCTGATTTACTTTCCCAGGGTTACTGTTAGGCTTAGGCCTAGGGCTAGGATTTTTGAAACTAGGAAGCCCTTAGCTCCAGGCACACTGCAGCTGTTCAAGGCATCCCAAGGGGAGTACAAAAGTGCAACAACATGGCAGCTTTCACAGCTTTTTCCTTGGCACCATCCCTATACCTGGGCTGATTTATCTGCCTAGGGTTAGGGTTAGGGTTCAGCCTAGGGCTTGAATTTTTTTTACCAGGAAGCCCTGAGTTCCAGGCTTACTTCATCTGCCAAAGGCATCCCAAAGGGAGTGCAGAAGTGCCACAACATGGCTGCTTTCACGGCTTTTCCCTTAGGAAGAACCCTAATACCCGGCTGATTTACCTTCCTAGGGTTACTGTTAGGCTTAGGCCTAGGACTTTTAAAACCAGGAAGCCCTGGGCTCCAGGCACACTGCAGCTGCAAAAGGCATCCCAAGGGGAGCGCAAAAGTGACGCAACTTGGCTGCCACCACTGATATTTCCATGAGACCATCCCGAACCATAGGCTGATTTTCCTTCCTAGGGTTAAGGTTTGAGTTACGCCTAGGGTAAGGGTTCTATTAACCAGAAAGCCCTGAGTTCCAAGAACACAGCAGCTGCGAAGGACTAGCCAAGAAGAGCGCAAAAGTACCACAACATGCCTGCCTCCACAGCTTTTTCCTTGGGGACATGCCTAATTCCTGGCTGATTTGCCTTTCTCGTCATAGGGTTGGGGTTCGGCCTAGGGCTAGGATTTTTAAAAGCAGGAAGCCCTGAGTTCCAGGCACACTGGAACTGTGAAAGGCATCCAAAAGGGAGTGCAAAAGTGCCACAACATGGCTGCTTTCACGGCTTGTTCCTTGGCAAGACGCCTAACACCAGGCTGACATACCTTCCCAGGGTTACTATTAGGCTTAGGCCTAGGGCTAGGATTTTTAAAACTAGGAAGCCCTTAGCTCCAGGCACACTGCAGCTGTTCAAGGCATCCCAAGGGGAGTACAAAAGTGCAACAACATGGCAGCTTTCACAGCTTTTTCCTTGGCACCATCCCTATACCTAGGCTGATTTATCTGCCTAGGGTTAGGGTTAGGCTTCAGCCTAGGGCTTGAATTTCTTTAACCAGGAAGCCCTGAGTTCCAGGCTTACTTCATCTGCCAAAGGCATCCCAAAGGGAGTGCAGAAGTGCCACAACATGGCTGCTTTCACGGCTTTTCCCTTAGGAAGAACCCTAATACCCGGCTGATTTACCTTCCTAGGGTTGCTGTTAGGCTTAGGCCTAGGACTTTTAAAACCAGGAAGCCCTGGGCTCCAGGCACACTGCAGCTGCAAAAGGCATCCCAAGGAGAGCGCAAAAGTGACGCAACTTGGCTGCCACCACTGATATTTCCATGAGACCATCCCGAACCATAGGCTGATTTTCCTTCCTAGGGTTAAGGTTTGAGTTACGCCTAGGGTAAGGGTTCTATTAACCAGCAAGCCCTGAGTTCCAAGAACACAGCAGCTGCGAAGGACTAGCCAAGAAGAGCGCAAAAGTACCACAACATGCCTGCCTCCACAGCTTTTTCCTTGGGGACATGCCTAATTCCTGGCTGATTTGCCTTTCTCGTCTTAGGGTTGGGGTTCGGCCTAGGGCTAGGATTTTTAAAATCAGGAAGCCCTGAGTTCCAGGCACACTGGAGCTGTGAAAGGCATCCAAAAGGGAGTGCAAAAGTGCCACAACATGGCTGCTTTCACGGCTTTTTCCTTGGCAAGAAGCCTAACATCAGGCTGATTTACTTTCCCAGGGTTACTGTTAGGCTTAGGCCTAGGGCTAGGATTTTTGAAACTAGGAAGCCCTTAGCTCCAGGCACACTGCAGCTGTTCAAGGCATCCCAAGGGGAGTACAAAAGTGCAACAACATGGCAGCTTTCACAGCTTTTTCCTTGGCACCATCCCTATACCTAGGCTGATTTATCTGCCTAGGGTTAGGGTTAGGGTTCAGCCTAGGGCTTGGATTTCTTTAACCAGGAAGCCCTGAGTTCCAGGCTTACTTCATCTGCCAAAGGCATCCCAAAGGGAGTGCAGAAGTGCCACAACATGGCTGCTTTCACGGCTTTTTCCTTGGCAAGAAGCCTAACATCAGGCTGATTTACTTTCCCAGGGTTACTGTTAGGCTTAGGCCTAGGGCTAGGATTTTTGAAACTAGGAAGCCCTTAGCTCCAGGCACACTGCAGCTGTTCAAGGCATCCCAAGGGGAGTACAAAAGTGCAACAACATGGCAGCTTTCACAGCTTTTTCCTTGGCACCATCCCTATACCTGGGCTGATTTATCTGCCTAGGGTTAGGGTTAGGGTTCAGCCTAGGGCTTGAATTTTTTTTACCAGGAAGCCCTGAGTTCCAGGCTTACTTCATCTGCCAAAGGCATCCCAAAGGGAGTGCAGAAGTGCCACAACATGGCTGCTTTCACGGCTTTTCCCTTAGGAAGAACCCTAATACCCGGCTGATTTACCTTCCTAGGGTTACTGTTAGGCTTAGGCCTAGGACTTTTAAAACCAGGAAGCCCTGGGCTCCAGGCACACTGCAGCTGCGAAAGGCATCCCAAGGGGAGCGCAAAAGTGACGCAACTTGGCTGCCACCACTGATATTTCCATGAGACCATCCCGAACCATAGGCTGATTTTCCTTCCTAGGGTTAAGGTTTGAGTTACGCCTAGGGTAAGGGTTCTATTAACCAGAAAGCCCTGAGTTCCAAGAACACAGCAGCTGCGAAGGACTAGCCAAGAAGAGCGCAAAAGTACCACAACATGCCTGCCTCCACAGCTTTTTCCTTGGGGACATGCCTAATTCCTGGCTGATTTGCCTTTCTCGTCATAGGGTTGGGGTTCGGCCTAGGGCTAGGATTTTTAAAAGCAGGAAGCCCTGAGTTCCAGGCACACTGGAGCTGTGAAAGGCATCCAAAAGGGAGTGCAGAAGTGCCACAACATGGCTGCTTTCACGGCTTGTTCCTTGGCAAGACGCCTAACACCAGGCTGACTTACCTTCCCAGGGTTACTATTAGGCTTAGGCCTAGGGCTAGGATTTTTAAAACTAGGAAGCCCTTAGCTCCAGGCACACTGCAGCTGTTCAAGGCATCCCAAGGGGAGTACAAAAGTGCAACAACATGGCAGCTTTCACAGCTTTTTCCTTGGCACCATCCCTATACCTAGGCTGATTTATCTGCCTAGGGTTAGGGTTAGGGTTCAGCCTAGGGCTTGAATTTCTTTAACCAGGAAGCCCTGAGTTCCAGGCTTACTTCATCTGCCAAAGGCATCCCAAAGGGAGTGCAGAAGTGCCACAACATGGCTGCTTTCACGGCTTTTCCCTTAGGAAGAGCCCTAATACCCGGCTGATTTACCTTCCTAGGGTTACTGTTAGGCTTAGGCCTAGGACTTTTAAAACCAGGAAGCCCTGGGCTCCAGGCACACTGCAGCTGCAAAAGGCATCCCAAGGGGAGCGCAAAAGTGACGCAACTTGGCTGCCACCACTGATATTTCCATGAGACCATCCCGAACCATAGGTTGATTTTCCTTCCTAGGGTTAAGGTTTGAGTTACGCCTAGGGTAAGGGTCTATTAACCAGAAAGCCCTGAGTTCCAAGAACACAGCAGCTGCGAAGGACTAGCCAAGAAGAGCGCAAAAGTACCACAACATGTGTGTCCACAGCTTTTTCCTTGGGGACATGCCTAATTCCTGGCTGATTTGCCTTTCTCGTCTTAGGGTTGGGGTTCGGCCTAGGGCTAGGATTTTTAAAAGCAGGAAGCCCTGAGTTCCAGGCACACTGGAGCTGTGAAAGGCATCCAAAAGGGAGTGCAAAAGTGCCACAACATGGCTGCTTTCACGGCTTTTTCCTTGGCAAGAAGCCTAACACCAGGCTGATTTGCCTTCCCAGGGTTACTGTTAGGCTTAGGCCTAGGGCTAGGATTTTTAAAACTAGGAAGCCCTGGGCTCCAGGCACACTGCAGCTGTTCAAGGCATCCCAAGGGGAGTACAAAAGTGCAACAACATGGCAGCTTTCACAGCTTTTTCCTTGGCACCATCCCTATACCTAGGCTGATTTATCTGCCTAGGGTTAGGGTTAGGGTTCAGCCTAGGGCTTGAATTTTTTTTAACCAGGAAGCCCTGAGTTCCAGGCTTACTTCATCTGCCAAAGGCATCCCAAAGGGAGTGCAGAAGTGCCACAACATGGCTGCTTTCACGGCTTTTCCCTTAGGAAGAACCCTAATACCCGGCTGATTTACCTTCCTAGGGTTACTGTTAGGCTTAGGCCTAGGACTTTTAAAACCAGGAAGCCCTGGGCTCCAGGCACACTGCAGCTGTGAAAGGCATCCCAAGGGGAGCGCAGAAGTGACGCAACTTGGCTGCCACCACTGATATTTCCATGAGACCATCCCGAACCATAGGTTGATTTTCCTTCCTAGGGTTAAGGTTTGAGTTACGCCTAGGGTAAGGGTTCTATTAACCAGAAAGCCCTGAGTTCCAAGAACACAGCAGCTGCGAAGGACTAGCCAAGAAGAGCGCAAAAGTACCACAACATGCCTGCCTCCACAGCTTTTTCCTTGGGGACATGCCTAATTCCTGGCTGATTTGCCTTTCTCGTCTTAGGGTTGGGGTTCGGCCTAGGGCTAGGATTTTTAAAATCAGGAAGCCCTGAGTTCCAGGCACACTGGAGCTGTGAAAGGCATCCAAAAGGGAGTGCAAAAGTGCCACAACATGGCTGCTTTCACGGCTTTTTCCTTGGCAAGAAGCCTAACATCAGGCTGATTTACTTTCCCAGGGTTACTGTTAGGCTTAGGCCTAGGGCTAGGATTTTTGAAACTAGGAAGCCCTTAGCTCCAGGCACACTGCAGCTGTTCAAGGCATCCCAAGGGGAGTACAAAAGTGCAACAACATGGCAGCTTTCACAGCTTTTTCCTTGGCACCATCCCTATACCTAGGCTGATTTATCTGCCTAGGGTTAGGGTTAGGGTTCAGCCTAGGGCTTGGATTTCTTTAACCAGGAAGCCCTGAGTTCCAGGCTTACTTCATCTGCCAAAGGCATCCCAAAGGGAGTGCAGAAGTGCCACAACATGGCTGCTTTCACGGCTTTTTCCTTGGCAAGAAGCCTAACATCAGGCTGATTTACTTTCCCAGGGTTACTGTTAGGCTTAGGCCTAGGGCTAGGATTTTTGAAACTAGGAAGCCCTTAGCTCCAGGCACACTGCAGCTGTTCAAGGCATCCCAAGGGGAGTACAAAAGTGCAACAACATGGCAGCTTTCACAGCTTTTTCCTTGGCACCATCCCTATACCTAGGCTGATTTATCTGCCTAGGGTTAGGGTTAGGGTTCAGCCTAGGGCTTGGATTTCTTTAACCAGGAAGCCCTGAGTTCCAGGCTTACTTCATCTGCCAAAGGCATCCCAAAGGGAGTGCAGAAGTGCCACAACATGGCTGCTTTCACGGCTTTTTCCTTGGCAAGAAGCCTAACATCAGGCTGATTTACTTTCCCAGGGTTACTGTTAGGCTTAGGCCTAGGGCTAGGATTTTTGAAACTAGGAAGCCCTTAGCTCCAGGCACACTGCAGCTGTTCAAGGCATCCCAAGGGGAGTACAAAAGTGCAACAACATGGCAGCTTTCACAGCTTTTTCCTTGGCACCATCCCTATACCTGGGCTGATTTATCTGCCTAGGGTTAGGGTTAGGGTTCAGCCTAGGGCTTGAATTTTTTTTACCAGGAAGCCCTGAGTTCCAGGCTTACTTCATCTGCCAAAGGCATCCCAAAGGGAGTGCAGAAGTGCCACAACATGGCTGCTTTCACGGCTTTTCCCTTAGGAAGAACCCTAATACCCGGCTGATTTACCTTCCTAGGGTTACTGTTAGGCTTAGGCCTAGGACTTTTAAAACCAGGAAGCCCTGGGCTCCAGGCACACTGCAGCTGCAAAAGGCATCCCAAGGGGAGCGCAAAAGTGACGCAACTTGGCTGCCACCACTGATATTTCCATGAGACCATCCCGAACCATAGGCTGATTTTCCTTCCTAGGGTTAAGGTTTGAGTTACGCCTAGGGTAAGGGTTCTATTAACCAGAAAGCCCTGAGTTCCAAGAACACAGCAGCTGCGAAGGACTAGCCAAGAAGAGCGCAAAAGTACCACAACATGCCTGCCTCCACAGCTTTTTCCTTGGGGACATGCCTAATTCCTGGCTGATTTGCCTTTCTCGTCTTAGGGTTGGGGTTCGGCCTAGGGCTAGGATTTTTAAAAGCAGGAAGCCCTGAGTTCCAGGCACACTGGAGCTGTGAAAGGCATCCAAAAGGGAGTGCAGAAGTGCCACAACATGGCTGCTTTCACGGCTTGTTCCTTGGCAAGACGCCTAACACCAGGCTGACTTACCTTCCCAGGGTTACTATTAGGCTTAGGCCTAGGGCTAGGATTTTTAAAACTAGGAAGCCCTTAGCTCCAGGCACACTGCAGCTGTTCAAGGCATCCCAAGGGGAGTACAAAAGTGCAACAACATGGCAGCTTTCACAGCTTTTTCCTTGGCACCATCCCTATACCTAGGCTGATTTATCTGCCTAGGGTTAGGGTTAGGGTTCAGCCTAGGGCTTGAATTTCTTTAACCAGGAAGCCCTGAGTTCCAGGCTTACTTCATCTGCCAAAGGCATCCCAAAGGGAGTGCAGAAGTGCCACAACATGGCTGCTTTCACGGCTTTTCCCTTAGGAAGAACCCTAATACCCGGCTGATTTACCTTCCTAGGGTTACTGTTAGGCTTAGGCCTAGGACTTTTAAAACCAGGAAGCCCTGGGCTCCAGGCACACTGCAGCTGCAAAAGGCATCCCAAGGGGAGCGCAAAAGTGACGCAACTTGGCTGCCACCACTGATATTTCCATGAGACCATCCCGAACCATAGGATGATTTTCCTTCCTAGGGTTAAGGTTTGAGTTACGCCTAGGGTAAGGGTTCTATTAACCAGAAAGCCCTGAGTTCCAAGAACACAGCAGCTGCGAAGGACTAGCCAAGAAGAGCGCAAAAGTACCACAACATGCCTGCCTCCACAGCTTTTTCCTTGGGGACATGCCTAATTCCTGGCTGATTTGCCTTTCTCGTCTTAGGGTTGGGGTTCGGCCTAGGGCTAGGATTTTTAAAATCAGGAAGCCCTGAGTTCCAGGCACACTGGAGCTGTGAAAGGCATCCAAAAGGGAGTGCAAAAGTGCCACAACATGGCTGCTTTCACGGCTTTTTCCTTGGCAAGAAGCCTAACATCAGGCTGATTTACTTTCCCAGGGTTACTGTTAGGCTTAGGCCTAGGGCTAGGATTTTTGAAACTAGGAAGCCCTGGGCTCCAGGCACACTGCAGCTGTTCAAGGCATCCCAAGGGGAGTACAAAAGTGCAACAACATGGCAGCTTTCACAGCTTTTTCCTTGGCACCATCCCTATACCTAGGCTGATTTATCTGCCTAGGGTTAGGGTTAGGGTTCAGCCTAGGGCTTGGATTTCTTTAACCAGGAAGCCCTGAGTTCCAGGCTTACTTCATCTGCCAAAGGCATCCCAAAGGGAGTGAAGAAGTGCCACAACATGGCTGCTTTCACGGCTTTTTCCTTGGCAAGAAGCCTAACATCAGGCTGATTTACTTTCCCAGGGTTACTGTTAGGCTTAGGCCTAGGGCTAGGATTTTTGAAACTAGGAAGCCCTTAGCTCCAGGCACACTGCAGCTGTTCAAGGCATCCCAAGGGGAGTACAAAAGTGCAACAACATGGCAGCTTTCACAGCTTTTTCCTTGGCACCATCCCTATACCTGGGCTGATTTATCTGCCTAGGGTTAGGGTTAGGGTTCAGCCTAGGGCTTGAATTTTTTTTACCAGGAAGCCCTGAGTTCCAGGCTTACTTCATCTGCCAAAGGCATCCCAAAGGGAGTGCAGAAGTGCCACAACATGGCTGCTTTCACGGCTTTTCCCTTAGGAAGAACCCTAATACCCGGCTGATTTACCTTCCTAGGGTTACTGTTAGGCTTAGGCCTAGGACTTTTAAAACCAGGAAGCCCTGGGCTCCAGGCACACTGCAGCTGCAAAAGGCATCCAAAGGGGAGCGCAAAAGTGACGCAACTTGGCTGCCACCACTGATATTTCCATGAGACCATCCCGAACCATAGGCTGATTTTCCTTCCTAGGGTTAAGGTTTGAGTTACGCCTAGGGTAAGGGTTCTATTAACCAGAAAGCCCTGAGTTCCAAGAACACAGCAGCTGCGAAGGACTAGCCAAGAAGAGCGCAAAAGTACCACAACATGCCTGCCTCCACAGCTTTTTCCTTGGGGACATGCCTAATTCCTGGCTGATTTGCCTTTCTCGTCATAGGGTTGGGGTTCGGCCTAGGGCTAGGATTTTTAAAAGCAGGAAGCCCTGAGTTCCAGGCACACTGGAGCTGTGAAAGGCATCCAAAAGGGAGTGCAGAAGTGCCACAACATGGCTGCTTTCACGGCTTGTTCCTTGGCAAGACGCCTAACACCAGGCTGACTTACCTTCCCAGGGTTACTATTAGGCTTAGGCCTAGGGCTAGGATTTTTAAAACTAGGAAGCCCTTAGCTCCAGGCACACTGCAGCTGTTCAAGGCATCCCAAGGGGAGTACAAAAGTGCAACAACATGGCAGCTTTCACAGCTTTTTCCTTGGCACCATCCCTATACCTAGGCTGATTTATCTGCCTAGGGTTAGGGTTAGGGTTCAGCCTAGGGCTTGGATTTCTTTAACCAGGAAGCCCTGAGTTCCAGGCTTACTTCATCTGCCAAAGGCATCCCAAAGGGAGTGCAGAAGTGCCACAACATGGCTGCTTTCACGGCTTTTCCCTTAGGAAGAACCCTAATACCCGGCTGATTTACCTTCCTAGGGTTACTGTTAGGCTTAGGCCTAGGACTTTTAAAACCAGGAAGCCCTGGGCTCCAGGCACACTGCAGCTGCAAAAGGCATCCCAAGGAGAGCGCAAAAGTGACGCAACTTGGCTGCCACCACTGATATTTCCATGAGACCATCCCGAACCATAGGCTGATTTTCCTTCCTAGGGTTAAGGTTTGAGTTACGCCTAGGGTAAGGGTTCTATTAACCAGAAAGCCCTGAGTTCCAAGAACACAGCAGCTGCGAAGGACTAGCCAAGAAGAGCGCAAAAGTACCACAACATGCCTGCCTCCACAGCTTTTTCCTTGGGGACATGCCTAATTCCTGGCTGATTTGCCTTTCTCGTCATAGGGTTGGGGTTCGGCCTAGGGCTAGGATTTTTAAAAGCAGGAAGCCCTGAGTTCCAGGCACACTGGAGCTGTGAAAGGCATCCAAAAGGGAGTGCAGAAGTGCCACAACATGGCTGCTTTCACGGCTTGTTCCTTGGCAAGACGCCTAACACCAGGCTGACATACCTTCCCAGGGTTACTATTAGGCTTAGGCCTAGGGCTAGGATTTTTAAAACTAGGAAGCCCTTAGCTCCAGGCACACTGCAGCTGTTCAAGGCATCCCAAGGGGAGTACAAAAGTGCAACAACATGGCAGCTTTCACAGCTTTTTCCTTGGCACCATCCCTATACCTAGGCTGATTTATCTGCCTAGGGTTAGGGTTAGGCTTCAGCCTAGGGCTTGGATTTCTTTAACCAGGAAGCCCTGAGTTCCAGGCTTACTTCATCTGCCAAAGGCATCCCAAAGGGAGTGCAGAAGTGCCACAACATGGCTGCTTTCATGGCTTTTCCCTTAGGAAGAACCCTAATACCCGGCTGATTTACCTTCCTAGGGTTACTGTTAGGCTTAGGCCTAGGACTTTTAAAACCAGGAAGCCCTGGGCTCCAGGCACACTGCAGCTGCAAAAGGCATCCCAAGGAGAGCGCAAAAGTGACGCAACTTGGCTGCCACCACTGATATTTCCATGAGACCATCCCGAACCATAGGCTGATTTTCCTTCCTAGGGTTAAGGTTTGAGTTACGCCTAGGGTAAGGGTTCTATTAACCAGCAAGCCCTGAGTTCCAAGAACACAGCAGCTGCGAAGGACTAGCCAAGAAGAGCGCAAAAGTACCACAACATGCCTGCCTCCACAGCTTTTTCCTTGGGGACATGCCTAATTCCTGGCTGATTTGCCTTTCTCGTCTTAGGGTTGGGGTTCGGCCTAGGGCTAGGATTTTTAAAATCAGGAAGCCCTGAGTTCCAGGCACACTGGAGCTGTGAAAGGCATCCAAAAGGGAGTGCAAAAGTGCCACAACATGGCTGCTTTCACGGCTTTTTCCTTGGCAAGAAGCCTAACATCAGGCTGATTTACTTTCCCAGGGTTACTGTTAGGCTTAGGCCTAGGGCTAGGATTTTTGAAACTAGGAAGCCCTTAGCTCCAGGCACACTGCAGCTGTTCAAGGCATCCCAAGGGGAGTACAAAAGTGCAACAACATGGCAGCTTTCACAGCTTTTTCCTTGGCACCATCCCTATACCTAGGCTGATTTATCTGCCTAGGGTTAGGGTTAGGGTTCAGCCTAGGGCTTGGATTTCTTTAACCAGGAAGCCCTGAGTTCCAGGCTTACTTCATCTGCCAAAGGCATCCCAAAGGGAGTGCAGAAGTGCCACAACATGGCTGCTTTCACGGCTTTTTCCTTGGCAAGAAGCCTAACATCAGGCTGATTTACTTTCCCAGGGTTACTGTTAGGCTTAGGCCTAGGGCTAGGATTTTTGAAACTAGGAAGCCCTTAGCTCCAGGCACACTGCAGCTGTTCAAGGCATCCCAAGGGGAGTACAAAAGTGCAACAACATGGCAGCTTTCACAGCTTTTTCCTTGGCACCATCCCTATACCTGGGCTGATTTATCTGCCTAGGGTTAGGGTTAGGGTTCAGCCTAGGGCTTGAATTTTTTTTACCAGGAAGCCCTGAGTTCCAGGCTTACTTCATCTGCCAAAGGCATCCCAAAGGGAGTGCAGAAGTGCCACAACATGGCTGCTTTCACGGCTTTTCCCTTAGGAAGAACCCTAATACCCGGCTGATTTACCTTCCTAGGGTTACTGTTAGGCTTAGGCCTAGGACTTTTAAAACCAGGAAGCCCTGGGCTCCAGGCACACTGCAGCTGCAAAAGGCATCCCAAGGGGAGCGCAAAAGTGACGCAACTTGGCTGCCACCACTGATATTTCCATGAGACCATCCCGAACCATAGGCTGATTTTCCTTCCTAGGGTTAAGGTTTGAGTTACGCCTAGGGTAAGGGTTCTATTAACCAGAAAGCCCTGAGTTCCAAGAACACAGCAGCTGCGAAGGACTAGCCAAGAAGAGCGCAAAAGTACCACAACATGCCTGCCTCCACAGCTTTTTCCTTGGGGACATGCCTAATTCCTGGCTGATTTGCCTTTCTCGTCATAGGGTTGGGGTTCGGCCTAGGGCTAGGATTTTTAAAAGCAGGAAGCCCTGAGTTCCAGGCACACTGGAGCTGTGAAAGGCATCCAAAAGGGAGTGCAGAAGTGCCACAACATGGCTGCTTTCACGGCTTGTTCCTTGGCAAGACGCCTAACACCAGGCTGACATACCTTCCCAGGGTTACTATTAGGCTTAGGCCTAGGGCTAGGATTTTTAAAACTAGGAAGCCCTTAGCTCCAGGCACACTGCAGCTGTTCAAGGCATCCCAAGGGGAGTACAAAAGTGCAACAACATGGCAGCTTTCACAGCTTTTTCCTTGGCACCATCCCTATACCTAGGCTGATTTATCTGCCTAGGGTTAGGGTTAGGGTTCAGCCTAGGGCTTGAATTTCTTTAACCAGGAAGCCCTGAGTTCCAGGCTTACTTCATCTGCCAAAGGCATCCCAAAGGGAGTGCAGAAGTGCCACAACATGGCTGCTTTCACGGCTTTTCCCTTAGGAAGAACCCTAATACCCGGCTGATTTACCTTCCTAGGGTTACTGTTAGGCTTAGGCCTAGGACTTTTAAAACCAGGAAGCCCTGGGCTCCAGGCACACTGCAGCTGCAAAAGGCATCCCAAGGGGAGCGCAAAAGTGACGCAACTTGGCTGCCACCACTGATATTTCCATGAGACCATCCCGAACCATAGGATGATTTTCCTTCCTAGGGTTAAGGTTTGAGTTACGCCTAGGGTAAGGGTTCTATTAACCAGAAAGCCCTGAGTTCCAAGAACACAGCAGCTGCGAAGGACTAGCCAAGAAGAGCGCAAAAGTACCACAACATGCCTGCCTCCACAGCTTTTTCCTTGGGGACATGCCTAATTCCTGGCTGATTTGCCTTTCTCGTCTTAGGGTTGGGGTTCGGCCTAGGGCTAGGATTTTTAAAATCAGGAAGCCCTGAGTTCCAGGCACACTGGAGCTGTGAAAGGCATCCAAAAGGGAGTGCAAAAGTGCCACAACATGGCTGCTTTCACGGCTTTTTCCTTGGCAAGAAGCCTAACATCAGGCTGATTTACTTTCCCAGGGTTACTGTTAGGCTTAGGCCTAGGGCTAGGATTTTTGAAACTAGGAAGCCCTGGGCTCCAGGCACACTGCAGCTGTTCAAGGCATCCCAAGGGGAGTACAAAAGTGCAACAACATGGCAGCTTTCACAGCTTTTTCCTTGGCACCATCCCTATACCTAGGCTGATTTATCTGCCTAGGGTTAGGGTTAGGGTTCAGCCTAGGGCTTGGATTTCTTTAACCAGGAAGCCCTGAGTTCCAGGCTTACTTCATCTGCCAAAGGCATCCCAAAGGGAGTGAAGAAGTGCCACAACATGGCTGCTTTCACGGCTTTTTCCTTGGCAAGAAGCCTAACATCAGGCTGATTTACTTTCCCAGGGTTACTGTTAGGCTTAGGCCTAGGGCTAGGATTTTTGAAACTAGGAAGCCCTTAGCTCCAGGCACACTGCAGCTGTTCAAGGCATCCCAAGGGGAGTACAAAAGTGCAACAACATGGCAGCTTTCACAGCTTTTTCCTTGGCACCATCCCTATACCTGGGCTGATTTATCTGCCTAGGGTTAGGGTTAGGGTTCAGCCTAGGGCTTGAATTTTTTTTACCAGGAAGCCCTGAGTTCCAGGCTTACTTCATCTGCCAAAGGCATCCCAAAGGGAGTGCAGAAGTGCCACAACATGGCTGCTTTCACGGCTTTTCCCTTAGGAAGAACCCTAATACCCGGCTGATTTACCTTCCTAAGGTTACTGTTAGGCTTAGGCCTAGGACTTTTAAAACCAGGAAGCCCTGGGCTCCAGGCACACTGCAGCTGCAAAAGGCATCCAAAGGGGAGCGCAAAAGTGACGCAACTTGGCTGCCACCACTGATATTTCCATGAGACCATCCCGAACCATAGGCTGATTTTCCTTCCTAGGGTTAAGGTTTGAGTTACGCCTAGGGTAAGGGTTCTATTAACCAGAAAGCCCTGAGTTCCAAGAACACAGCAGCTGCGAAGGACTAGCCAAGAAGAGCGCAAAAGTACCACAACATGCCTGCCTCCACAGCTTTTTCCTTGGGGACATGCCTAATTCCTGGCTGATTTGCCTTTCTCGTCATAGGGTTGGGGTTCGGCCTAGGGCTAGGATTTTTAAAAGCAGGAAGCCCTGAGTTCCAGGCACACTGGAGCTGTGAAAGGCATCCAAAAGGGAGTGCAGAAGTGCCACAACATGGCTGCTTTCACGGCTTGTTCCTTGGCAAGACGCCTAACACCAGGCTGACTTACCTTCCCAGGGTTACTATTAGGCTTAGGCCTAGGGCTAGGATTTTTAAAACTAGGAAGCCCTTAGCTCCAGGCACACTGCAGCTGTTCAAGGCATCCCAAGGGGAGTACAAAAGTGCAACAACATGGCAGCTTTCACAGCTTTTTCCTTGGCACCATCCCTATACCTAGGCTGATTTATCTGCCTAGGGTTAGGGTTAGGGTTCAGCCTAGGGCTTGGATTTCTTTAACCAGGAAGCCCTGAGTTCCAGGCTTACTTCATCTGCCAAAGGCATCCCAAAGGGAGTGCAGAAGTGCCACAACATGGCTGCTTTCACGGCTTTTCCCTTAGGAAGAACCCTAATACCCGGCTGATTTACCTTCCTAGGGTTACTGTTAGGCTTAGGCCTAGGACTTTTAAAACCAGGAAGCCCTGGGCTCCAGGCACACTGCAGCTGCAAAAGGCATCCCAAGGAGAGCGCAAAAGTGACGCAACTTGGCTGCCACCACTGATATTTCCATGAGACCATCCCGAACCATAGGCTGATTTTCCTTCCTAGGGTTAAGGTTTGAGTTACGCCTAGGGTAAGGGTTCTATTAACCAGAAAGCCCTGAGTTCCAAGAACACAGCAGCTGCGAAGGACTAGCCAAGAAGAGCGCAAAAGTACCACAACATGCCTGCCTCCACAGCTTTTTCCTTGGGGACATGCCTAATTCCTGGCTGATTTGCCTTTCTCGTCATAGGGTTGGGGTTCGGCCTAGGGCTAGGATTTTTAAAAGCAGGAAGCCCTGAGTTCCAGGCACACTGGAGCTGTGAAAGGCATCCAAAAGGGAGTGCAGAAGTGCCACAACATGGCTGCTTTCACGGCTTGTTCCTTGGCAAGACGCCTAACACCAGGCTGACTTACCTTCCCAGGGTTACTATTAGGCTTAGGCCTAGGGCTAGGATTTTTAAAACTAGGAAGCCCTTAGCTCCAGGCACACTGCAGCTGTTCAAGGCATCCCAAGGGGAGTACAAAAGTGCAACAACATGGCAGCTTTCACAGCTTTTTCCTTGGCACCATCCCTATACCTAGGCTGATTTATCTGCCTAGGGTTAGGGTTAGGCTTCAGCCTAGGGCTTGGATTTCTTTAACCAGGAAGCCCTGAGTTCCAGGCTTACTTCATCTGCCAAAGGCATCCCAAAGGGAGTGCAGAAGTGCCACAACATGGCTGCTTTCATGGCTTTTCCCTTAGGAAGAACCCTAATACCCGGCTGATTTACCTTCCTAGGGTTACTGTTAGGCTTAGGCCTAGGACTTTTAAAACCAGGAAGCCCTGGGCTCCAGGCACACTGCAGCTGCAAAAGGCATCCCAAGGAGAGCGCAAAAGTGACGCAACTTGGCTGCCACCACTGATATTTCCATGAGACCATCCCGAACCATAGGCTGATTTTCCTTCCTAGGGTTAAGGTTTGAGTTACGCCTAGGGTAAGGGTTCTATTAACCAGAAAGCCCTGAGTTCCAAGAACACAGCAGCTGCGAAGGACTAGCCAAGAAGAGCGCAAAAGTACCACAACATGCCTGCCTCCACAGCTTTTTCCTTGGGGACATGCCTAATTCCTGGCTGATTTGCCTTTCTCGTCTTAGGGTTGGGGTTCGGCCTAGGGCTAGGATTTTTAAAATCAGGAAGCCCTGAGTTCCAGGCACACTGGAGCTGTGAAAGGCATCCAAAAGGGAGTGCAAAAGTGCCACAACATGGCTGCTTTCACGGCTTTTTCCTTGGCAAGAAGCCTAACATCAGGCTGATTTACTTTCCCAGGGTTACTGTTAGGCTTAGGCCTAGGGCTAGGATTTTTGAAACTAGGAAGCCCTTAGCTCCAGGCACACTGCAGCTGTTCAAGGCATCCCAAGGGGAGTACAAAAGTGCAACAACATGGCAGCTTTCACAGCTTTTTCCTTGGCACCATCCCTATACCTAGGCTGATTTATCTGCCTAGGGTTAGGGTTAGGGTTCAGCCTAGGGCTTGGATTTCTTTAACCAGGAAGCCCTGAGTTCCAGGCTTACTTCATCTGCCAAAGGCATCCCAAAGGGAGTGCAGAAGTGCCACAACATGGCTGCTTTCACGGCTTTTTCCTTGGCAAGAAGCCTAACATCAGGCTGATTTACTTTCCCAGGGTTACTGTTAGGCTTAGGCCTAGGGCTAGGATTTTTGAAACTAGGAAGCCCTTAGCTCCAGGCACACTGCAGCTGTTCAAGGCATCCCAAGGGGAGTACAAAAGTGCAACAACATGGCAGCTTTCACAGCTTTTTCCTTGGCACCATCCCTATACCTGGGCTGATTTATCTGCCTAGGGTTAGGGTTAGGGTTCAGCCTAGGGCTTGAATTTTTTTTACCAGGAAGCCCTGAGTTCCAGGCTTACTTCATCTGCCAAAGGCATCCCAAAGGGAGTGCAGAAGTGCCACAACATGGCTGCTTTCACGGCTTTTCCCTTAGGAAGAACCCTAATACCCGGCTGATTTACCTTCCTAGGGTTACTGTTAGGCTTAGGCCTAGGACTTTTAAAACCAGGAAGCCCTGGGCTCCAGGCACACTGCAGCTGCAAAAGGCATCCCAAGGGGAGCGCAAAAGTGACGCAACTTGGCTGCCACCACTGATATTTCCATGAGACCATCCCGAACCATAGGCTGATTTTCCTTCCTAGGGTTAAGGTTTGAGTTACGCCTAGGGTAAGGGTTCTATTAACCAGAAAGCCCTGAGTTCCAAGAACACAGCAGCTGCGAAGGACTAGCCAAGAAGAGCGCAAAAGTACCACAACATGCCTGCCTCCACAGCTTTTTCCTTGGGGACATGCCTAATTCCTGGCTGATTTGCCTTTCTCGTCATAGGGTTGGGGTTCGGCCTAGGGCTAGGATTTTTAAAAGCAGGAAGCCCTGAGTTCCAGGCACACTGGAGCTGTGAAAGGCATCCAAAAGGGAGTGCAGAAGTGCCACAACATGGCTGCTTTCACGGCTTGTTCCTTGGCAAGACGCCTAACACCAGGCTGACATACCTTCCCAGGGTTACTATTAGGCTTAGGCCTAGGGCTAGGATTTTTAAAACTAGGAAGCCCTTAGCTCCAGGCACACTGCAGCTGTTCAAGGCATCCCAAGGGGAGTACAAAAGTGCAACAACATGGCAGCTTTCACAGCTTTTTCCTTGGCACCATCCCTATACCTAGGCTGATTTATCTGCCTAGGGTTAGGGTTAGGGTTCAGCCTAGGGCTTGAATTTCTTTAACCAGGAAGCCCTGAGTTCCAGGCTTACTTCATCTGCCAAAGGCATCCCAAAGGGAGTGCAGAAGTGCCACAACATGGCTGCTTTCACGGCTTTTCCCTTAGGAAGAACCCTAATACCCGGCTGATTTACCTTCCTAGGGTTACTGTTAGGCTTAGGCCTAGGACTTTTAAAACCAGGAAGCCCTGGGCTCCAGGCACACTGCAGCTGCAAAAGGCATCCCAAGGAGAGCGCAAAAGTGACGCAACTTGGCTGCCACCACTGATATTTCCATGAGACCATCCCGAACCATAGGCTGATTTTCCTTCCTAGGGTTAAGGTTTGAGTTACGCCTAGGGTAAGGGTTCTATTAACCAGCAAGCCCTGAGTTCCAAGAACACAGCAGCTGCGAAGGACTAGCCAAGAAGAGCGCAAAAGTACCACAACATGCCTGCCTCCACAGCTTTTTCCTTGTGGACATGCCTAATTCCTGGCTGATTTGCCTTTCTCGTCTTAGGGTTGGGGTTCGGCCTAGGGCTAGGATTTTTAAAATCAGGAAGCCCTGAGTTCCAGGCACACTGGAGCTGTGAAAGGCATCCAAAAGGGAGTGCAAAAGTGCCACAACATGGCTGCTTTCACGGCTTTTTCCTTGGCAAGAAGCCTAACATCAGGCTGATTTACTTTCCCAGGGTTACTGTTAGGCTTAGGCCTAGGGCTAGGATTTTTGAAACTAGGAAGCCCTTAGCTCCAGGCACACTGCAGCTGTTCAAGGCATCCCAAGGGGAGTACAAAAGTGCAACAACATGGCAGCTTTCACAGCTTTTTCCTTGGCAAGAAGCCTAACACCAGGCTGATTTACTTTCCCAGGGTTACTGTTAGGCTTAGGCCTAGGGCTAGGATTTTTGAAACTAGGAAGCCCTTAGCTCCAGGCACACTGCAGCTGTTCAAGGCATCCCAAGGGGAGTACAAAAGTGCAACAACATGGCAGCTTTCACAGCTTTTTCCTTGGCAAGAAGCCTAACACCAGGCTGATTTACTTTCCCAGGGTTAGTGTTAGGCTTAGGCCTAGGGCTAGGATTTTTGAAACTAGGAAGCCCTTAGCTCCAGGCACACTGCAGCTTTTCAAGGCATCCCAAGGGGAGTACAAAAGTGCAACAACATGGCAGCTTTCACAGCTTTTTCCTTGGCACCATCCCTATACCTAGGCTGATTTATCTGCCTAGGGTTAGGGTTAGGGTTCAGCCTAGGGCTTGGATTTCTTTAACCAGGAAGCCCTGAGTTCCAGGCTTACTTCATCTGCCAAAGGCATCCCAAAGGGAGTGCAGAAGTGCCACAACATGGCTGCTTTCACGGCTTTTTCCTTGGCAAGAAGCCTAACATAAGGCTGATTTACCTTCCCAGGGTTACTGTTAGGCTTAGGCCTAGGGCTAGGATTTTTGAAACTAGGAAGCCCTTAGCTCCAGGCACACTGCAGCTGTTCAAGGCATCCCAAGGGGACTACAAAAGTGCAACAACATGGCTGCTTTCACGGCTTTTCCCTTAGGAAGAACCCTAATACCCGGCTGATTTACCTTCCTAGGGTTACTGTGAGGCTTAGGCCTAGGACTTTTAAAACCAGGAAGCCCTGGGCTCCAGGCACACTGCAGCTGCGAAAGGCATCCCAAGGGGAGCGCAAAAGTGACGCAACTTGGCTGCCACCACTGATATTTCCATGAGACCATCCCGAACCATAGGTTGATTTTCCTTCCTAGGGTTAAGGTTTGAGTTACGCCTAGGGTAAGGGTTCTATTAACCAGAAAGCCCTGAGTTCCAAGAACACAGCAGCTGCGAAGGACTAGCCAAGAAGAGCGCAAAAGTACCACAACATGCCTGCCTCCACAGCTTTTTCCTTGGGGACATGCCTAATTCCTGGCTGATTTGCCTTTCTCATCATAGGGTTGGGGTTCGGCCTAGGGCTAGGATTTTTAAAATCAGGAAGCCCTGAGTTCCAGGCACACTGGAGCTGTGAAAGGCATCCAAAAGGGAGTGCAAAAGTGCCACAACATGGCTGCTTTCACGGCTTTTTCCTTGGCAAGAAGCCTAACATCAGGCTGATTTACTTTCCCAGGGTTACTGTTAGGCTTAGGCCTAGGGCTAGGATTTTTGAAACTAGGAAGCCCTTAGCTCCAGGCACACTGCAGCTGTTCAAGGCATCCCAAGGGGAGTACAAAAGTGCAACAACATGGCAGCTTTCACAGCTTTTTCCTTGGCACCATCCCTATACCTAGGCTGATTTATCTGCCTAGGGTTAGGGTTAGGGTTCAGCCTAGGGCTTGGATTTCTTTAACCAGGAAGCCCTGAGTTCCAGGCTTACTTCATCTGCCAAAGGCATCCCAAAGGGAGTGCAGAAGTGCCACAACATGGCTGCTTTCACGGCTTTTCCCTTAGGAAGAACCCTAATACCCGGCTGATTTACCTTCCTAGGGTTACTGTTAGGCTTAGGCCTAGGACTTTTAAAACCAGGAAGCCCTGGGCTCCAGGCACACTGCAGCTGTGAAAGGCATCCCAAGGGGAGCGCAAAAGTGACGCAACTTGGCTGCCACCACTGATATTTCCATGAGACCATCCCGAACCATAGGATGATTTTCCTTCCTAGCGTTAAGGTTTGAGTTACGCCTAGGGTAAGGGTTCTATTAACCAGAAAGCCCTGAGTTCCAAGAACACAGCAGCTGCGAAGGACTAGCCAAGAAGAGCGCAAAAGTACCACAACATGCCTGCCTCCACAGCTTTTTCCTTGGGGACATGCCTAATTCCTGGCTGATTTGCCTTTCTCGTCTTAGGGTTGGGGTTCGGCCTAGGGCTAGGATTTTTAAAATCAGGAAGCCCTGAGTTCCAGGCACACTGAAGCTGTGAAAGGCATCCAAAAGGGAGTGCAAAAGTGCCACAACATGGCTGCTTTCACGGCTTTTTCCTTGGCAAGAAGCCTAACATCAGGCTGATTTACTTTCCCAGGGTTACTGTTAGGCTTAGGCCTAGGGCTAGGATTTTTGAAACTAGGAAGCCCTTAGCTCCAGGCACACTGCAGCTGTTCAAGGCATCCCAAGGGGAGTACAAAAGTGCAACAACATGGCAGCTTTCACAGCTTTTTCCTTGGCACCATCCCTATACCTAGGCTGATTTATCTGCCTAGGGTTAGGGTTAGGGTTCAGCCTAGGGCTTGGATTTCTTTAACCAGGAAGCCCTGAGTTCCAGGCTTACTTCATCTGCCAAAGGCATCCCAAAGGGAGTGCAGAAGTGCCACAACATGGCTGCTTTCACGGCTTTTACCTTGGCAAGAAGCCTAACATCAGGCTGATTTACTTTCCCAGGGTTACTGTTAGGCTTAGGCCTAGGGCTAGGATTTTTGAAACTAGGAAGCCCTTAGCTCCAGTCACACTGCAGCTGCGAAAGGCATCCAAAGGGGAGCGCAAAAGTGACGCAACTTGGCTGCCACCACTGATATTTCCATGAGACCATCCCGAACCATAGGCTGATTTTCCTTCCTAGGGTTAAGGTTTGAGTTACGCCTAGGGAAAGGGTTCTATTAACCAGAAAGCCCTGAGTTCCAAGAACACAGCAGCTGCGAAGGACTAGCCAAGAAGAGCGCAAAAGTACCACAACATGCCTGCCTCCACAGCTTTTTCCTTGGGGACATGCCTAATTCCTGGCTGATTTGCCTTTCTCGTCATAGGGTTGGGGTTCGGCCTAGGGCTAGGATTTTTAAAAGCAGGAAGCCCTGAGTTCCAGGCACACTGCAGCTGTGAAAGGCATCCAAAAGGGAGTGCAGAAGTGCCACAACATGGCTGCTTTCACGGCTTGTTCCTTGGCAAGACGCCTAACACCAGGCTGACTTACCTTCCCAGGGTTACTATTAGGCTTAGGCCTAGGGCTACGATTTTTAAAACTAGGAAGCCCTTAGCTCCAGGCACACTGCAGCTGTTCAAGGCATCCCAAGGGGAGTACAAAAGTGCAACAACATGGCAGCTTTCACAGCTTTTTCCTTGGCACCATCCCTATACCTAGGCTGATTTATCTGCCTAGGGTTAGGGTTAGGGTTCAGCCTAGGGCTTGAATTTCTTTAACCAGGAAGCCCTGAGTTCCAGGCTTACTTCATCTGCCAAAGGCATCCCAAAGGGAGTGCAGAAGTGCCACAACATGGCTGCTTTCACGGCTTTTCCCTTAGGAAGAACCCTAATACCCGGCTGATTTACCTTCCTAGGGTTACTGTTAGGCTTAGGCCTAGGACTTTTAAAACCAGGAAGCCCTGGGCTCCAGGCACACTGCAGCTGTGAAAGGCATCCCAAGGGGAGCGCAAAAGTGACGCAACTTGGCTGCCACCACTGATATTTCCATGAGACCATCCCGAACCATAGGTTGATTTTCCTTCCTAGGGTTAAGGTTTGAGTTACGCCTAGGGTAAGGGTCTATTAACCAGAAAGCCCTGAGTTCCAAGAACACAGCAGCTGCGAAGGACTACCCAAGAAGAGCGCAAAAGTACCACAACATGCCTGCCTCCACAGCTTTTTCCTTGGGGACATGCCTAATTCCTGGCTGATTTGCCTTTCTCGTCATAGGGTTGCGGTTCGGCCTAGGGCCAGGATTTTTAAAAGCAGGAAGCCCTGAGTTCCAGGCACACTGGAGCTGTGAAAGGCATCCAAAAGGGAGTGCAAAAGTGCCACAACATGGCTGCTTTCACGGCTTTTTCCTTGGCAAGAAGCCTAACACCAGGCTGATTTACTTTCCCAGGGTTACTGTTAGGCTTAGGCCTAGGGCTAGGATTTTTGAAACTAGGAGGCCCTTAGCTCCAGGCACACTGCAGCTGTTCAAGGCATCCCAAGGGGAGTACAAAAGTGCAACAACATGGCAGCTTTCACAGCTTTTTCCTTGGCACCATCCCTATACCTAGGCTGATTTATCTGCCTAGGGTTAGGGTTAGGGTTCAGCCTAGGGCTTGGATTTCTTTAACCAGGAAGCCCTGAGTTCCAGGCTTACTTCATCTGCCAAAGGCATCCCAAAGGGAGTGCAAAAGTGCCACAACATGGCTGCTTTCACGGCTTTTTCCTTGGCAAGAAGCCTAACATCAGGCTGATTTACTTTCCCAGGGTTACTGTTAGGCTTAGGCCTAGGGCTAGGATTTTTGAAACTAGGAAGCCCTTAGCTCCAGGCACACTGCAGCTGTTCAAGGCATCCCAAGGGGAGTACAAAAGTGCAACAACATGGCAGCTTTCACAGCTTTTTCCTTGGCACCATCCCTATACCTGGGCTGATTTATCTGCCTAGGGTTAGGGTTAGGGTTCAGCCTAGGGCTTGAATTTTTTTTACCAGGAAGCCCTGAGTTCCAGGCTTACTTCATCTGCCAAAGGCATCCCAAAGGGAGTGCAGAAGTGCCACAACATGGCTGCTTTCACGGCTTTTCCCTTAGGAAGAACCCTAATACCCGGCTGATTCACCTTCCTAGGGTTACTGTTAGGCTTAGGCCTAGGACTTTTAAAACCAGGAAGCCCTGGGCTCCAGGCACACTGCAGCTGCAAAAGGCATCCCAAGGGGAGCGCAAAAGTGACGCAACTTGGCTGCCACCACTGATATTTCCATGAGACCATCCCGAACCATAGGTTGATTTTCCTTCCTAGGGTTAAGGTTTGAGTTACGCCTAGGGTAAGGGTCTATTAACCAGAAAGCCCTGAGTTCCAAGAACACAGCAGCTGCGAAGGACTAGCCAAGAAGAGCGCAAAAGTACCACAACATGCCTGCCTCCACAGCTTTTTCCTTGGGGACATGCCTAATTCCTGGCTGATTTGCCTTTCTCGTCTTAGGGTTGGGGTTCGGCCTAGGGCTAGGATTTTTAAAAGCAGGAAGCCCTGAGTTCCAGGCACACTGGAGCTGTGAAAGGCATCCAAAAGGGAGTGCAGAAGTGCCACAACATGGCTGCTTTCACGGCTTGTTCCTTGGCAAGACGCCTAACACCAGGCTGACTTACCTTCCCAGGGTTACTATTAGGCTTAGGCCTAGGGCTAGGATTTTTAAAACTAGGAAGCCCTTAGCTCCAGGCACACTGCAGCTGTTCAAGGCATCCCAAGGGGAGTACAAAAGTGCAACAACATGGCAGCTTTCACAGCTTTTTCCTTGGCACCATCCCTATACCTAGGCTGATTTATCTGCCTAGGGTTAGGGTTAGGCTTCAGCCTAGGGCTTGGATTTCTTTAACCAGGAAGCCCTGAGTTCCAGGCTTACTTCATCTGCCAAAGGCATCCCAAAGGGAGTGCAGAAGTGCCACAACATGGCTGCTTTCATGGCTTTTCCCTTAGGAAGAACCCTAATACCCGGCTGATTTACCTTCCTAGGGTTACTGTTAGGCTTAGGCCTAGGACTTTTAAAACCAGGAAGCCCTGGGCTCCAGGCACACTGCAGCTGCAAAAGGCATCCCAAGGAGAGCGCAAAAGTGACGCAACTTGGCTGCCACCACTGATATTTCCATGAGACCATCCCGAACCATAGGCTGATTTTCCTTCCTAGGGTTAAGGTTTGAGTTACGCCTAGGGTAAGGGTTCTATTAACCAGCAAGCCCTGAGTTCCAAGAACACAGCAGCTGCGAAGGACTAGCCAAGAAGAGCGCAAAAGTACCACAACATGCCTGCCTCCACAGCTTTTTCCTTGGGGACATGCCTAATTCCTGGCTGATTTGCCTTTCTCGTCTTAGGGTTGGGGTTTGGCCTAGGGCTAGGATTTTTAAAATCAGGAAGCCCTGAGTTCCAGGCACACTGGAGCTGTGAAAGGCATCCAAAAGGGAGTGCAAAAGTGCCACAACATGGCTGCTTTCACGGCTTTTTCCTTGGCAAGAAGCCTAACATCAGGCTGATTTACTTTCCCAGGGTTACTGTTAGGCTTAGGCCTAGGGCTAGGATTTTTGAAACTAGGAAGCCCTTAGCTCCAGGCACACTGCAGCTGTTCAAGGCATCCCAAGGGGAGTACAAAAGTGCAACAACATGGCAGCTTTCACAGCTTTTTCCTTGGCACCATCCCTATACCTAGGCTGATTTATCTGCCTAGGGTTAGGGTTAGGGTTCAGCCTAGGGCTTGGATTTCTTTAACCAGGAAGCCCTGAGTTCCAGGCTTACTTCATCTGCCAAAGGCATCCCAAAGGGAGTGCAGAAGTGCCACAACATGGCTGCTTTCACGGCTTTTTCCTTGGCAAGAAGCCTAACATCAGGCTGATTTACTTTCCCAGGGTTACTGTTAGGCTTAGGCCTAGGGCTAGGATTTTTGAAACTAGGAAGCCCTTAGCTCCAGGCACACTGCAGCTGTTCAAGGCATCCCAAGGGGAGTACAAAAGTGCAACAACATGGCAGCTTTCACAGCTTTTTCCTTGGCACCATCCCTATACCTGGGCTGATTTATCTGCCTAGGGTTAGGGTTAGGGTTCAGCCTAGGGCTTGAATTTTTTTTACCAGGAAGCCCTGAGTTCCAGGCTTACTTCATCTGCCAAAGGCATCCCAAAGGGAGTGCAGAAGTGCCACAACATGGCTGCTTTCACGGCTTTTCCCTTAGGAAGAACCCTAATACCCGGCTGATTTACCTTCCTAGGGTTACTGTTAGGCTTAGGCCTAGGACTTTTAAAACCAGGAAGCCCTGGGCTCCAGGCACACTGCAGCTGCAAAAGGCATCCCAAGGGGAGCGCAAAAGTGACGCAACTTGGCTGCCACCACTGATATTTCCATGAGACCATCCCGAACCATAGGCTGATTTTCCTTCCTAGGGTTAAGGTTTGAGTTACGCCTAGGGTAAGGGTTCTATTAACCAGAAAGCCCTGAGTTCCAAGAACACAGCAGCTGCGAAGGACTAGCCAAGAAGAGCGCAAAAGTACCACAACATGCCTGCCTCCACAGCTTTTTCCTTGGGGACATGCCTAATTCCTGGCTGATTTGCCTTTCTCGTCATAGGGTTGGGGTTCGGCCTAGGGCTAGGATTTTTAAAAGCAGGAAGCCCTGAGTTCCAGGCACACTGGAGCTGTGAAAGGCATCCAAAAGGGAGTGCAGAAGTGCCACAACATGGCTGCTTTCACGGCTTGTTCCTTGGCAAGACGCCTAACACCAGGCTGACATACCTTCCCAGGGTTACTATTAGGCTTAGGCCTAGGGCTAGGATTTTTAAAACTAGGAAGCCCTTAGCTCCAGGCACACTGCAGCTGTTCAAGGCATCCCAAGGGGAGTACAAAAGTGCAACAACATGGCAGCTTTCACAGCTTTTTCCTTGGCACCATCCCTATACCTAGGCTGATTTATCTGCCTAGGGTTAGGGTTAGGGTTCAGCCTAGGGCTTGAATTTCTTTAACCAGGAAGCCCTGAGTTCCAGGCTTACTTCATCTGCCAAAGGCATCCCAAAGGGAGTGCAGAAGTGCCACAACATGGCTGCTTTCACGGCTTTTCCCTTAGGAAGAACCCTAATACCCGGCTGATTTACCTTCCTAGGGTTACTGTTAGGCTTAGGCCTAGGACTTTTAAAACCAGGAAGCCCTGGGCTCCAGGCACACTGCAGCTGCAAAAGGCATCCCAAGGAGAGCGCAAAAGTGACGCAACTTGGCTGCCACCACTGATATTTCCATGAGACCATCCCGAACCATAGGCTGATTTTCCTTCCTAGGGTTAAGGTTTGAGTTACGCCTAGGGTAAGGGTTCTATTAACCAGCAAGCCCTGAGTTCCAAGAACACAGCAGCTGCGAAGGACTAGCCAAGAAGAGCGCAAAAGTACCACAACATGCCTGCCTCCACAGCTTTTTCCTTGTGGACATGCCTAATTCCTGGCTGATTTGCCTTTCTCGTCTTAGGGTTGGGGTTCGGCCTAGGGCTAGGATTTTTAAAATCAGGAAGCCCTGAGTTCCAGGCACACTGGAGCTGTGAAAGGCATCCAAAAGGGAGTGCAAAAGTGCCACAACATGGCTGCTTTCACGGCTTTTTCCTTGGCAAGAAGCCTAACATCAGGCTGATTTACTTTCCCAGGGTTACTGTTAGGCTTAGGCCTAGGGCTAGGATTTTTGAAACTAGGAAGCCCTTAGCTCCAGGCACACTGCAGCTGTTCAAGGCATCCCAAGGGGAGTACAAAAGTGCAACAACATGGCAGCTTTCACAGCTTTTTCCTTGGCAAGAAGCCTAACACCAGGCTGATTTACTTTCCCAGGGTTACTGTTAGGCTTAGGCCTAGGGCTAGGATTTTTGAAACTAGGAAGCCCTTAGCTCCAGGCACACTGCAGCTGTTCAAGGCATCCCAAGGGGAGTACAAAAGTGCAACAACATGGCAGCTTTCACAGCTTTTTCCTTGGCAAGAAGCCTAACACCAGGCTGATTTACTTTCCCAGGGTTAGTGTTAGGCTTAGGCCTAGGGCTAGGATTTTTGAAACTAGGAAGCCCTTAGCTCCAGGCACACTGCAGCTTTTCAAGGCATCCCAAGGGGAGTACAAAAGTGCAACAACATGGCAGCTTTCACAGCTTTTTCCTTGGCACCATCCCTATACCTAGGCTGATTTATCTGCCTAGGGTTAGGGTTAGGGTTCAGCCTAGGGCTTGGATTTCTTTAACCAGGAAGCCCTGAGTTCCAGGCTTACTTCATCTGCCAAAGGCATCCCAAAGGGAGTGCAGAAGTGCCACAACATGGCTGCTTTCACGGCTTTTTCCTTGGCAAGAAGCCTAACATAAGGCTGATTTACCTTCCCAGGGTTACTGTTAGGCTTAGGCCTAGGGCTAGGATTTTTGAAACTAGGAAGCCCTTAGCTCCAGGCACACTGCAGCTGTTCAAGGCATCCCAAGGGGACTACAAAAGTGCAACAACATGGCTGCTTTCACGGCTTTTCCCTTAGGAAGAACCCTAATACCCGGCTGATTTACCTTCCTAGGGTTACTGTGAGGCTTAGGCCTAGGACTTTTAAAACCAGGAAGCCCTGGGCTCCAGGCACACTGCAGCTGCGAAAGGCATCCCAAGGGGAGCGCAAAAGTGACGCAACTTGGCTGCCACCACTGATATTTCCATGAGACCATCCCGAACCATAGGTTGATTTTCCTTCCTAGGGTTAAGGTTTGAGTTACGCCTAGGGTAAGGGTTCTATTAACCAGAAAGCCCTGAGTTCCAAGAACACAGCAGCTGCGAAGGACTAGCCAAGAAGAGCGCAAAAGTACCACAACATGCCTGCCTCCACAGCTTTTTCCTTGGGGACATGCCTAATTCCTGGCTGATTTGCCTTTCTCATCATAGGGTTGGGGTTCGGCCTAGGGCTAGGATTTTTAAAATCAGGAAGCCCTGAGTTCCAGGCACACTGGAGCTGTGAAAGGCATCCAAAAGGGAGTGCAAAAGTGCCACAACATGGCTGCTTTCACGGCTTTTTCCTTGGCAAGAAGCCTAACATCAGGCTGATTTACTTTCCCAGGGTTACTGTTAGGCTTAGGCCTAGGGCTAGGATTTTTGAAACTAGGAAGCCCTTAGCTCCAGGCACACTGCAGCTGTTCAAGGCATCCCAAGGGGAGTACAAAAGTGCAACAACATGGCAGCTTTCACAGCTTTTTCCTTGGCACCATCCCTATACCTAGGCTGATTTATCTGCCTAGGGTTAGGGTTAGGGTTCAGCCTAGGGCTTGGATTTCTTTAACCAGGAAGCCCTGAGTTCCAGGCTTACTTCATCTGCCAAAGGCATCCCAAAGGGAGTGCAGAAGTGCCACAACATGGCTGCTTTCACGGCTTTTCCCTTAGGAAGAACCCTAATACCCGGCTGATTTACCTTCCTAGGGTTACTGTTAGGCTTAGGCCTAGGACTTTTAAAACCAGGAAGCCCTGGGCTCCAGGCACACTGCAGCTGTGAAAGGCATCCCAAGGGGAGCGCAAAAGTGACGCAACTTGGCTGCCACCACTGATATTTCCATGAGACCATCCCGAACCATAGGATGATTTTCCTTCCTAGCGTTAAGGTTTGAGTTACGCCTAGGGTAAGGGTTCTATTAACCAGAAAGCCCTGAGTTCCAAGAACACAGCAGCTGCGAAGGACTAGCCAAGAAGAGCGCAAAAGTACCACAACATGCCTGCCTCCACAGCTTTTTCCTTGGGGACATGCCTAATTCCTGGCTGATTTGCCTTTCTCGTCTTAGGGTTGGGGTTCGGCCTAGGGCTAGGATTTTTAAAATCAGGAAGCCCTGAGTTCCAGGCACACTGAAGCTGTGAAAGGCATCCAAAAGGGAGTGCAAAAGTGCCACAACATGGCTGCTTTCACGGCTTTTTCCTTGGCAAGAAGCCTAACATCAGGCTGATTTACTTTCCCAGGGTTACTGTTAGGCTTAGGCCTAGGGCTAGGATTTTTGAAACTAGGAAGCCCTTAGCTCCAGGCACACTGCAGCTGTTCAAGGCATCCCAAGGGGAGTACAAAAGTGCAACAACATGGCAGCTTTCACAGCTTTTTCCTTGGCACCATCCCTATACCTAGGCTGATTTATCTGCCTAGGGTTAGGGTTAGGGTTCAGCCTAGGGCTTGGATTTCTTTAACCAGGAAGCCCTGAGTTCCAGGCTTACTTCATCTGCCAAAGGCATCCCAAAGGGAGTGCAGAAGTGCCACAACATGGCTGCTTTCACGGCTTTTACCTTGGCAAGAAGCCTAACATCAGGCTGATTTACTTTCCCAGGGTTACTGTTAGGCTTAGGCCTAGGGCTAGGATTTTTGAAACTAGGAAGCCCTTAGCTCCAGTCACACTGCAGCTGCGAAAGGCATCCAAAGGGGAGCGCAAAAGTGACGCAACTTGGCTGCCACCACTGATATTTCCATGAGACCATCCCGAACCATAGGCTGATTTTCCTTCCTAGGGTTAAGGTTTGAGTTACGCCTAGGGAAAGGGTTCTATTAACCAGAAAGCCCTGAGTTCCAAGAACACAGCAGCTGCGAAGGACTAGCCAAGAAGAGCGCAAAAGTACCACAACATGCCTGCCTCCACAGCTTTTTCCTTGGGGACATGCCTAATTCCTGGCTGATTTGCCTTTCTCGTCATAGGGTTGGGGTTCGGCCTAGGGCTAGGATTTTTAAAAGCAGGAAGCCCTGAGTTCCAGGCACACTGCAGCTGTGAAAGGCATCCAAAAGGGAGTGCAGAAGTGCCACAACATGGCTGCTTTCACGGCTTGTTCCTTGGCAAGACGCCTAACACCAGGCTGACTTACCTTCCCAGGGTTACTATTAGGCTTAGGCCTAGGGCTACGATTTTTAAAACTAGGAAGCCCTTAGCTCCAGGCACACTGCAGCTGTTCAAGGCATCCCAAGGGGAGTACAAAAGTGCAACAACATGGCAGCTTTCACAGCTTTTTCCTTGGCACCATCCCTATACCTAGGCTGATTTATCTGCCTAGGGTTAGGGTTAGGGTTCAGCCTAGGGCTTGAATTTCTTTAACCAGGAAGCCCTGAGTTCCAGGCTTACTTCATCTGCCAAAGGCATCCCAAAGGGAGTGCAGAAGTGCCACAACATGGCTGCTTTCACGGCTTTTCCCTTAGGAAGAACCCTAATACCCGGCTGATTTACCTTCCTAGGGTTACTGTTAGGCTTAGGCCTAGGACTTTTAAAACCAGGAAGCCCTGGGCTCCAGGCACACTGCAGCTGTGAAAGGCATCCCAAGGGGAGCGCAAAAGTGACGCAACTTGGCTGCCACCACTGATATTTCCATGAGACCATCCCGAACCATAGGTTGATTTTCCTTCCTAGGGTTAAGGTTTGAGTTACGCCTAGGGTAAGGGTCTATTAACCAGAAAGCCCTGAGTTCCAAGAACACAGCAGCTGCGAAGGACTACCCAAGAAGAGCGCAAAAGTACCACAACATGCCTGCCTCCACAGCTTTTTCCTTGGGGACATGCCTAATTCCTGGCTGATTTGCCTTTCTCGTCATAGGGTTGCGGTTCGGCCTAGGGCCAGGATTTTTAAAAGCAGGAAGCCCTGAGTTCCAGGCACACTGGAGCTGTGAAAGGCATCCAAAAGGGAGTGCAAAAGTGCCACAACATGGCTGCTTTCACGGCTTTTTCCTTGGCAAGAAGCCTAACACCAGGCTGATTTACTTTCCCAGGGTTACTGTTAGGCTTAGGCCTAGGGCTAGGATTTTTGAAACTAGGAGGCCCTTAGCTCCAGGCACACTGCAGCTGTTCAAGGCATCCCAAGGGGAGTACAAAAGTGCAACAACATGGCAGCTTTCACAGCTTTTTCCTTGGCACCATCCCTATACCTAGGCTGATTTATCTGCCTAGGGTTAGGGTTAGGGTTCAGCCTAGGGCTTGGATTTCTTTAACCAGGAAGCCCTGAGTTCCAGGCTTACTTCATCTGCCAAAGGCATCCCAAAGGGAGTGCAAAAGTGCCACAACATGGCTGCTTTCACGGCTTTTTCCTTGGCAAGAAGCCTAACATCAGGCTGATTTACTTTCCCAGGGTTACTGTTAGGCTTAGGCCTAGGGCTAGGATTTTTGAAACTAGGAAGCCCTTAGCTCCAGGCACACTGCAGCTGTTCAAGGCATCCCAAGGGGAGTACAAAAGTGCAACAACATGGCAGCTTTCACAGCTTTTTCCTTGGCACCATCCCTATACCTGGGCTGATTTATCTGCCTAGGGTTAGGGTTAGGGTTCAGCCTAGGGCTTGAATTTTTTTTACCAGGAAGCCCTGAGTTCCAGGCTTACTTCATCTGCCAAAGGCATCCCAAAGGGAGTGCAGAAGTGCCACAACATGGCTGCTTTCACGGCTTTTCCCTTAGGAAGAACCCTAATACCCGGCTGATTCACCTTCCTAGGGTTACTGTTAGGCTTAGGCCTAGGACTTTTAAAACCAGGAAGCCCTGGGCTCCAGGCACACTGCAGCTGCAAAAGGCATCCCAAGGGGAGCGCAAAAGTGACGCAACTTGGCTGCCACCACTGATATTTCCATGAGACCATCCCGAACCATAGGTTGATTTTCCTTCCTAGGGTTAAGGTTTGAGTTACGCCTAGGGTAAGGGTCTATTAACCAGAAAGCCCTGAGTTCCAAGAACACAGCAGCTGCGAAGGACTAGCCAAGAAGAGCGCAAAAGTACCACAACATGCCTGCCTCCACAGCTTTTTCCTTGGGGACATGCCTAATTCCTGGCTGATTTGCCTTTCTCGTCTTAGGGTTGGGGTTCGGCCTAGGGCTAGGATTTTTAAAAGCAGGAAGCCCTGAGTTCCAGGCACACTGGAGCTGTGAAAGGCATCCAAAAGGGAGTGCAAAAGTGCCACAACATGGCTGCTTTCACGGCTTTTTCCTTGGCAAGAAGCCTAACACCAGGCTGATTTGCCTTCCCAAGGTTACTGTTAGGCTTAGGCCTAGGGCTAGGATTTTTAAAACTAGGAAGCCCTGGGCTCCAGGCACACTGCAGCTGTTCAAGGCATCCCAAGGGGAGTACAAAAGTGCAACAACATGGCAGCTTTCACAGCTTTTTCCTTGGCACCATCCCTATACCTGGGCTGATTTATCTGCCTAGGGTTAGGGTTAGGGTTCAGCCTAGGGCTTGGATTTCTTTAACCAGGAAGCCCTGAGTTCCAGGCTTACTTCATCTGCCAAAGGCATCCCAAAGGGAGTGCAGAAGTGCCACAACATGGCTGCTTTCACGGCTTTTTCCTTGGCAAGAAGCCTAACATCAGGCTGATTTACTTTCCCAGGGTTACTGTTAGGCTTAGGCCTAGGGCTAGGATTTTTGAAACTAGGAAGCCCTTAGCTCCAGGCACACTGCAGCTGTTCAAGGCATCCCAAGGGGAGTACAAAAGTGCAACAACATGGCAGCTTTCACAGCTTTTTCCTTGGCACCATCCCTATACCTGGGCTGATTTATCTGCCTAGGGTTAGGGTTAGGGTTCAGCCTAGGGCTTGAATTTTTTTTACCAGGAAGCCCTGAGTTCCAGGCTTACTTCATCTGCCAAAGGCATCCCAAAGGGAGTGCAGAAGTGCCACAACATGGCTGCTTTCACGGCTTTTCCCTTAGGAAGAACCCTAATACCCGGCTGATTTACCTTCCTAGGGTTACTGTTAGGCTTAGGCCTAGGACTTTTAAAACCAGGAAGCCCTGGGCTCCAGGCACACTGCAGCTGCGAAAGGCATCCAAAGGGGAGCGCAAAAGTGACGCAACTTGGCTGCCACCACTGATATTTCCATGAGACCATCCCGAACCATAGGCTGATTTTCCTTCCTAGGGTTAAGGTTTGAGTTACGCCTAGGGTAAGGGCTCTATTAACCAGAAAGCCCTGAGTTCCAAGAACACAGCAGCTGCGAAGGACTAGCCAAGAAGAGCGCAAAAGTACCACAACATGCCTGCCTCCACAGCTTTTTCCTTGGGGACATGCCTAATTCCTGGCTGATTTGCCTTTCTCGTCATAGGGTTGGGGTTCGGCCTAGGGCTAGGATTTTTAAAAGCAGGAAGCCCTGAGTTCCAGGCACACTGGAGCTGTGAAAGGCATCCAAAAGGGAGTGCAGAAGTGCCACAACATGGCTGCTTTCACGGCTTGTTCCTTGGCAAGACGCCTAACACCAGGCTGACTTACCTTCCCAGGGTTACTATTAGGCTTAGGCCTAGGGCTAGGATTTTTAAAACTAGGAAGCCCTTAGCTCCAGGCACACTGCAGCTGTTCAAGGCATCCCAAGGGGAGTACAAAAGTGCAACAACATGGCAGCTTTCACAGCTTTTTCCTTGGCACCATCCCTATACCTAGGCTGATTTATCTGCCTAGGGTTAGGGTTAGGGTTCAGCCTAGGGCTTGAATTTCTTTAACCAGGAAGCCCTGAGTTCCAGGCTTACTTCATCTGCCAAAGGCATCCCAAAGGGAGTGCAGAAGTGCCACAACATGGCTGCTTTCACGGCTTTTCCCTTAGGAAGAACCCTAATACCCGGCTGATTTACCTTCCTAGGGTTACTGTTAGGCTTAGGCCTAGGACTTTTAAAACCAGGAAGCCCTGGGCTCCAGGCACACTGCAGCTGCAAAAGGCATCCCAAGGGGAGCGCAAAAGTGACGCAACTTGGCTGCCACCACTGATATTTCCATGAGACCATCCCGAACCATAGGTTGATTTTCCTTCCTAGGGTTAAGGTTTGAGTTACGCCTAGGGTAAGGGTCTATTAACCAGCAAGCCCTGAGTTCCAAGAACACAGCAGCTGCGAAGGACTAGCCAAGAAGAGCGCAAAAGTACCACAACATGCCTGCCTCCACAGCTTTTTCCTTGGGGACATGCCTAATTCCTGGCTGATTTGCCTTTCTCGTCTTAGGGTTGCGGTTCGGCTTAGGGCCAGGATTTTTAAAAGCAGGAAGCCCTGAGTTCCAGGCACACTGCAGCTGTGAAAGGCATCCAAAAGGGAGTGCAAAAGTGCCACAACATGGCTGCTTTCACGGCTTTTTCCTTGGCAAGAAGCCTAACACCAGGCTGATTTACTTTCCCAGGGTTACTGTTAGGCTTAGGCCTAGGGCTAGGATTTTTGAAACTAGGAAGCCCTTAGCTCCAGGCACACTGCAGCTGTTCAAGGCATCCCAAGGGGAGTACAAAAGTGCAACAACATGGCAGCTTTCACAGCTTTTTCCTTGGCAAGAAGCCTAACACCAGGCTGATTTACTTTCCCAGGGTTACTGTTAGGCTTAGGCCTAGGGCTAGGATTTTTGAAACTAGGAAGCCCTTAGCTCCAGGCACACTGCAGCTGTTCAAGGCATCCCAAGGGGAGTACAAAAGTGCAACAACATGGCAGCTTTCACAGCTTTTTCCTTGGCACCATCCCTATACCTAGGCTGATTTATCTGCCTAGGGTTAGGGTTAGGGTTCAGCCTAGGGCTTGGATTTCTTTAACCAGGAAGCCCTGAGTTCCAGGCTTACTTCATCTGCCAAAGGCATCCCAAAGGGAGTGCAGAAGTGCCACAACATGGCTGCTTTCACGGCTTTTTCCTTGGCAAGAAGCCTAACATAAGGCTGATTTACCTTCCCAGGGTTACTGTTAGGCTTAGGCCTAGGGCTAGGATTTTTGAAACTAGGAAGCCCTTAGCTCCAGGCACACTGCAGCTGTTCAAGGCATCCCAAGGGGACTACAAAAGTGCAACAACATGGCTGCTTTCACGGCTTTTCCCTTAGGAAGAACCCTAATACCCGGCTGATTTACCTTCCTAGGGTTACTGTTAGGCTTAGGCCTAGGACTTTTAAAACCAGGAAGCCCTGGGCTCCAGGCACACTGCAGCTGTGAAAGGCATCCCAAGGGGAGCGCAAAAGTGACGCAACTTGGCTGCCACCACTGATATTTCCATGAGACCATCCCGAACCATAGGATGATTTTCCTTCCTAGGGTTAAGGTTTGAGTTACGCCTAGGGTAAGGGTTCTATTAACCAGAAAGCCCTGAGTTCCAAGAACACATCAGCTGCCAAGGACTAGCCAAGAAGAGCGCAAAAGTACCACAACATGCCTGCCTCCACAGCTTTTTCCTTGGGGACATGCCTAATTCCTGGCTGATTTGCCTTTCTCGTCTTAGGGTTGGGGTTCGGCCTAGGGCTAGGATTTTTAAAATCAGGAAGCCCTGAGTTCCAGGCACACTGGAGCTGTGAAAGGCATCCAAAAGGGAGTGCAAAAGTGCCACAACATGGCTGCTTTCACGGCTTTTTCCTTGGCAAGAAGCCTAACATCAGGCTGATTTACTTTCCCAGGGTTACTGTTAGGCTTAGGCCTAGGGCTAGGATTTTTGAAACTAGGAAGCCCTTAGCTCCAGGCACACTGCAGCTGTTCAAGGCATCCCAAGGGGAGTACAAAAGTGCAACAACATGGCAGCTTTCACAGCTTTTTCCTTGGCACCATCCCTATACCTAGGCTGATTTATCTGCCTAGGGTTAGGGTTAGGGTTCAGCCTAGGGCTTGGATTTCTTTAACCAGGAAGCCCTGAGTTCCAGGCTTACTTCATCTGCCAAAGGCATCCCAAAGGGAGTGCAGAAGTGCCACAACATGGCTGCTTTCACGGCTTTTTCCTTGGCAAGAAGCCTAACATCAGGCTGATTTACTTTCCCAGGGTTACTGTTAGGCTTAGGCCTAGGGCTAGGATTTTTGAAACTAGGAAGCCCTTGGCTCCAGGCACACTGCAGCTGTTCAAGGCATCCCAAGGGGAGTACAAAAGTGCAACAACATGGCAGCTTTCACAGCTTTTTCCTTGGCACCATCCCTATACCTGGGCTGATTTATCTGCCTAGGGTTAGGGTTAGGGTTCAGCCTAGGGCTTGAATTTTTTTTACCAGGAAGCCCTGAGTTCCAGGCTTACTTCATCTGCCAAAGGCATCCCAAAGGTAGTGCAGAAGTGCCACAACATGGCTGCTTTCACGGCTTTTCCCTTAGGAAGAACCCTAATACCCGGCTGATTTACCTTCCTAGGGTTACTGTTAGGCTTAGGCCTAGGACTTTTAAAACCAGGAAGCCCTGGGCTCCAGGCACACTGCAGCTGCGAAAGGCATCCCAAGGGGAGCGCAAAAGTGACGCAACTTGGCTGCCACCACTGATATTTCCATGAGACCATCCCGAACCATAGGCTGATTTTCCTTCCTAGGGTTAAGGTTTGAGTTACGCCTAGGGTAAGGGTTCTATTAACCAGAAAGCCCTGAGTTCCAAGAACACAGCAGCTGCGAAGGACTAGCCAAGAAGAGCGCAAAAGTACCACAACATGCCTGCCTCCACAGCTTTTTCCTTGGGGACATGCCTAATTCCTGGCTGATTTGCCTTTCTCATCATAGGGTTGGGGTTCGGCCTAGGGCTAGGATTTTTAAAAGCAGGAAGCCCTGAGTTCCAGGCACACTGGAGCTGTGAAAGGCATCCAAAAGGGATTGCAAAAGTGCCACAACATGGCTGCTTTCACGGCTTTTTCCTTGGCAAGACGCCTAACACCAGGCTGACTTACCTTCCCAGGGTTACTATTAGGCTTAAGCCTAGGGCTACGATTTTTAAAACTAGGAAGCCCTTAGCTCCAGGCACACTGCAGCTGTTCAAGGCATCCCAAGGGGAGTACAAAAGTGCAACAACATGGCAGCTTTCACAGCTTTTTCCTTGGCACCATCCCTATACCTAGGCTGATTTATCTGCCTAGGGTTAGGGTTAGGGTTCAGCCTAGGGCTTGAATTTCTTTAACCAGGAAGCCCTGAGTTCCAGGCTTACTTCATCTGCCAAAGGCATCCCAAAGGGAGTGCAGAAGTGCCACAACATGGCTGCTTTCACGGCTTTTCCCTTAGGAAGAACCCTAATACCCGGCTGATTTACCTTCCTAGGGTTACTGTTAGGCTTAGGCCTAGGACTTTTAAAACCAGGAAGCCCTGGGCTCCAGGCACACTGCAGCTGCAAAAGGCATCCCAAGGGGAGCGCAAAAGTGACGCAACTTGGCTGCCACCACTGATATTTCCATGAGACCATCCCGAACCATAGGTTGATTTTCCTTCCTAGGGTTAAGGTTTGAGTTACGCCTAGGGTAAGGGTCTATTAACCAGAAAGCCCTGAGTTCCAAGAACACAGCAGCTGCGAAGGACTAGCCAAGAAGAGCACAAAAGTACCACAACATGCCTGCCTCCACAGCTTTTTCCTTGGGGACATGCCTAATTCCTGGCTGATTTGCCTTTCTCGTCTTAGGGTTGGGGTTCGGCCTAGGGCTAGGATTTTTAAAAGCAGGAAGCCCTGAGTTCCAGGCACACTGGAGCTGTGAAAGGCATCCAAAAGGGAGTGCAAAAGTGCCACAACATGGCTGCTTTCACGGCTTTTTCCTTGGCAAGAAGCCTAACACCAGGCTGACATACTTTCCCAGGGTTACTGTTAGGCTTAGGCCTAGGGCTAGGATTTTTCAAACTAGGAAGCCCTGGGCTCCAGGCACACTGCAGCTGTTCAAGGCATCCCAAGGGGAGTACAAAAGTGCAACAACATGGCAGCTTTCACAGCTTTTTCCTTGGCACCATCCCTATACCTAGGCTGATTTATCTGCCTAGGGTTAGGGTTAGGGTTCAGCCTAGGGCTTGGATTTCTTTAACCAGGAAGCCCTGAGTTCCAGGCTTACTTCATCTGCCAAAGGCATCCCAAAGGGAGTGCAGAAGTGCCACAACATGGCTGCTTTCACGGCTTTTCCCTTAGGAAGAACCCTAATACCCGGCTGATTTACCTTCCTAGGGTTACTGTTAGGCTTAGGCCTAGGACTTTTAAAACCAGGAAGCCCTGGGCTCCAGGCACACTGCAGCTGCGAAAGGCATCCAAAGGGGAGCGCAAAAGTGACGCAACTTGGCTGCCACCACTGATATTTCCATGAGACCATCCCGAACCATAGGCTGATTTTCCTTCCTAGGGTTAAGGTTTGAGTTACGCCTAGGGTAAGGGTTCTATTAACCAGCAAGCCCTGAGTTCCAAGAACACAGCAGCTGCGAAGGACTAGCCAAGAAGAGCGCAAAAGTACCACAACATGCCTGCCTCCACAGCTTTTTCCTTGGGGACATGCCTAATTCCTGGCTGATTTGCCTTTCTCGTCTTAGGGTTGGGGTTCGGCCTAGGGCTAGGATTTTTAAAATCAGGAAGCCCTGAGTTCCAGGCACACTGGAGCTGTGAAAGGCATCCAAAAGGGAGTGCAAAAGTGCCACAACATGGCTGCTTTCACGGCTTTTTCCTTGGCAAGAAGCCTAACATCAGGCTGATTTACTTTCCCAGGGTTACTGTTAGGCTTAGGCCTAGGGCTAGGATTTTTGAAACTAGGAAGCCCTTAGCTCCAGGCACACTGCAGCTGTTCAAGGCATCCCAAGGGGAGTACAAAAGTGCAACAACATGGCCGCTTTCACAGCTTTTTCCTTGGCACCATCCCTATACCTAGGCTGATTTATCTGCCTAGGGTTAGGGTTAGGGTTCAGCCTAGGGCTTGGATTTCTTTAACCAGGAAGCCCTGAGTTCCAGGCTTACTTCATCTGCCAAAGGCATCCCAAAGGGAGTGCAGAAGTGCCACAACATGGCTGCTTTCACGGCTTTTTCCTTGGCAAGAAGCCTAACACCAGGCTGACATACTTTCCCAGGGTTACTGTTAGGCTTAGGCCTAGGGCTAGGATTTTTCAAACTAGGAAGCCCTGGGCTCCAGGCACACTGCAGCTGTTCAAGGCATCCCAAGGGGAGTACAAAAGTGCAACAACATGGCAGCTTTCACAGCTTTTTCCTTGGCACCATCCCTATACCTAGGCTGATTTATCTGCCTAGGGTTAGGGTTAGGGTTCAGCCTAGGGCTTGGATTTCTTTAACCAGGAAGCCCTGAGTTCCAGGCTTACTTCATCTGCCAAAGGCATCCCAAAGGGAGTGCAGAAGTGCCACAACATGGCTGCTTTCACGGCTTTTCCCTTAGGAAGAACCCTAATACCCGGCTGATTTACCTTCCTAGGGTTACTGTTAGGCTTAGGCCTAGGACTTTTAAAACCAGGAAGCCCTGGGCTCCAGGCACACTGCAGCTGCGAAAGGCATCCCAAGGGGAGCGCAAAAGTGACGCAACTTGGCTGCCACCACTGATATTTCCATGAGACCATCCCGAACCATAGGCTGATTTTCCTTCCTAGGGTTAAGGTTTGAGTTACGCCTAGGGTAAGGGTTCTATTAACCAGCAAGCCCTGAGTTCCAAGAACACAGCAGCTGCGAAGGACTAGCCAAGAAGAGCGCAAAAGTACCACAACATGCCTGCCTCCACAGCTTTTTCCTTGGGGACATGCCTAATTCCTGGCTGATTTGCCTTTCTCGTCTTAGGGTTGGGGTTCGGCCTAGGGCTAGGATTTTTAAAATCAGGAAGCCCTGAGTTCCAGGCACACTGGAGCTGTGAAAGGCATCCAAAAGGGAGTGCAAAAGTGCCACAACATGGCTGCTTTCACGGCTTTTTCCTTGGCAAGAAGCCTAACATCAGGCTGATTTACTTTCCCAGGGTTACTGTTAGGCTTAGGCCTAGGGCTAGGATTTTTGAAACTAGGAAGCCCTTAGCTCCAGGCACACTGCAGCTGTTCAAGGCATCCCAAGGGGAGTACAAAAGTGCAACAACATGGCCGCTTTCACAGCTTTTTCCTTGGCACCATCCCTATACCTAGGCTGATTTATCTGCCTAGGGTTAGGGTTAGGGTTCAGCCTAGGGCTTGGATTTCTTTAACCAGGAAGCCCTGAGTTCCAGGCTTACTTCATCTGCCAAAGGCATCCCAAAGGGAGTGCAGAAGTGCCACAACATGGCTGCTTTCACGGCTTTTTCCTTGGCAAGAAGCCTAACATCAGGCTGATTTACTTTCCCAGGGTTACTGTTAGGCTTAGGCCTAGGGCTAGGATTTTTGAAACTAGGAAGCCCTTAGCTCCAGGCACACTGCAGCTGTTCAAGGCATCCCAAGGGGAGTACAAAAGTGCAACAACATGGCAGCTTTCACAGCTTTTTCCTTGGCACCATCCCTATACCTAGGCTGATTTAACTGCCTAGGGTTAGGGTTAGGGTTCAGCCTAGGGCTTGAATTTCTTTAACCAGGAAGCCCTGAGTTCCAGGCTTACTTCATCTGCCAAAGGCATCCCAAAGGGAGTGCAGAAGTGCCACAACATGGCTGCTTTCACGGCTTTTCCCTTAGGAAGAACCCTAATACCCGGCTGATTTACCTTCCTAGGGTTACTGTTAGGCTTAGGCCTAGGACTTTTAAAACCAGGAAGCCCTGGGCTCCAGGCACACTGCAGCTGCAAAAGGCATCCCAAGGGGAGCGCAAAAGTGACGCAACTTGGCTGCCACCACTGATATTTCCATGAGACCATCCCGAACCATAGGCTGATTTTCCTTCCTAGGGTTAAGGTTTGAGTTACGCCTAGGGTAAGGGTTCTATTAACCAGAAAGCCCTGAGTTCCAAGAACACAGCAGCTGCGAAGGACTAGCCAAGAAGAGCGCAAAAGTACCACAACATGCCTGCCTCCACAGCTTTTTCCTTGGGGACATGCCTAATTCCTGGCTGATTTGCCTTTCTCGTCTTAGGGTTGGGGTTCGGCCTAGGGCTAGGATTTTTAAAAGCAGGAAGCCCTGAGTTCCAGGCACACTGGAGCTGTGAAAGGCATCCAAAAGGGAGTGCAAAAGTGCCACAACATGGCTGCTTTCACGGCTTTTTCCTTGGCAAGAAGCCTAACATCAGGCTGATTTACTTTCCCAGGGTTACTGTAAGGCTTAGGCCTAGGGCTAGGATTTTTGAAACTAGGAAGCCCTGGGCTCCAGGCACACTGCAGCTGTTCAAGGCATCCCAAGGGGAGTACAAAAGTGCAACAACATGGCAGCTTTCACAGCTTTTTCCTTGGCACCATCCCTATACCTAGGCTGATTTATCTGCCTAGGGTTAGGGTTAGGGTTCAGCCTAGGGCTTGGATTTCTTTAACCAGGAAGCCCTGAGTTCCAGGCTTACTTCATCTGCCAAAGGCATCCCAAAGGGAGTGCAGAAGTGCCACAACATGGCTGCTTTCACGGCTTTTTCCTTGGCAAGAAGCCTAACATCAGGCTGATTTACTTTCCCAGGGTTACTGTTAGGCTTAGGCCTAGGGCTAGGATTTTTGAAACTAGGAAGCCCTTAGCTCCAGGCACACTGCAGCTGTTCAAGGCATCCCAAGGGGAGTACAATAGTGCAACAACATGGCAGCTTTCACAGCTTTTTCCTTGGCACCATCCCTATACCTAGGCTGATTTATCTGCCTAGGGTTAGGGTTAGGGTTCAGCCTAGGGCTTGGATTTCTTTAACCAGGAAGCCCTGAGTTCCAGGCTTACTTCATCTGCCAAAGGCATCCCAAAGGGAGTGCAGAAGTGCCACAACATGGCTGCTTTCACGGCTTTTCCCTTAGAAAGAACCCTAATACCCGGCTGATTTACCTTCCTAGGGTTACTGTTAGGCTTAGGCCTTGGACTTTTAAAACCAGGAAGCCCTGGGCTCCAGGCACACTGCAGCTGCGAAAGGCATCTCAAGGGGAGCGCAAAAGTGACGCAACTTGGCTGCCACCACTGATATTTCCATGAGACCATCCCGAACCATAGGTTGATTTTCCTTCCTAGGCTTAAGGTTTGAGTTACGCCTAGGGTAAGGGTCTATTAACCAGAAAGCCCTGAGTTCCAAGAACACAGCAGCTGCGAAGGACTAGCCAAGAAGAGCGCAAAAGTAGCACAACATGCCTGCCTCCACAGCTTTTTCCTTGGGGACATGCCTAATTCCTGGCTGATTTGCCTTTCTCGTCTTAGGGTTGGGGTTCGGCCTAGGGCTAGGATTTTTAAAATCAGGAAGCCCTGAGTTCCAGGCACACTGCAGCTGTGAAAGGCATCCAAAAGGGAGTGCAAAAGTGCCACAACATGGCTGCTTTCACGGCTTTTTCCTTGGCAAGAAGCCTAACACCAGGCTGACATACTTTCCCAGGGTTACTGTTAGGCTTAGGCCTAGGGCTAGGATTTTTGAAACTAGGAAGCCCTGGGCTCCAGGCACACTGCAGCTGTTCAAGGCATCCCAAGGGGAGTACAAAAGTGCAACAACATGGCAGCTTTCACAGCTTTTTCCTTGGCACCATCCCTATACCTAGGCTGATTTATCTGCCTAGGGTTAGGGTTAGGGTTCAGCCTAGGGCTTGGATTTCTTTAACCAGGAAGCCCTGAGTTCCAGGCTTACTTCATCTGCCAAAGGCATCCCAAAGGGAGTGCAGAAGTGCCACAACATGGCTGCTTTCACGGCTTTTCCCTTAGGAAGAACCCTAATACCCGGCTGATTTACCTTCCTAGGGTTACTGTTAGGCTTAGGCCTAGGACTTTTAAAACCAGGAAGCCCTGGGCTCCAGGCACACTGCAGCTGCAAAAGGCATCCCAAGGGGAGCGCAAAAGTGACGCAACTTGGCTGCCACCACTGATATTTCCATGAGACCATCCCGAACCATAGGTTGATTTTCCTTCCTAGGGTTAAGGTTTGAGTTACGCCTAGGGTAAGGGTTCTATTAACCAGAAAGCCCTGAGTTCCAAGAACACAGCAGCTGCGAAGGACTAGCCAAGAAGAGCGCAAAAGTACCACAACATGCCTGCCTCCACAGCTTTTTCCTTGGGGACATGCCTAATTCCTGGCTGATTTGCCTTTCTCGTCTTAGGGTTGGGGTTCGGCCTAGGGCTAGGATTTTTAAAAGCAGGAAGCCCTGAGTTCCAGGCACACTGGAGCTGTGAAAGGCATCCAAAAGGGAGTGCAAAAGTGCCACAACATGGCTGTTTCATGGCTTTTTCCTTGGCAAGAAGCCTAAAATCAGGCTGATTTACTTTCCCAGGGTTACTGTTAGGCTTAGGCCTAGGGCTAGGATTTTTGAAACTAGGAAGCCCTTAGCTCCAGGCACACTGCAGCTGTTCAAGGCATCCCAAGGGGAGTACAAAAGTGCAACAACATGGCAGCTTTCACAGCTTTTTCCTTGGCACCATCCCTATACCTAGGCTGATTTATCTGCCTAGGGTTAGGGTTAGGGTTCAGCCTAGGGCTTGGATTTCTTTAACCAAAAAGCCCTGAGTTCCAGGCTTACTTCATCTGCCAAAGGCATCCCAAAGGGAGTGCAGAAGTGCCACAACATGGCTGCTTTCACGGCTTTTTCCTTGGCAAGAAGCCTAACACCAGGCTGACATACTTTCCCAGGGTTACTGTTAGGCTTAGGCCTAGGGCTAGGATTTTTGAAACTAGGAAGCCCTTAGCTCCAGGCACACTGCAGCTGTTCAAGGCATCCCAAGGGGAGTACAAAAGTGCAACAACATGGCAGCTTTCACAGCTTTTCCTTGGCACCATCCCTATACCTAGGCTGATTTATCTGCCTAGGGTTAGGGTTAGGGTTCAGCCTAGGGCTTGGATTTCTTTAACCAGGAAGCCCTGAGTTCCAGGCTTACTTCATCTGCCAAAGGCATCCCAAAGGGAGTGCAGAAGTGCCACAACATGGCTGCTTTCACGGCTTTTCCCTTAGGAAGAACCCTAATACCCGGCTGATTTACCTTCCTAGGGTTACTGTTAGGCTTAGGCCTAGGACTTTTAAAACCAGGAAGCCCTGGGCTCCAGGCACACTGCAGCTGCAAAAGGCATCCCCAGGGGAGCGCAAAAGTGACGCAACTTGGCTGCCACCACTGATATTTCCATGAGACCATCCCGAACCATAGGCTGATTTTCCTTCCTAGGGTTAAGGTTTGAGTTACGCCTAGGGTAAGGGTTCTATTAACCAGAAAGCCCTGAGTTCCAAGAACACAGCAGCTGCGAAGGACTAGCCAAGAAGAGCGCAAAAGTACCACAACATGCCTGCCTCCACAGCTTTTTCCTTGGGGACATGCCTAATTCCTGGCTGATTTGCCTTTCTCGTCTTAGGGTTGGGGTTCGGCCTAGGGCTAGGATTTTTAAAAGCAGGAAGCCCTGAGTTCCAGGCACACTGGAGCTGTGAAAGGCATCCAAAAGGGAGTGCAAAAGTGCCACAACATGGCTGCTTTCACGGCTTTTTCCTTGGCAAGAAGCCTAACACCAGGCTGATTTGCCTTCCCAGGGTTACTGTTAGGCTTAGGCCTAGGGCTAGGATTTTTAAAACTAGGAAGCCCTGGGCTCCAGGCACACTGCAGCTGTTCAAGGCATCCCAAGGGGAGTACAAAAGTGCAACAACATGGCAGCTTTCACAGCTTTTTCCTTGGCACCATCCCTATACCTAGGCTGATTTATCTGCCTAGGGTTAGGGTTAGGGTTCAGCCTAGGGCTTGGATTTCTTTAACCAGGAAGCCCTGAGTTCCAGGCTTACTTCATCTGCCAAAGGCATCCCAAAGGGAGTGCAGAAGTGCCACAACATGGCTGCTTTCACGGCTTTTTCCTTGGCAAGAAGCCTAACATCAGGCTGATTTACTTTCCCAGGGTTACTGTTAGGCTTAGGCCTAGGGCTAGGATTTTTGAAACTAGGAAGCCCTTAGCTCCAGGCACACTGCAGCTGTTCAAGGCATCCCAAGGGGAGTACAATAGTGCAACAACATGGCAGCTTTCACAGCTTTTTCCTTGGCACCATCCCTATACCTGGGCTGATTTATCTGCCTAGGGTTAGGGTTAGGGTTCAGCCTAGGGCTTGAATTTTTTTAACCAGGAAGCCCTGAGTTCCAGGCTTACTTCATCTGCCAAAGGCATCCCAAAGGGAGTGCAGAAGTGCCACAACATGGCTGCTTTCACGGCTTTTCCCTTAGAAAGAACCCTAATACCCGGCTGATTTACCTTCCTAGGGTTACTGTTAGGCTTAGGCCTAGGACTTTTAAAACCAGGAAGCCCTGGGCTCCAGGCACACTGCAGCTGCGAAAGGCATCCCAAGGGGAGCGCAAAAGTGACGCAACTTGGCTGCCTCCACTGATATTTCCATGAGACCATCCCGAACCATAGGTTGATTTTCCTTCCTAGGCTTAAGGTTTGAGTTACGCCTAGGGTAAGGGTCTATTAACCAGAAAGCCCTGAGTTCCAAGAACACAGCAGCTGCGAAGGACTAGCCAAGAAGAGCGCAAAAGTACCACAACATGCCTGCCTCCACAGCTTTTTCCTTGGGGACATGCCTAATTCCTGGCTGATTTGCCTTTCTCGTCTTAGGGTTGGGGTTCGGCCTAGGGCTAGGATTTTTAAAATCAGGAAGCCCTGAGTTCCAGGCACACTGCAGCTGTGAAAGGCATCCAAAAGGGAGTGCAAAAGTGCCACAACATGGCTGCTTTCACGGCTTTTTCCTTGGCAAGATGCCTAACACCAGGCTGACATACTTTCCCAGGGTTACTGTTAGGCTTAGGCCTAGGGCTAGGATTTTTGAAACTAGGAAGCCCTGGGCTCCAGGCACACTGCAGCTGTTCAAGGCATCCCAAGGGGAGTACAAAAGTGCAACAACATGGCAGCTTTCACAGCTTTTTCCTTGGCACCATCCCTATACCTAGGCTGATTTATCTGCCTAGGGTTAGGGTTAGGGTTCAGCCTAGGGCTTGGATTTCTTTAACCAGGAAGCCCTGAGTTCCAGGCTTACTTCATCTGCCAAAGGCATCCCAAAGGGAGTGCAGAAGTGCCACAACATGGCTGCTTTCACGGCTTTTCCCTTAGGAAGAACCCTAATACCCGGCTGATTTACCTTCCTAGGGTTACTGTTAGGCTTAGGCCTAGGACTTTTAAAACCAGGAAGCCCTGGGCTCCAGGCACACTGCAGCTGCAAAAGGCATCCCAAGGGGAGCGCAAAAGTGACGCAACTTGGCTGCCACCACTGATATTTCCATGAGACCATCCCGAACCATAGGTTGATTTTCCTTCCTAGGGTTAAGGTTTGAGTTACGCCTAGGGTAAGGGTTCTATTAACCAGAAAGCCCTGAGTTCCAAGAACACAGCAGCTGCGAAGGACTAGCCAAGAAGAGCGCAAAAGTACCACAACATGCCTGCCTCCACAGCTTTTTCCTTGGGGACATGCCTAATTCCTGGCTGATTTGCCTTTCTCGTCTTAGGGTTGGGGTTTGGCCTAGGGCTAGGATTTTTAAAAGCAGGAAGCCCTGAGTTCCAGGCACACTGGAGCTGTGAAAGGCATCCAAAAGGGAGTGCAAAAGTGCCACAACATGGCTGTTTCACGGCTTTTTCCTTGGCAAGAAGCCTAACATCAGGCTGATTTACTTTCCCAGGGTTACTGTTAGGCTTAGGCCTAGGGCTAGGATTTTTGAAACTAGGAAGCCCTTAGCTCCAGGCACACTGCAGCTGTTCAAGGCATCCCAAGGGGAGTACAAAAGTGCAACAACATGGCAGCTTTCACAGCTTTTTCCTTGGCACCATCCCTATACCTAGGCTGATTTATCTGCCTAGGGTTAGGGTTAGGGTTCAGCCTAGGGCTTGGATTTCTTTAACCAGGAAGCCCTGAGTTCCAGGCTTACTTCATCTGCCAAAGGCATCCCAAAGGGAGTGCAGAAGTGCCACAACATGGCTGCTTTCACGGCTTTTTCCTTGGCAAGAAGCCTAAAACCAGGCTGACATACTTTCCCAGGGTTACTGTTAGGCTTAGGCCTAGGGCTAGGATTTTTGAAACTAGGAAGCCCTGGGCTCCAGGCACACTGCAGCTGCAAAAGGCATCCCAAGGGGAGTACAAAAGTGCAACAACATGGCAGCTTTCACAGCTTTTCCTTGGCACCATCCCTATACATAGGCTGATTTATCTGCCTAGGGTTAGGGTTAGGGTTCAGCCTAGGGCTTGGATTTCTTTAACCAGGAAGCCCTGAGTTCCAGGCTTACTTCATCTGCCAAAGGCATCCCAAAGGGAGTGCAGAAGTGCCACAACATGGCTGCTTTCACGGCTTTTCCCTTAGGAAGAACCCTAATACCCGGCTGATTTACCTTCCTAGGGTTACTGTTAGGCTTAGGCCTAGGACTTTTAAAACCAGGAAGCCCTGGGCTCCAGGCACACTGCAGCTGCGAAAGGCATCCCAAGGGGAGCGCAAAAGTGACGCAACTTGGCTGCCACCACTGATATTTCCATGAGACCATCCCGAACCATAGGCTGATTTTCCTTCCTAGGGTTAAGGTTTGAGTTACGCCTAGGGTAAGGGTCTATTAACCAGAAAGCCCTGAGTTCCAAGAACACAGCAGCTGCGAAGGACTAGCCAAGAAGAGCGCAAAAGTACCACAACATGCCTGCCTCCACAGCTTTTTCCTTGGGGACATGCCTAATTCCTGGCTGATTTGCCTTTCTCGTCATAGGGTTGGGGTTCGGCCTAGGGCTAGGATTTTTAAAAGCAGGAAGCCCTGAGTTCCAGGCACACTGGAGCTGTGAAAGGCATCCAAAAGGGAGTGCAAAAGTGCCACAACATGGCTGCTTTCACGGCTTTTTCCTTGGCAAGAAGCCTAACACCAGGCTGACATACTTTCCCAGGGTTACTGTTAGGCTTAGGCCTAGGGCTAGGATTTTTGAAACTAGGAAGCCCTGGGCTCCAGGCACACTGCAGCTGTTCAAGGCATCCCAAGGGGAGTACAAAAGTGCAACAACATGGCAGCTTTCACAGCTTTTTCCTTGGCACCATCCCTATACCTAGGTTGATTTATCTGCCTAGGGTTAGGGTTAGGGTTCAGCCTAGGGCTTGGATTTCTTTAACCAGGAAGCCCTGAGTTCCAGGCTTACTTCATCTGCCAAAGGCATCCCAAAGGGAGTGCAGAAGTGCCACAACATGGCTGCTTTCACGGCTTTTTCCTTAGGAAGAACCCTAATACCCGGCTGATTTACCTTCCTAGGGTTACTGTTAGGCTTAGGCCTAGGACTTTTAAAACCAGGAAGCCCTGGGCTCCAGGCACACTGCAGCTGCAAAAGGCATCCCAAGGGGAGTGCAAAAGTGCAACAACATGGCAGCTTTCACAGCTTTTCCTTGGCACCATCCCTATACCTAGGCTGATTTATCTGCCTAGGGTTAGGGTTAGGGTTCAGCCTAGGGCTTGGATTTCTTTAACCAGGAAGCCCTGAGTTCCAGGCTTACTTCATCTGCCAAAGGCATCCCAAAGGGAGTGCAGAAGTGCCACAACATGGCTGCTTTCACGGCTTTTCCCTTAGGAAGAACCCTAATACCCGGCTGATTTACCTTCCTAGGGTTACTGTTAGGCTTAGGCCTAGGACTTTTAAAACCAGGAAGCCCTGGGCTCCAGGCACACTGCAGCTGCAAAAGGCATCCCAAGGGGAGCGCAAAAGTGACGCAACTTGGCTGCCACCACTGATATTTCCATGAGACCATCCCGAACCATAGGCTGATTTTCCTTCCTAGGGTTAAGGTTTGAGTTACGCCTAGGGTAAGGGTCTATTAACCAGAAAGCCCTGAGTTCCAAGAACACAGCAGCTGCGAAGGACTAGCCAAGAAGAGCGCAAAAGTACCACAACATGCCTGCCTCCACAGCTTTTTCCTTGGGGACATGCCTAATTCCTGGCTGATTTGCCTTTCTCGTCTTAGGGTTGGGGTTCGGCCTAGGGCTAGGATTTTTAAAATCAGGAAGCCCTGAGTTCCAGGCACACTGGAGCTGTGAAAGGCATCCAAAAGGGAGTGCAAAAGTGCCACAACATGGCTGTTTCATGGCTTTTTCCTTGGCAAGAAGCCTAACATCAGGCTGATTTACTTTCCCAGGGTTACTGTTAGGCTTAGGCCTAGGGCTAGGATTTTTGAAACTAGGAAGCCCTTAGCTCCAGGCACACTGCAGCTGTTCAAGGCATCCCAAGGGGAGTACAAAAGTGCAACAACATGGCAGCTTTCACAGCTTTTTCCTTGGCACCATCCCTATACCTAGGCTGATTTATCTGCCTAGGGTTAGGGTTAGGCTTCAGCCTAGGGCTTGGATTTCTTTAACCAGGAAGCCCTGAGTTCCAGGCTTACTTCATCTGCCAAAGGCATCCCAAAGGGAGTGCAGAAGTGCCACAACATGGCTGCTTTCACGGCTTTTCCCTTAGGAAGAACCCTAATACCCGGCTGATTTACCTTCCTAGGGTTACTGTTAGGCTTAGGCCTAGGACTTTTAAAACCAGGAAGCCCTGGGCTCCAGGCACACTGCAGCTGCAAAAGGCATCCCAAGGGGAGTGCAAAAGTGACGCAACTTGGCTGCCACCACTGATATTTCCATGAGACCATCCCGAACCATAGGCTGATTTTCCTTCCTAGGGTTAAGGTTTGAGTTACGCCTAGGGTAAGGGTTCTATTAACCAGAAAGCCCTGAGTTCCAAGAACACAGCAGCTGCGAAGGACTAGCCAAGAAGAGCGCAAAAGTACCACAACATGCCTGCCTCCACAGCTTTTTCCTTGGGGACATGCCTAATTCCTGGCTGATTTGCCTTTCTCGTCTTAGGGTTGGGGTTCGGCCTAGGGCTAGGATTTTTAAAATCAGGAAGCCCTGAGTTCCAGGCACACTGGAGCTGTGAAAGGCATCCAAAAGGGAGTGCAAAAGTGCCACAACATGGCTGTTTCACGGCTTTTTCCTTGGCAAGAAGCCTAACATCAGGCTGATTTACTTTCCCAGGGTTACTGTTAGGCTTAGGCCTAGGGCTAGGATTTTTGAAACTAGGAAGCCCTTAGCTCCAGGCACACTGCAGCTGTTCAAGGCATCCCAAGGGGAGTACAAAAGTGCAACAACATGGCAGCTTTCACAGCTTTTTCCTTGGCACCATCCCTATACCTAGGCTGATTTATCTGCCTAGGGTTAGGGTTAGGGTTCAGCCTAGGGCTTGAATTTTTTTTACCAGGAAGCCCTGAGTTCCAGGCTTACTTCATCTGCCAAAGGCATCCCAAAGGGAGTGCAGAAGTGCCACAACATGGCTGCTTTCACGGCTTTTCCCTTAGGAAGAACCCTAATACCCGGCTGATTTACCTTCCTAGGGTTACTGTTAGGCTTAGGCCTAGGACTTTTAAAACCAGGAAGCCCTGGGCTCCAGGCACACTGCAGCTGCAAAAGGCATCCCAAGGGGAGCGCAAAAGTGACGCAACTTGGCTGCCACCACTGATATTTCCATGAGACCATCCCGAACCATAGGCTGATTTTCCTTCCTAGGGTTAAGGTTTGAGTTACGCCTAGGGTAAGGGTTCTATTAACCAGAAAGCCCTGAGTTCCAAGAACACAGCAGCTGCGAAGGACTAGCCAAGAAGAGCGCAAAAGTACCACAACATGCCTGCCTCCACAGCTTTTTCCTTGGGGACATGCCTAATTCCTGGCTGATTTGCCTTTCTCGTCATAGGGTTGGGGTTCGGCCTAGGGCTAGGATTTTTAAAAGCAGGAAGCCCTGAGTTCCAGGCACACTGGAGCTGTGAAAGGCATCCAAAAGGGAGTGCAAAAGTGCCACAACATGGCTGCTTTCACGGCTTTTTCCTTGGCAAGAAGCCTAACACCAGGCTGACATACTTTCCCAGGGTTACTGTTAGGCTTAGGCCTAGGGCTAGGATTTTTGAAACTAGGAAGCCCTGGGCTCCAGGCACACTGCAGCTGTTCAAGGCATCCCAAGGGGAGTACAAAAGTGCAACAACATGGCAGCTTTCACAGCTTTTTCCTTGGCACCATCCCTATACCTAGGTTGATTTATCTGCCTAGGGTTAGGGTTAGGGTTCAGCCTAGGGCTTGGATTTCTTTAACCAGGAAGCCCTGAGTTCCAGGCTTACTTCATCTGCCAAAGGCATCCCAAAGGGAGTGCAGAAGTGCCACAACATGGCTGCTTTCACGGCTTTTTCCTTGGCAAGAAGCCTAACACCAGGCTGATTTACTTTCCCAGGGTTACTGTTAGGCTTAGGCCTAGGGCTAGGATTTTTGAAACTAGGAAGCCCTTAGCTCCAGGCACACTGCAGCTGTTCAAGGCATCCCAAGGGGAGTACAAAAGTGCAACAACATGGCAGCTTTCACAGCTTTTCCTTGGCACCATCCCTATACCTAGGCTGATTTATCTGCCTAGGGTTAGGGTTAGGGTTCAGCCTAGGGCTTGGATTTCTTTAACCAGGAAGCCCTGAGTTCCAGGCTTACTTCATCTGCCAAAGGCATCCCAAAGGGAGTGCAGAAGTGCCACAACATGGCTGCTTTCACGGCTTTTCCCTTAGGAAGAACCCTAATACCCGGCTGATTTACCTTCCTAGGGTTACTGTTAGGCTTAGGCCTAGGACTTTTAAAACCAGGAAGCCCTGGGCTCCAGGCACACTGCAGCTGCAAAAGGCATCCCAAGGGGAGCGCAAAAGTGACGCAACTTGGCTGCCACCACTGATATTTCCATGAGACCATCCCGAACCATAGGCTGATTTTCCTTCCTAGGGTTAAGGTTTGAGTTACGCCTAGGGTAAGGGTCTATTAACCAGAAAGCCCTGAGTTCCAAGAACACAGCAGCTGCGAAGGACTAGCCAAGAAGAGCGCAAAAGTACCACAACATGCCTGCCTCCACAGCTTTTTCCTTGGGGACATGCCTAATTCCTGGCTGATTTGCCTTTCTCGTCTTAGGGTTGGGGTTCGGCCTAGGGCTAGGATTTTTAAAATCAGGAAGCCCTGAGTTCCAGGCACACTGCAGCTGTGAAAGGCATCCAAAAGGGAGTGCAAAAGTGCCACAACATGGCTGCTTTCACGGCTTTTTCCTTGGCAAGATGCCTAACACCAGGCTGACATACTTTCCCAGGGTTACTGTTAGGCTTAGGCCTAGGGCTAGGATTTTTGAAACTAGGAAGCCCTGGGCTCCAGGCACACTGCAGCTGTTCAAGGCATCCCAAGGGGAGTACAAAAGTGCAACAACATGGCAGCTTTCACAGCTTTTTCCTTGGCACCATCCCTATACCTAGGCTGATTTATCTGCCTAGGGTTAGGGTTAGGGTTCAGCCTAGGGCTTGGATTTCTTTAACCAGGAAGCCCTGAGTTCCAGGCTTACTTCATCTGCCAAAGGCATCCCAAAGGGAGTGCAGAAGTGCCACAACATGGCTGCTTTCACGGCTTTTCCCTTAGGAAGAACCCTAATACCCGGCTGATTTACCTTCCTAGGGTTACTGTTAGGCTTAGGCCTAGGACTTTTAAAACCAGGAAGCCCTGGGCTCCAGGCACACTGCAGCTGCAAAAGGCATCCCAAGGGGAGCGCAAAAGTGACGCAACTTGGCTGCCACCACTGATATTTCCATGAGACCATCCCGAACCATAGGTTGATTTTCCTTCCTAGGGTTAAGGTTTGAGTTACGCCTAGGGTAAGGGTTCTATTAACCAGAAAGCCCTGAGTTCCAAGAACACAGCAGCTGCGAAGGACTAGCCAAGAAGAGCGCAAAAGTACCACAACATGCCTGCCTCCACAGCTTTTTCCTTGGGGACATGCCTAATTCCTGGCTGATTTGCCTTTCTCGTCTTAGGGTTGGGGTTTGGCCTAGGGCTAGGATTTTTAAAAGCAGGAAGCCCTGAGTTCCAGGCACACTGGAGCTGTGAAAGGCATCCAAAAGGGAGTGCAAAAGTGCCACAACATGGCTGTTTCACGGCTTTTTCCTTGGCAAGAAGCCTAACATCAGGCTGATTTACTTTCCCAGGGTTACTGTTAGGCTTAGGCCTAGGGCTAGGATTTTTGAAACTAGGAAGCCCTTAGCTCCAGGCACACTGCAGCTGTTCAAGGCATCCCAAGGGGAGTACAAAAGTGCAACAACATGGCAGCTTTCACAGCTTTTTCCTTGGCACCATCCCTATACCTAGGCTGATTTATCTGCCTAGGGTTAGGGTTAGGGTTCAGCCTAGGGCTTGGATTTCTTTAACCAGGAAGCCCTGAGTTCCAGGCTTACTTCATCTGCCAAAGGCATCCCAAAGGGAGTGCAGAAGTGCCACAACATGGCTGCTTTCACGGCTTTTCCCTTAGGAAGAACCCTAATACCCGGCTGATTTACCTTCCTAGGGTTACTGTTAGGCTTAGGCCTAGGACTTTTAAAACCAGGAAGCCCTGGGCTCCAGGCACACTGCAGCTGCAAAAGGCATCCCAAGGGGAGTGCAAAAGTGACGCAACTTGGCTGCCACCACTGATATTTCCATGAGACCATCCCGAACCATAGGCTGATTTTCCTTCCTAGGGTTAAGGTTTGAGTTACGCCTAGGGTAAGGGTTCTATTAACCAGAAAGCCCTGAGTTCCAAGAACACAGCAGCTGCGAAGGACTAGCCAAGAAGAGCGCAAAAGTACCACAACATGCCTGCCTCCACAGCTTTTTCCTTGGGGACATGCCTAATTCCTGGCTGATTTGCCTTTCTCGTCTTAGGGTTGGGGTTCGGCCTAGGGCTAGGATTTTTAAAATCAGGAAGCCCTGAGTTCCAGGCACACTGGAGCTGTGAAAGGCATCCAAAAGGGAGTGCAAAAGTGCCACAACATGGCTGCTTTCACTGCTTTTTCCTTGGCAAGAAGCCTAACATCAGGCTGATTTACTTTCCCAGGGTTACTGTTAGGCTTAGGCCTAGGGCTAGGATTTTTGAAACTAGGAAGCCCTTAGCTCCAGGCACACTGCAGCTGTTCAAGGCATCCCAAGGGGAGTACAAAAGTGCAACAACATGGCAGCTTTCACAGCTTTTTCCTTGGCACCATCCCTATACCTAGGCTGATTTATCTGCCTAGGGTTAGGGTTAGGGTTCAGCCTAGGGCTTGAATTTTTTTTACCAGGAAGCCCTGAGTTCCAGGCTTACTTCATCTGCCAAAGGCATCCCAAAGGGAGTGCAGAAGTGCCACAACATGGCTGCTTTCACGGCTTTTCCCTTAGGAAGAACCCTAATACCCGGCTGATTTACCTTCCTAGGGTTACTGTTAGGCTTAGGCCTAGGACTTTTAAAACCAGGAAGCCCTGGGCTCCAGGCACACTGCAGCTGCAAAAGGCATCCCAAGGGGAGCGCAAAAGTGACGCAACTTGGCTGCCACCACTGATATTTCCATGAGACCATCCCGAACCATAGGCTGATTTTCCTTCCTAGGGTTAAGGTTTGAGTTACGCCTAGGGTAAGGGTTCTATTAACCAGAAAGCCCTGAGTTCCAAGAACACAGCAGCTGCGAAGGACTAGCCAAGAAGAGCGCAAAAGTACCACAACATGCCTGCCTCCACAGCTTTTTCCTTGGGGACATGCCTAATTCCTGGCTGATTTGCCTTTCTCGTCATAGGGTTGGGGTTCGGCCTAGGGCTAGGATTTTTAAAAGCAGGAAGCCCTGAGTTCCAGGCACACTGGAGCTGTGAAAGGCATCCAAAAGGGAGTGCAAAAGTGCCACAACATGGCTGCTTTCACGGCTTTTTCCTTGGCAAGAAGCCTAACACCAGGCTGACATACTTTCCCAGGGTTACTGTTAGGCTTAGGCCTAGGGCTAGGATTTTTGAAACTAGGAAGCCCTGGGCTCCAGGCACACTGCAGCTGTTCAAGGCATCCCAAGGGGAGTACAAAAGTGCAACAACATGGCAGCTTTCACAGCTTTTTCCTTGGCACCATCCCTATACCTAGGTTGATTTATCTGCCTAGGGTTAGGGTTAGGGTTCAGCCTAGGGCTTGGATTTCTTTAACCAGGAAGCCCTGAGTTCCAGGCTTACTTCATCTGCCAAAGGCATCCCAAAGGGAGTGCAGAAGTGCCACAACATGGCTGCTTTCACGGCTTTTTCCTTGGCAAGAAGCCTAACACCAGGCTGATTTACTTTCCCAGGGTTACTGTTAGGCTTAGGCCTAGGGCTAGGATTTTTGAAACTAGGAAGCCCTTAGCTCCAGGCACACTGCAGCTGTTCAAGGCATCCCAAGGGGAGTACAAAAGTGCAACAACATGGCAGCTTTCACAGCTTTTCCTTGGCACCATCCCTATACCTAGGCTGATTTATCTGCCTAGGGTTAGGGTTAGGGTTCAGCCTAGGGCTTGGATTTCTTTAACCAGGAAGCCCTGAGTTCCAGGCTTACTTCATCTGCCAAAGGCATCCCAAAGGGAGTGCAGAAGTGCCACAACATGGCTGCTTTCACGGCTTTTCCCTTAGGAAGAACCCTAATACCCGGCTGATTTACCTTCCTAGGGTTACTGTTAGGCTTAGGCCTAGGACTTTTAAAACCAGGAAGCCCTGGGCTCCAGGCACACTGCAGCTGCAAAAGGCATCCCAAGGGGAGCGCAAAAGTGACGCAACTTGGCTGCCACCACTGATATTTCCATGAGACCATCCCGAACCATAGGCTGATTTTCCTTCCTAGGGTTAAGGTTTGAGTTACGCCTAGGGTAAGGGTCTATTAACCAGAAAGCCCTGAGTTCCAAGAACACAGCAGCTGCGAAGGACTAGCCAAGAAGAGCGCAAAAGTACCACAACATGCCTGCCTCCACAGCTTTTTCCTTGGGGACATGCCTAATTCCTGGCTGATTTGCCTTTCTCGTCTTAGGGTTGGGGTTCGGCCTAGGGCTAGGATTTTTAAAATCAGGAAGCCCTGAGTTCCAGGCACACTGCAGCTGTGAAAGGCATCCAAAAGGGAGTGCAAAAGTGCCACAACATGGCTGCTTTCACGGCTTTTTCCTTGGCAAGATGCCTAACACCAGGCTGACATACTTTCCCAGGGTTACTGTTAGGCTTAGGCCTAGGGCTAGGATTTTTGAAACTAGGAAGCCCTGGGCTCCAGGCACACTGCAGCTGTTCAAGGCATCCCAAGGGGAGTACAAAAGTGCAACAACATGGCAGCTTTCACAGCTTTTTCCTTGGCACCATCCCTATACCTAGGCTGATTTATCTGCCTAGGGTTAGGGTTAGGGTTCAGCCTAGGGCTTGGATTTCTTTAACCAGGAAGCCCTGAGTTCCAGGCTTACTTCATCTGCCAAAGGCATCCCAAAGGGAGTGCAGAAGTGCCACAACATGGCTGCTTTCACGGCTTTTCCCTTAGGAAGAACCCTAATACCCGGCTGATTTACCTTCCTAGGGTTACTGTTAGGCTTAGGCCTAGGACTTTTAAAACCAGGAAGCCCTGGGCTCCAGGCACACTGCAGCTGCAAAAGGCATCCCAAGGGGAGCGCAAAAGTGACGCAACTTGGCTGCCACCACTGATATTTCCATGAGACCATCCCGAACCATAGGTTGATTTTCCTTCCTAGGGTTAAGGTTTGAGTTACGCCTAGGGTAAGGGTTCTATTAACCAGAAAGCCCTGAGTTCCAAGAACACAGCAGCTGCGAAGGACTAGCCAAGAAGAGCGCAAAAGTACCACAACATGCCTGCCTCCACAGCTTTTTCCTTGGGGACATGCCTAATTCCTGGCTGATTTGCCTTTCTCGTCTTAGGGTTGGGGTTTGGCCTAGGGCTAGGATTTTTAAAAGCAGGAAGCCCTGAGTTCCAGGCACACTGGAGCTGTGAAAGGCATCCAAAAGGGAGTGCAAAAGTGCCACAACATGGCTGTTTCACGGCTTTTTCCTTGGCAAGAAGCCTAACATCAGGCTGATTTACTTTCCCAGGGTTACTGTTAGGCTTAGGCCTAGGGCTAGGATTTTTGAAACTAGGAAGCCCTTAGCTCCAGGCACACTGCAGCTGTTCAAGGCATCCCAAGGGGAGTACAAAAGTGCAACAACATGGCAGCTTTCACAGCTTTTTCCTTGGCACCATCCCTATACCTAGGCTGATTTATCTGCCTAGGGTTAGGGTTAGGGTTCAGCCTAGGGCTTGGATTTCTTTAACCAGGAAGCCCTGAGTTCCAGGCTTACTTCATCTGCCAAAGGCATCCCAAAGGGAGTGCAGAAGTGCCACAACATGGCTGCTTTCACGGCTTTTCCCTTAGGAAGAACCCTAATACCCGGCTGATTTACCTTCCTAGGGTTACTGTTAGGCTTAGGCCTAGGACTTTTAAAACCAGGAAGCCCTGGGCTCCAGGCACACTGCAGCTGCAAAAGGCATCCCAAGGGGAGTGCAAAAGTGACGCAACTTGGCTGCCACCACTGATATTTCCATGAGACCATCCCGAACCATAGGTTGATTTTCCTTCCTAGGGTTAAGGTTTGAGTTACGCCTAGGGTAAGGGTTCTATTAACCAGAAAGCCCTGAGTTCCAAGAACACAGCAGCTGCGAAGGACTAGCCAAGAAGAGCGCAAAAGTACCACAACATGCCTGCCTCCACAGCTTTTTCCTTGGGGACATGCCTAATTCCTGGCTGATTTGCCTTTCTCGTCTTAGGGTTGGGGTTCGGCCTAGGGCTAGGATTTTTAAAATCAGGAAGCCCTGAGTTCCAGGCACACTGGAGCTGTGAAAGGCATCCAAAAGGGAGTGCAAAAGTGCCACAACATGGCTGCTTTCACTGCTTTTTCCTTGGCAAGAAGCCTAACATCAGGCTGATTTACTTTCCCAGGGTTACTGTTAGGCTTAGGCCTAGGGCTAGGATTTTTGAAACTAGGAAGCCCTTAGCTCCAGGCACACTGCAGCTGTTCAAGGCATCCCAAGGGGAGTACAAAAGTGCAACAACATGGCAGCTTTCACAGCTTTTTCCTTGGCACCATCCCTATACCTAGGCTGATTTATCTGCCTAGGGTTAGGGTTAGGGTTCAGCCTAGGGCTTGAATTTTTTTTACCAGGAAGCCCTGAGTTCCAGGCTTACTTCATCTGCCAAAGGCATCCCAAAGGGAGTGCAGAAGTGCCACAACATGGCTGCTTTCACGGCTTTTCCCTTAGGAAGAACCCTAATACCCGGCTGATTTACCTTCCTAGGGTTACTGTTAGGCTTAGGCCTAGGACTTTTAAAACCAGGAAGCCCTGGGCTCCAGGCACACTGCAGCTGCAAAAGGCATCCCAAGGGGAGCGCAAAAGTGACGCAACTTGGCTGCCACCACTGATATTTCCATGAGACCATCCCGAACCATAGGCTGATTTTCCTTCCTAGGGTTAAGGTTTGAGTTACGCCTAGGGTAAGGGTTCTATTAACCAGAAAGCCCTGAGTTCCAAGAACACAGCAGCTGCGAAGGACTAGCCAAGAAGAGCGCAAAAGTACCACAACATGCCTGCCTCCACAGCTTTTTCCTTGGGGACATGCCTAATTCCTGGCTGATTTGCCTTTCTCGTCATAGGGTTGGGGTTCGGCCTAGGGCTAGGATTTTTAAAAGCAGGAAGCCCTGAGTTCCAGGCACACTGGAGCTGTGAAAGGCATCCAAAAGGGAGTGCAAAAGTGCCACAACATGGCTGCTTTCACGGCTTTTTCCTTGGCAAGAAGCCTAACACCAGGCTGACATACTTTCCCAGGGTTACTGTTAGGCTTAGGCCTAGGGCTAGGATTTTTGAAACTAGGAAGCCCTGGGCTCCAGGCACACTGCAGCTGTTCAAGGCATCCCAAGGGGAGTACAAAAGTGCAACAACATGGCAGCTTTCACAGCTTTTTCCTTGGCACCATCCCTATACCTAGGTTGATTTATCTGCCTAGGGTTAGGGTTAGGGTTCAGCCTAGGGCTTGGATTTCTTTAACCAGGAAGCCCTGAGTTCCAGGCTTACTTCATCTGCCAAAGGCATCCCAAAGGGAGTGCAGAAGTGCCACAACATGGCTGCTTTCACGGCTTTTTCCTTGGCAAGAAGCCTAACACCAGGCTGATTTACTTTCCCAGGGTTACTGTTAGGCTTAGGCCTAGGGCTAGGATTTTTGAAACTAGGAAGCCCTTAGCTCCAGGCACACTGCAGCTGTTCAAGGCATCCCAAGGGGAGTACAAAAGTGCAACAACATGGCAGCTTTCACAGCTTTTCCTTGGCACCATCCCTATACCTAGGCTGATTTATCTGCCTAGGGTTAGGGTTAGGGTTCAGCCTAGGGCTTGGATTTCTTTAACCAGGAAGCCCTGAGTTCCAGGCTTACTTCATCTGCCAAAGGCATCCCAAAGGGAGTGCAGAAGTGCCACAACATGGCTGCTTTCACGGCTTTTCCCTTAGGAAGAACCCTAATACCCGGCTGATTTACCTTCCTAGGGTTACTGTTAGGCTTAGGCCTAGGACTTTTAAAACCAGGAAGCCCTGGGCTCCAGGCACACTGCAGCTGCAAAAGGCATCCCAAGGGGAGCGCAAAAGTGACGCAACTTGGCTGCCACCACTGATATTTCCATGAGACCATCCCGAACCATAGGCTGATTTTCCTTCCTAGGGTTAAGGTTTGAGTTACGCCTAGGGTAAGGGTCTATTAACCAGAAAGCCCTGAGTTCCAAGAACACAGCAGCTGCGAAGGACTAGCCAAGAAGAGCGCAAAAGTACCACAACATGCCTGCCTCCACAGCTTTTTCCTTGGGGACATGCCTAATTCCTGGCTGATTTGCCTTTCTCGTCTTAGGGTTGGGGTTCGGCCTAGGGCTAGGATTTTTAAAATCAGGAAGCCCTGAGTTCCAGGCACACTGCAGCTGTGAAAGGCATCCAAAAGGGAGTGCAAAAGTGCCACAACATGGCTGCTTTCACGGCTTTTTCCTTGGCAAGATGCCTAACACCAGGCTGACATACTTTCCCAGGGTTACTGTTAGGCTTAGGCCTAGGGCTAGGATTTTTGAAACTAGGAAGCCCTGGGCTCCAGGCACACTGCAGCTGTTCAAGGCATCCCAAGGGGAGTACAAAAGTGCAACAACATGGCAGCTTTCACAGCTTTTTCCTTGGCACCATCCCTATACCTAGGCTGATTTATCTGCCTAGGGTTAGGGTTAGGGTTCAGCCTAGGGCTTGGATTTCTTTAACCAGGAAGCCCTGAGTTCCAGGCTTACTTCATCTGCCAAAGGCATCCCAAAGGGAGTGCAGAAGTGCCACAACATGGCTGCTTTCACGGCTTTTCCCTTAGGAAGAACCCTAATACCCGGCTGATTTACCTTCCTAGGGTTACTGTTAGGCTTAGGCCTAGGACTTTTAAAACCAGGAAGCCCTGGGCTCCAGGCACACTGCAGCTGCAAAAGGCATCCCAAGGGGAGCGCAAAAGTGACGCAACTTGGCTGCCACCACTGATATTTCCATGAGACCATCCCGAACCATAGGTTGATTTTCCTTCCTAGGGTTAAGGTTTGAGTTACGCCTAGGGTAAGGGTTCTATTAACCAGAAAGCCCTGAGTTCCAAGAACACAGCAGCTGCGAAGGACTAGCCAAGAAGAGCGCAAAAGTACCACAACATGCCTGCCTCCACAGCTTTTTCCTTGGGGACATGCCTAATTCCTGGCTGATTTGCCTTTCTCGTCTTAGGGTTGGGGTTTGGCCTAGGGCTAGGATTTTTAAAAGCAGGAAGCCCTGAGTTCCAGGCACACTGGAGCTGTGAAAGGCATCCAAAAGGGAGTGCAAAAGTGCCACAACATGGCTGTTTCACGGCTTTTTCCTTGGCAAGAAGCCTAACATCAGGCTGATTTACTTTCCCAGGGTTACTGTTAGGCTTAGGCCTAGGGCTAGGATTTTTGAAACTAGGAAGCCCTTAGCTCCAGGCACACTGCAGCTGTTCAAGGCATCCCAAGGGGAGTACAAAAGTGCAACAACATGGCAGCTTTCACAGCTTTTTCCTTGGCACCATCCCTATACCTAGGCTGATTTATCTGCCTAGGGTTAGGGTTAGGGTTCAGCCTAGGGCTTGGATTTCTTTAACCAGGAAGCCCTGAGTTCCAGGCTTACTTCATCTGCCAAAGGCATCCCAAAGGGAGTGCAGAAGTGCCACAACATGGCTGCTTTCACGGCTTTTTCCTTGGCAAGAAGCCTAAAACCAGGCTGACATACTTTCCCAGGGTTACTGTTAGGCTTAGGCCTAGGGCTAGGATTTTTGAAACTAGGAAGCCCTGGGCTCCAGGCACACTGCAGCTGCAAAAGGCATCCCAAGGGGAGTACAAAAGTGCAACAACATGGCAGCTTTCACAGCTTTTCCTTGGCACCATCCCTATACATAGGCTGATTTATCTGCCTAGGGTTAGGGTTAGGGTTCAGCCTAGGGCTTGGATTTCTTTAACCAGGAAGCCCTGAGTTCCAGGCTTACTTCATCTGCCAAAGGCATCCCAAAGGGAGTGCAGAAGTGCCACAACATGGCTGCTTTCACGGCTTTTCCCTTAGGAAGAACCCTAATACCCGGCTGATTTACCTTCCTAGGGTTACTGTTAGGCTTAGGCCTAGGACTTTTAAAACCAGGAAGCCCTGGGCTCCAGGCACACTGCAGCTGCGAAAGGCATCCCAAGGGGAGCGCAAAAGTGACGCAACTTGGCTGCCACCACTGATATTTCCATGAGACCATCCCGAACCATAGGCTGATTTTCCTTCCTAGGGTTAAGGTTTGAGTTACGCCTAGGGTAAGGGTCTATTAACCAGAAAGCCCTGAGTTCCAAGAACACAGCAGCTGCGAAGGACTAGCCAAGAAGAGCGCAAAAGTACCACAACATGCCTGCCTCCACAGCTTTTTCCTTGGGGACATGCCTAATTCCGGGCTGATTTGCCTTTCTCGTCATAGGGTTGGGGTTCGGCCTAGGGCTAGGATTTTTAAAAGCAGGAAGCCCTGAGTTCCAGGCACACTGGAGCTGTGAAAGGCATCCAAAAGGGAGTGCAAAAGTGCCACAACATGGCTGCTTTCACGGCTTTTTCCTTGGCAAGAAGCCTAACACCAGGCTGACATACTTTCCCAGGGTTACTGTTAGGCTTAGGCCTAGGGCTAGGATTTTTGAAACTAGGAAGCCCTTAGCTCCAGGCACACTGCAGCTGTTCAAGGCATCCCAAGGGGAGTACAAAAGTGCAACAACATGGCAGCTTTCACAGCTTTTTCCTTGGCACCATCCCTATACCTAGGTTGATTTATCTGCCTAGGGTTAGGGTTAGGGTTCAGCCTAGGGCTTGGATTTCTTTAACCAGGAAGCCCTGAGTTCCAGGCTTACTTCATCTGCCAAAGGCATCCCAAAGGGAGTGCAGAAGTGCCACAACATGGCTGCTTTCACGGCTTTTTCCTTAGGAAGAACCCTAATACCCGGCTGATTTACCTTCCTAGGGTTACTGTTAGGCTTAGGCCTAGGACTTTTAAAACCAGGAAGCCCTGGGCTCCAGGCACACTGCAGCTGCAAAAGGCATCCCAAGGGGAGTGCAAAAGTGCAACAACATGGCAGCTTTCACAGCTTTTCCTTGGCACCATCCCTATACCTAGGCTGATTTATCTGCCTAGGGTTAGGGTTAGGGTTCAGCCTAGGGCTTGGATTTCTTTAACCAGGAAGCCCTGAGTTCCAGGCTTACTTCATCTGCCAAAGGCATCCCAAAGGGAGTGCAGAAGTGCCACAACATGGCTGCTTTCACGGCTTTTCCCTTAGGAAGAACCCTAATACCCGGCTGATTTACCTTCCTAGGGTTACTGTTAGGCTTAGGCCTAGGACTTTTAAAACCAGGAAGCCCTGGGCTCCAGGCACACTGCAGCTGCAAAAGGCATCCCAAGGGGAGCGCAAAAGTGACGCAACTTGGCTGCCACCACTGATATTTCCATGAGACCATCCCGAACCATAGGCTGATTTTCCTTCCTAGGGTTAAGGTTTGAGTTACGCCTAGGGTAAGGGTCTATTAACCAGAAAGCCCTGAGTTCCAAGAACACAGCAGCTGCGAAGGACTAGCCAAGAAGAGCGCAAAAGTACCACAACATGCCTGCCTCCACAGCTTTTTCCTTGGGGACATGCCTAATTCCTGGCTGATTTGCCTTTCTCGTCATAGGGTTGGGGTTCGGCCTAGGGCTAGGATTTTTAAAAGCAGGAAGCCCTGAGTTCCAGGCACACTGGAGCTGTGAAAGGCATCCAAAAGGGAGTGCAAAAGTGCCACAACATGGCTGCTTTCACGGCTTTTTCCTTGGCAAGAAGCCTAACACCAGGCTGACATACTTTCCCAGGGTTACTGTTAGGCTTAGGCCTAGGGCTAGGATTTTTGAAACTAGGAAGCCCTGGGCTCCAGGCACACTGCAGCTGTTCAAGGCATCCCAAGGGGAGTACAAAAGTGCAACAACATGGCAGCTTTCACAGCTTTTTCCTTGGCACCATCCCTATACCTAGGTTGATTTATCTGCCTAGGGTTAGGGTTAGGGTTCAGCCTAGGGCTTGGATTTCTTTAACCAGGAAGCCCTGAGTTCCAGGCTTACTTCATCTGCCAAAGGCATCCCAAAGGGAGTGCAGAAGTGCCACAACATGGCTGCTTTCACGGCTTTTTCCTTAGGAAGAACCCTAATACCCGGCTGATTTACCTTCCTAGGGTTACTGTTAGGCTTAGGCCTAGGACTTTTAAAACCAGGAAGCCCTGGGCTCCAGGCACACTGCAGCTGCAAAAGGCATCCCAAGGGGAGTGCAAAAGTGCAACAACATGGCAGCTTTCACAGCTTTTCCTTGGCACCATCCCTATACCTAGGCTGATTTATCTGCCTAGGGTTAGGGTTAGGGTTCAGCCTAGGGCTTGGATTTCTTTAACCAGGAAGCCCTGAGTTCCAGGCTTACTTCATCTGCCAAAGGCATCCCAAAGGGAGTGCAGAAGTGCCACAACATGGCTGCTTTCACGGCTTTTCCCTTAGGAAGAACCCTAATACCCGGCTGATTTACCTTCCTAGGGTTACTGTTAGGCTTAGGCCTAGGACTTTTAAAACCAGGAAGCCCTGGGCTCCAGGCACACTGCAGCTGCAAAAGGCATCCCAAGGGGAGCGCAAAAGTGACGCAACTTGGCTGCCACCACTGATATTTCCATGAGACCATCCCGAACCATAGGCTGATTTTCCTTCCTAGGGTTAAGGTTTGAGTTACGCCTAGGGTAAGGGTCTATTAACCAGAAAGCCCTGAGTTCCAAGAACACAGCAGCTGCGAAGGACTAGCCAAGAAGAGCGCAAAAGTAGCACAACATGCCTGCCTCCACAGCTTTTTCCTTGGGGACATGCCTAATTCCTGGCTGATTTGCCTTTCTCGTCTTAGGGTTGGGGTTCGGCCTAGGGCTAGGATTTTTAAAATCAGGAAGCCCTGAGTTCCAGGCACACTGGAGCTGTGAAAGGCATCCAAAAGGGAGTGCAAAAGTGCCACAACATGGCTGTTTCATGGCTTTTTCCTTGGCAAGAAGCCTAACATCAGGCTGATTTACTTTCCCAGGGTTACTGTTAGGCTTAGGCCTAGGGCTAGGATTTTTGAAACTAGGAAGCCCTTAGCTCCAGGCACACTGCAGCTGTTCAAGGCATCCCAAGGGGAGTACAAAAGTGCAACAACATGGCAGCTTTCACAGCTTTTTCCTTGGCACCATCCCTATACCTAGGCTGATTTATCTGCCTAGGGTTAGGGTTAGGGTTCAGCCTAGGGCTTGGATTTCTTTAACCAGGAAGCCCTGAGTTCCAGGCTTACTTCATCTGCCAAAGGCATCCCAAAGGGAGTGCAGAAGTGCCACAACATGGCTGCTTTCACGGCTTTTCCCTTAGGAAGAACCCTAATACCCGGCTGATTTACCTTCCTAGGGTTACTGTTAGGCTTAGGCCTAGGACTTTTAAAACCAGGAAGCCCTGGGCTCCAGGCACACTGCAGCTGCAAAAGGCATCCCAAGGGGAGTGCAAAAGTGACGCAACTTGGCTGCCACCACTGATATTTCCATGAGACCATCCCGAACCATAGGCTGATTTTCCTTCCTAGGGTTAAGGTTTGAGTTACGCCTAGGGTAAGGGTTCTATTAACCAGAAAGCCCTGAGTTCCAAGAACACAGCAGCTGCGAAGGACTAGCCAAGAAGAGCGCAAAAGTACCACAACATGCCTGCCTCCACAGCTTTTTCCTTGGGGACATGCCTAATTCCTGGCTGATTTGCCTTTCTCGTCTTAGGGTTGGGGTTCGGCCTAGGGCTAGGATTTTTAAAATCAGGAAGCCCTGAGTTCCAGGCACACTGGAGCTGTGAAAGGCATCCAAAAGGGAGTGCAAAAGTGCCACAACATGGCTGCTTTCACTGCTTTTTCCTTGGCAAGAAGCCTAACATCAGGCTGATTTACTTTCCCAGGGTTACTGTTAGGCTTAGGCCTAGGGCTAGGATTTTTGAAACTAGGAAGCCCTTAGCTCCAGGCACACTGCAGCTGTTCAAGGCATCCCAAGGGGAGTACAAAAGTGCAACAACATGGCAGCTTTCACAGCTTTTTCCTTGGCACCATCCCTATACCTAGGCTGATTTATCTGCCTAGGGTTAGGGTTAGGGTTCAGCCTAGGGCTTGAATTTTTTTTACCAGGAAGCCCTGAGTTCCAGGCTTACTTCATCTGCCAAAGGCATCCCAAAGGGAGTGCAGAAGTGCCACAACATGGCTGCTTTCACGGCTTTTCCCTTAGGAAGAACCCTAATACCCGGCTGATTTACCTTCCTAGGGTTACTGTTAGGCTTAGGCCTAGGACTTTTAAAACCAGGAAGCCCTGGGCTCCAGGCACACTGCAGCTGCAAAAGGCATCCCAAGGGGAGTGCAAAAGTGACGCAACTTGGCTGCCACCACTGATATTTCCATGAGACCATCCCGAACCATAGGCTGATTTTCCTTCCTAGGGTTAAGGTTTGAGTTACGCCTAGGGTAAGGGTTCTATTAACCAGAAAGCCCTGAGTTCCAAGAACACAGCAGCTGCGAAGGACTAGCCAAGAAGAGCGCAAAAGTACCACAACATGCCTGCCTCCACAGCTTTTTCCTTGGGGACATGCCTAATTCCTGGCTGATTTGCCTTTCTCGTCATAGGGTTGGGGTTCGGCCTAGGGCTAGGATTTTTAAAAGCAGGAAGCCCTGAGTTCCAGGCACACTGGAGCTGTGAAAGGCATCCAAAAGGGAGTGCAAAAGTGCCACAACATGGCTGCTTTCACGGCTTTTTCCTTGGCAAGAAGCCTAACACCAGGCTGACATACTTTCCCAGGGTTACTGTTAGGCTTAGGCCTAGGGCTAGGATTTTTGAAACTAGGAAGCCCTGGGCTCCAGGCACACTGCAGCTGTTCAAGGCATCCCAAGGGGAGTACAAAAGTGCAACAACATGGCAGCTTTCACAGCTTTTTCCTTGGCACCATCCCTATACCTAGGTTGATTTATCTGCCTAGGGTTAGGGTTAGGGTTCAGCCTAGGGCTTGGATTTCTTTAACCAGGAAGCCCTGAGTTCCAGGCTTACTTCATCTGCCAAAGGCATCCCAAAGGGAGTGCAGAAGTGCCACAACATGGCTGCTTTCACGGCTTTTTCCTTGGCAAGAAGCCTAACACCAGGCTGATTTACTTTCCCAGGGTTACTGTTAGGCTTAGGCCTAGGGCTAGGATTTTTGAAACTAGGAAGCCCTTAGCTCCAGGCACACTGCAGCTGTTCAAGGCATCCCAAGGGGAGTACAAAAGTGCAACAACATGGCAGCTTTCACAGCTTTTCCTTGGCACCATCCCTATACCTAGGCTGATTTATCTGCCTAGGGTTAGGGTTAGGGTTCAGCCTAGGGCTTGGATTTCTTTAACCAGGAAGCCCTGAGTTCCAGGCTTACTTCATCTGCCAAAGGCATCCCAAAGGGAGTGCAGAAGTGCCACAACATGGCTGCTTTCACGGCTTTTCCCTTAGGAAGAACCCTAATACCCGGCTGATTTACCTTCCTAGGGTTACTGTTAGGCTTAGGCCTAGGACTTTTAAAACCAGGAAGCCCTGGGCTCCAGGCACACTGCAGCTGCAAAAGGCATCCCAAGGGGAGCGCAAAAGTGACGCAACTTGGCTGCCACCACTGATATTTCCATGAGACCATCCCGAACCATAGGCTGATTTTCCTTCCTAGGGTTAAGGTTTGAGTTACGCCTAGGGTAAGGGTCTATTAACCAGAAAGCCCTGAGTTCCAAGAACACAGCAGCTGCGAAGGACTAGCCAAGAAGAGCGCAAAAGTACCACAACATGCCTGCCTCCACAGCTTTTTCCTTGGGGACATGCCTAATTCCTGGCTGATTTGCCTTTCTCGTCTTAGGGTTGCGGTTCGGCCTAGGGCTAGGATTTTTAAAATCAGGAAGCCCTGAGTTCCAGGCACACTGGAGCTGTGAAAGGCATCCAAAAGGGAGTGCAAAAGTGCCACAACATGGCTGTTTCATGGCTTTTTCCTTGGCAAGAAGCCTAACATCAGGCTGATTTACTTTCCCAGGGTTACTGTTAGGCTTAGGCCTAGGGCTAGGATTTTTGAAACTAGGAAGCCCTTAGCTCCAGGCACACTGCAGCTGTTCAAGGCATCCCAAGGGGAGTACAAAAGTGCAACAACATGGCAGCTTTCACAGCTTTTTCCTTGGCACCATCCCTATACCTAGGCTGATTTATCTGCCTAGGGTTAGGGTTAGGGTTCAGCCTAGGGCTTGGATTTCTTTAACCAGGAAGCCCTGAGTTCCAGGCTTACTTCATCTGCCAAAGGCATCCCAAAGGGAGTGCAGAAGTGCCACAACATGGCTGCTTTCACGGCTTTTCCCTTAGGAAGAACCCTAATACCCGGCTGATTTACCTTCCTAGGGTTACTGTTAGGCTTAGGCCTAGGACTTTTAAAACCAGGAAGCCCTGGGCTCCAGGCACACTGCAGCTGCGAAAGGCATCCCAAGGGGAGCGCAAAAGTGACGCAACTTGGCTGCCACCACTGATATTTCCATGAGACCATCCCGAACCATAGGCTGATTTTCCTTCCTAGGGTTAAGGTTTGAGTTACGCCTAGGGTAAGGGTTCTATTAACCAGAAAGCCCTGAGTTCCAAGAACACAGCAGCTGCGAAGGACTAGCCAAGAAGAGCGCAAAAGTACCACAACATGCCTGCCTCCACAGCTTTTTCCTTGGGGACATGCCTAATTCCTGGCTGATTTGCCTTTCTCGTCTTAGGTTTGGGGTTCGGCCTAGGGCTAGGATTTTTAAAATCAGGAAGCCCTGAGTTCCAGGCACACTGGAGCTGTGAAAGGCATCCAAAAGGGAGTGCAAAAGTGCCACAACATGGCTGTTTCACGGCTTTTTCCTTGGCAAGAAGCCTAACATCAGGCTGATTTACTTTCCCAGGGTTACTGTTAGGCTTAGGCCTAGGGCTAGGATTTTTGAAACTAGGAAGCCCTTAGCTCCAGGCACACTGCAGCTGTTCAAGGCATCCCAAGGGGAGTACAAAAGTGCAACAACATGGCAGCTTTCACAGCTTTTTCCTTGGCACCATCCCTATACCTAGGCTGATTTATCTGCCTAGGGTTAGGGTTAGGGTTCAGCCTAGGGCTTGAATTTTTTTTACCAGGAAGCCCTGAGTTCCAGGCTTACTTCATCTGCCAAAGGCATCCCAAAGGGAGTGCAGAAGTGCCACAACATGGCTGCTTTCACGGCTTTTCCCTTAGGAAGAACCCTAATACCCGGCTGATTTACCTTCCTAGGGTTACTGTTAGGCTTAGGCCTAGGACTTTTAAAACCAGGAAGCCCTGGGCTCCAGGCACACTGCAGCTGCGAAAGGCATCCCAAGGGGAGCGCAAAAGTGACGCAACTTGGCTGCCACCACTGATATTTCCATGAGACCATCCCGAACCATAGGCTGATTTTCCTTCCTAGGGTTAAGGTTTGAGTTACGCCTAGGGTAAGGGTCTATTAACCAGAAAGCCCTGAGTTCCAAGAACACAGCAGCTGCGAAGGACTAGCCAAGAAGAGCGCAAAAGTACCACAACATGCCTGCCTCCACAGCTTTTTCCTTGGGGACATGCCTAATTCCTGGCTGATTTGCCTTTCTCGTCTTAGGGTTGGGGTTCGGCCTAGGGCTAGGATTTTTAAAATCAGGAAGCCCTGAGTTCCAGGCACACTGGAGCTGTGAAAGGCATCCAAAAGGGAGTGCAAAAGTGCCACAACATGGCTGCTTTCACGGCTTTTTCCTTGGCAAGAAACCTAACATCAGGCTGATTTACTTTCCCAGGGTTACTGTTAGGCTTAGGCCTAGGGCTAGGATTTTTGAAACTAGGAAGCCCTGGGCTCCAGGCACACTGCAGCTGTTCAAGGCATCCCAAGGGGAGTACAAAAGTGCAACAACATGGCAGCTTTCACAGCTTTTTCCTTGGCACTATCCCTATACCTAGGCTGATTTATCTGCCTAGGGTTAGGGTTAGGGTTCAGCCTAGGGCTTGGATTTCTTTAACCAGGAAGCCCTGAGTTCCAGGCTTACTTCATCTGCCAAAGGCATCCCAAAGGGAGTGCAGAAGTGCCACAACATGGCTGCTTTCACGGCTTTTCCCTTAGGAAGAACCCTAATACCCGGCTGATTTACCTTCCTAGGGTTACTGTTAGGCTTAGGCCTAGGACTTTTAAAACCAGGAAGCCCTGGGCTCCAGGCACACTGCAGCTGCAAAAGGCATCCCAAGGAGAGCGCAAAAGTGACGCAACTTGGCTGCCACCACTGATATTTCCATGAGACCATCCCGAACCATAGGCTGATTTTCCTTCCTAGGGTTAAGGTTTGAGTTACGCCTAGGGTAAGGGTTCTATTAACCAGAAAGCCCTGAGTTCCAAGAACACAGCAGCTGCGAAGGACTAGCCAAGAAGAGCGCAAAAGTACCACAACATGCCTGCCTCCACAGCTTTTTCCTTGTGGACATGCCTAATTCCTGGCTGATTTGCCTTTCTCGTCTTAGGGTTGGGGGTTCGGCCTAGGGCTAGGATTTTTAAAAGCAGGAAGCCCTGAGTTCCAGGCACACTGGAGCTGTGAAAGTCATCCAAAAGGGAGTGCAAAAGTGCCACAACATGGCTGCTTTCACGGCTTTTTCCTTGGCAAGAAGCCTAACACCAGGCTGATTTACTTTCCCAGGGTTACTGTTAGGCTTAGGCCTAGGGCTAGGATTTTTGAAACTAGGAAGCCCTTAGCTCCAGGCACACTGCAGCTGTTCAAGGCATCCCAAGGGGAGTACAAAAGTGCAACAACATGGCAGCTTTCACAGCTTTTTCCTTGGCACCATCCCTATACCTAGGCTGATTTATCTGCCTAGGGTTAGGGTTAGGGTTCAGCCTAGGGCTTGGATTTCTTTAACCAGGAAGCCCTGAGTTCCAGGCTTACTTCATCTGCCAAAGGCATCCCAAAGGGAGTGCAGAAGTGCCACAACATGGCTGCTTTCACGGCTTTTTCCTTGGCAAGAAACCTAACATCAGGCTGATTTACTTTCCCAGGGTTACTGTTAGGCTTAGGCCTAGGGCTAGGATTTTTGAAACTAGGAAGCCCTTAGCTCCAGGCACACTGCAGCTGTTCAAGGCATCCCAAGGGGAGTACAATAGTGCAACAACATGGCAGCTTTCACAGCTTTTTCCTTGGCACCATCCCTATACCTGGGCTGATTTATCTGCCTAGGGTTAGGGTTAGGGTTCAGCCTAGGGCTTGAATTTTTTTTACCAGGAAGCCCTGAGTTCCAGGCTTACTTCATCTGCCAAAGGCATCCCAAAGGGAGTGCAGAAGTGCCACAACATGGCTGCTTTCACGGCTTTTCCCTTAGGAAGAACCCTAATACCCGGCTGATTTACCTTCCTAGGGTTACTGTTAGGCTTAGGCCTAGGACTTTTAAAACCAGGAAGCCCTGGGCTCCAGGCACACTGCAGCTGCGAAAGGCATCCAAAGGGGAGCGCAAAAGTGACGCAACTTGGCTGCCACCACTGATATTTCCATGAGACCATCCCGAACCATAGGCTGATTTTCCTTCCTAGGGTTAAGGTTTGAGTTACGCCTAGGGTAAGGGTTCTATTAACCAGAAAGCCCTGAGTTCCAAGAACACAGCAGCTGCGAAGGACTAGCCAAGAAGAGCGCAAAAGTACCACAACATGCCTGCCTCCACAGCTTTTTCCTTGGGGACATGCCTAATTCCTGGCTGATTTGCCTTTCTCGTCTTAGGGTTGGGGTTCGGCCTAGGGCTAGGATTTTTAAAAGCAGGAAGCCCTGAGTTCCAGGCACACTGGAGCTGTGAAAGGGCATCCAAAAGGGAGTGCAAAAGTGCCACAACATGGCTGCTTTCACGGCTTTTTCCTTGGCAAGACGCCTAACACCAGGCTGACTTACCTTCCCAGGGTTACTATTAGGCTTAGGCCTAGGGCTAGGATTTTTAAAACTAGGAAGCCCTTAGCTCCAGGCACACTGCAGCTGTTCAAGGCATCCCAAGGGGAGTACAAAAGTGCAACAACATGGCAGCTTTCACAGCTTTTTCCTTGGCACCATCCCTATACCTAGGCTGATTTATCTGCCTAGGGTTAGGGTTAGGGTTCAGCCTAGGGCTTGAATTTCTTTAACCAGGAAGCCCTGAGTTCCAGGCTTACTTCATCTGCCAAAGGCATCCCAAAGGGAGTGCAGAAGTGCCACAACATGGCTGCTTTCACGGCTTTTCCCTTAGGAAGAACCCTAATACCCGGCTGATTTACCTTCCTAGGGTTACTGTTAGGCTTAGGCCTAGGACTTTTAAAACCAGGAAGCCCTGGGCTCCAGGCACACTGCAGCTGCAAAAGGCATCCCAAGGGGAGCGCAAAAGTGACGCAACTTGGCTGCCACCACTGATATTTCCATGAGACCATCCCGAACCATAGGTTGATTTTCCTTCCTAGGGTTAAGGTTTGAGTTACGCCTAGGGTAAGGGTCTATTAACCAGAAAGCCCTGAGTTCCAAGAACACAGCAGCTGCGAAGGACTAGCCAAGAAGAGCGCAAAAGTACCACAACATGCCTGCCTCCACAGCTTTTTCCTTGGGGACATGCCTAATTCCTGGCTGATTTGCCTTTCTCGTCTTAGGGTTGCGGTTCGGCCTAGGGCCAGGATTTTTAAAAGCAGGAAGCCCTGAGTTCCAGGCACACTGCAGCTGTGAAAGGCATCCAAAAGGGAGTGCAAAAGTGCCACAACATGGCTGCTATCACGGCTTTTTCCTTGGCAAGAAGCCTAACACCAGGCTGATTTACTTTCCCAGGGTTACTGTTAGGCTTAGGCCTAGGGCTAGGATTTTTGAAACTAGGAAGCCCTTAGCTCCAGGCACACTGCAGCTGTTCAAGGCATCCCAAGGGGAGTACAAAAGTGCAACAACATGGCAGCTTTCACAGCTTTTTCCTTGGCACCATCCCTATACCTAGGCTGATTTATCTGCCTAGGGTTAGGGTTAGGGTTCAGCCTAGGGCTTGGATTTCTTTAACCAGGAAGCCCTGAGTTCCAGGCTTACTTCATCTGCCAAAGGCATCCCAAAGGGAGTGCAGAAGTGCCACAACATGGCTGCTTTCACGGCTTTTTCCTTGGCAAGAAGCCTAACATCAGGCTGATTTACTTTCCCAGGGTTACTGTTAGGCTTAGGCCTAGGGCTAGGATTTTTGAAACTAGGAAGCCCTTAGCTCCAGGCACACTGCAGCTGTTCAAGGCATCCCAAGGGGACTACAAAAGTGCAACAACATGGCTGCTTTCACGGTTTTCCCTTAGGAAGAACCCTAATACCCGGCTGATTTACCTTCCTAGGGTTACTGTTAGGCTTAGGCCTAGGACTTTTAAAACCAGGAAGCCCTGGGCTCCAGGCACACTGCAGCTGCGAAAGGCATCCCAAGGGGAGCGCAAAAGTGACGCAACTTGGCTGCCACCACTGATATTTCCATGAGACCATCCCGAACCATAGGTTGATTTTCCTTCCTAGGGTTAAGGTTTGAGTTACGCCTAGGGTAAGGGTTCTATTAACCAGAAAGCCCTGAGTTCCAAGAACACAGCAGCTGCGAAGGACTAGCCAAGAAGAGCGCAAAAGTACCACAACATGCCTGCCTCCACAGCTTTTTCCTTGGGGACATGCCTAATTCCTGGCTGATTTGCCTTTCTCGTCTTAGGGTTGGGGTTCGGCCTAGGGCTAGGATTTTTAAAAGCAGGAAGCCCTGAGTTCCAGGCACACTGGAGCTGTGAAAGGCATCCAAAAGGGAGTGCAAAAGTGCCACAACATGGCTGCTTTCACGGCTTTTTCCTTGGCAAGAAGCCTAACACCAGGCTGATTTGCCTTCCCAGGGTTACTGTTAGGCTTAGGCCTAGGGCTAGGATTTTTAAAACTAGGAAGCCCTGGGCTCCAGGCACACTGCAGCTGTTCAAGGCATCCCAAGGGGAGTACAAAAGTGCAACAACATGGCAGCTTTCACAGCTTTTTCCTTGGCACCATCCCTATACCTAGGCTGATTTATCTGCCTAGGGTTAGGGTTAGGGTTCAGCCTAGGGCTTGAATTTTTTTTAACCAGGAAGCCCTGAGTTCCAGGCTTACTTCATCTGCCAAAGGCATCCCAAAGGGAGTGCAGAAGTGCCACAACATGGCTGCTTTCACGGCTTTTCCCTTAGGAAGAACCCTAATACCCGGCTGATTTACCTTCCTAGGGTTACTGTTAGGCTTAGGCCTAGGACTTTTAAAACCAGGAAGCCCTGGGCTCCAGGCACACTGCAGCTGTGAAAGGCATCCCAAGGGCAGCGCAAAAGTGACGCAACTTGGCTGCCACCACTGATATTTCCATGAGACCATCCCGAACCATAGGCTGATTTTCCTTCCTAGGGTTAAGGTTTGAGTTACGCCTAGGGTAAGGGTTCTATTAACCAGAAAGCCCTGAGTTCCAAGAACACAGCAGCTGCGAAGGACTAGCCAAGAAGAGCGCAAAAGTACCACAACATGCCTGCCTCCACAGCTTTTTCCTTGGGGACATGCCTAATTCCTGGCTGATTTGCCTTTCTCGTCTTAGGGTTGGGGTTCGGCCTAGGGCTAGGATTTTTAAAATCAGGAAGCCCTGAGTTCCAGGCACACTGGAGCTGTGAAAGGCATCCAAAAGGGAGTGCAAAAGTGCCACAACATGGCTGCTTTCACGGCTTTTTCCTTGGCAAGAAGCCTAATATCAGGCTGACATACTTTCCCAGGGTTACTGTTAGGCTTAGGCCTAGGGCTAGGATTTTTGAAACTAGGAAGCCCTTAGCTCCAGGCACACTGCAGCTGTTCAAGGCATCCCAAGGGGAGTACAAAAGTGCAACAACATGGCAGCTTTCACAGCTTTTTCCTTGGCACCATCCCTATACCTGGGCTGATTTATCTGCCTAGGGTTAGGGTTAGGGTTCAGCCTAGGGCTTGGATTTCTTTAACCAGGAAGCCCTGAGTTCCAGGCTTACTTCAGCTGCCAAAGGCATCCCAAAGGGAGTGCAGAAGTGCCACAACATGGCTGCTTTCACGGCTTGTTCCTTGGCAAGACGCCTAACACCAGGCTGACTTACCTTCCCAGGGTTACTATTAGGCTTAGGCCTAGGGCTAGGATTTTTAAAACTAGGAAGCCCTTAGCTCCAGGCACACTGCAGCTGTTCAAGGCATCCCAAGGGGAGTACAAAAGTGCAACAACATGGCAGCTTTCACAGCTTTTTCCTTGGCACCATCCCTATACCTAGGCTGATTTATCTGCCTAGGGTTAGGGTTAGGGTTCAGCCTAGGGCTTGAATTTCTTTAACCAGGAAGCCCTGAGTTCCAGGCTTACTTCATCTGCCAAAGGCATCCCAAAGGGAGTGCAGAAGTGCCACAACATGGCTGCTTTCACGGCTTTTCCCTTAGGAAGAACCCTAATACCCGGCTGATTTACCTTCCTAGGGTTACTGTTAGGCTTAGGCCTAGGACTTTTAAAACCAGGAAGCCCTGGGCTCCAGGCACACTGCAGCTGCAAAAGGCATCCCAAGGGGAGCGCAAAAGTGACGCAACTTGGCTGCCACCACTGATATTTCCATGAGACCATCCCGAACCATAGGTTGATTTTCCTTCCTAGGGTTAAGGTTTGAGTTACGCCTAGGGTAAGGGTCTATTAACCAGAAAGCCCTGAGTTCCAAGAACACAGCAGCTGCGAAGGACTAGCCAAGAAGAGCGCAAAAGTACCACAACATGCCTGCCTCCACAGCTTTTTCCTTGGGGACATGCCTAATTCCTGGCTGATTTGCCTTTCTCGTCTTAGGGTTGCGGTTCGGCCTAGGGCCAGGATTTTTAAAAGCAGGAAGCCCTGAGTTCCAGGCACACTGCAGCTGTGAAAGGCATCCAAAAGGGAGTGCAAAAGTGCCACAACATGGCTGCTTTCACGGCTTTTTCCTTGGCAAGAAGCCTAACACCAGGCTGATTTACTTTCCCAGGGTTACTGTTAGGCTTAGGCCTAGGGCTAGGATTTTTGAAACTAGGAGGCCCTTAGCTCCAGGCACACTGCAGCTGTTCAAGGCATCCCAAGGGGAGTACAAAAGTGCAACAACATGGCAGCTTTCACAGCTTTTTCCTTGGCAAGAAGCCTAACACCAGGCTGATTTACTTTCCCAGGGTTACTGTTAGGCTTAGGCCTAGGGCTAGGATTTTTGAAACTAGGAAGCCCTGGGCTCCAGGCACACTGCAGCTGTTCAAGGCATCCCAAGGGGAGTACAAAAGTGCAACAACATGGCGGCTTTCACAGCTTTTTCCTTGGCACCATCCCTATACCTAGGCTGATTTATCTGCCTAGGGTTAGGGTTAGGGTTCAGCCTAGGGCTTGGATTTCTTTAACCAGGAAGCCCTGAGTTCCAGGCTTACTTCATCTGCCAAAGGCATCCCAAAGGGTGTGCAGAAGTGCCACAACATGGCTGCTTTCACGGCTTTTTCCTTGGCAAGAAGCCTAACATGAGGCTGATTTACCTTCCCAGGGTTACTGTTAGGCTTAGGCCTAGGGCTAGGATTTTTGAAACTAGGAAGCCCTTAGCTCCAGGCACACTGCAGCTGTTCAAGGCATCCCAAGGGGACTACAAAAGTGCAACAACATGGCTGCTTTCACGGCTTTTCCCTTAGGAAGAACCCTAATACCCGGCTGATTTACCTTCCTAGGGTTACTGTTAGGCTTAGGCCTAGGACTTTTAAAACCAGGAAGCCCTGGGCTCCAGGCACACTGCAGCTGCGAAAGGCATCCCAAGGGGAGCGCAAAAGTGACGCAACTTGGCTGCCACCACTGATATTTCCATGAGACCATCCCGAACCATAGGTTGATTTTCCTTCCTAGGGTTAAGGTTTGAGTTACGCCTAGGGTAAGGGTTCTATTAACCAGAAAGCCCTGAGTTCCAAGAACACAGCAGCTGCGAAGGACTAGCCAAGAAGAGCGCAAAAGTACCACAACATGCCTGCCTCCACAGCTTTTTCCTTGGGGACATGCCTAATTCCTGGCTGATTTGCCTTTCTCGTCTTAGGGTTGCGGTTCGGCCTAGGGCCAGGATATTTAAAAGCAGGAAGCCCTGAGTTCCAGGCACACTGCAGCTGTGAAAGGCATCCAAAAGGGAGTGCAAAAGTGCCACAACATGGCTGCTTTCACGGCTTTTTCCTTGGCAAGAAGCCTAACACCAGGCTGATTTACTTTCCCAGGGTTACTGTTAGGCTTAGGCCTAGGGCTAGGATTTTTGAAACTAGGAGGCCCTTAGCTCCAGGCACACTGCAGCTGTTCAAGGCATCCCAAGGGGAGTACAAAAGTGCAACAACATGGCAGCTTTCACAGCTTTTTCCTTGGCAAGAAGCCTAACACCAGGCTGATTTACTTTCCCAGTGTTACTGTTAGGCTTAGGCCTAGGGCTAGGATTTTTGAAACTAGGAAGCCCTTAGCTCCAGGCACACTGCAGCTGTTCAAGGCATCCCAAGGGGAGTACAAAAGTGCAACAACATGGCAGCTTTCACAGCTTTTTCCTTGGCACCATCCCTATACCTAGGCTGATTTATCTGCCTAGGGTTAGGGTTAGGGTTCAGCCTAGGGCTTGGATTTCTTTAACCAGGAAGCCCTGAGTTCCAGGCTTACTTCATCTGCCAAAGGCATCCCAAAGGGGGTGCAGAAGTGCCACAACATGGCTGCTTTCACGGCTTTTTCCTTGGCAAGAAGCCTAACATCAGGCTGATTTACCTTCCCAGGGTTACTGTTAGGCTTAGGCCTAGGGCTAGGATTTTTGAAACTAGGAAGCCCTGGGCTCCAGGCACACTGCAGCTGTTCAAGGCATCCCAAGGGGAGTACAAAAGTGCAACAACATGGCAGCTTTCACAGCTTTTTCCTTGGCACCATCCCTATACCTGGGCTGATTTATCTGCCTAGGGTTAGGGTTAGGGTTCAGCCTAGGGCTTGGATTTCTTTAACCAGGAAGCCCTGAGTTCCAGGCTTACTTCATCTGCCAAAGGCATCCCAAAGGGAGTGCAGAAGTGCCACAACATGGCTGCTTTCACGGCTTTTCCCTTAGGAAGAACCCTAATACCCGGCTGATTTACCTTCCTAGGGTTACTGTTAGGCTTAGGCCTAGGACTTTTAAAACCAGGAAGCCCTGGGCTCCAGGCACACTGCAGCTGCAAAAGGCATCCCAAGGAGAGCGCAAAAGTGACGCAACTTGGCTGCCACCACTGATATTTCCATGAGACCATCCCGAACCATAGGCTGATTTTCCTTCCTAGGGTTAAGGTTTGAGTTACGCCTAGGGTAAGGGTTCTATTAACCAGAAAGCCCTGAGTTCCAAGAACACAGCAGCTGCGCAGGACTACCCAAGAAGAGCGCAAAAGTAGCACAACATGCCTGCCTCCACAGCTTTTTCCTTGTGGACATGACTAATTCCTGGCTGATTTGCCTTTCTCGTCTTAGGGTTGGGGTTCGGCCTAGGGCTAGGATTTTTAAAAGCAGGAAGCCCTGAGTTCCAGGCACACTGGAGCTGTGAAAGGCATCCAAAAGGGAGTGCAAAAGTGCCACAACATGGCTGCTTTCACGGCTTTTTCCTTGGCAAGAAGCCTAACACCAGGCTGATTTACTTTCCCAGGGTTACTGTTAGGCTTAGGCCTAGGGCTAGGATTTTTGAAACTAGGAGGCCCTTAGCTCCAGGCACACTGCAGCTGTTCAAGGCATCCCAAGGGGAGTACAAAAGTGCAACAACATGGCAGCTTTCACAGCTTTTTCCTTGGCACCATCCCTATACCTAGGCTGATTTATCTGCCTAGGGTTAGGGTTAGGGTTCAGCCTAGGGCTTGGATTTCTTTAACCAGGAAGCCCTGAGTTCCAGGCTTACTTCATCTGCCAAAGGCATCCCAAAGGGAGTGCAGAAGTGCCACAACATGGCTGCTTTCACGGCTTTTTCCTTGGCAAGAAGCCTAACATCAGGCTGATTTACTTTCCCAGGGTTACTGTTAGGCTTAGGCCTAGGGCTAGGATTTTTGAAACTAGGAAGCCCTTAGCTCCAGGCACACTGCAGCTGTTCAAGGCATCCCAAGGGGAGTACAATAGTGCAACAACATGGCAGCTTTCACAGCTTTTTCCTTGGCACCATCCCTATACCTAGGCTGATTTATCTGCCTAGGGTTAGGGTTAGGGTTCAGCCTAGGGCTTGAATTTCTTTAACCAGGAAGCCCTGAGTTCCAGGCTTACTTCATCTGCCAAAGGCATCCCAAAGGGAGTGCAGAAGTGCCACAACATGGCTGCTTTCACGGCTTTTCCCTTAGGAAGAACCCTAATACCCGGCTGATTTACCTTCCTAGGGTTACTGTTAGGCTTAGGCCTAGGACTTTTAAAACCAGGAAGCCCTGGGCTCCAGGCACACTGCAGCTGCGAAAGGCATCCAAAGGGGAGCGCAAAAGTGACGCAACTTGGCTGCCACCACTGATATTTCCATGAGACCATTCCTAACCATAGGCTGATTTTCCTTCCTAGGGTTAAGGTTTGAGTTACGCCTAGGGTAAGGGTTCTATTAACCAGAAAGCCCTGAGTTCCAAGAACACAGCAGCTGCGAAGGACTAGCCAAGAAGAGCGCAAAAGTACCACAACATGCCTGCCTCCACAGCTTTTTCCTTGGGGACATGCCTAATTCCTGGCTGATTTGCCTTTCTCGTCATAGGGTTGGGGTTCGGCCTAGGGCTAGGATTTTTAAAAGCAGGAAGCCCTGAGTTCCAGGCACACTGGAGCTGTGAAAGGCATCCAAAAGGGATTGCAAAAGTGCCACAACATGGCTGCTTTCACGGCTTGTTCCTTGGCAAGACGCCTAACACCAGGCTGACTTACCTTCCCAGGGTTACTATTAGGCTTAGGCCTAGGGCTAGGATTTTTAAAACTAGGAAGCCCTTAGCTCCAGGCACACTGCAGCTGTTCAAGGCATCCCAAGGGGAGTACAAAAGTGCAACAACATGGCAGCTTTCACAGCTTTTTCCTTGGCACCATCCCTATACCTAGGCTGATTTATCTGCCTAGGGTTAGGGTTAGGGTTCAGCCTAGGGCTTGAATTTCTTTAACCAGGAAGCCCTGAGTTCCAGGCTTACTTCATCTGCCAAAGGCATCCCAAAGGGAGTGCAGAAGTGCCACAACATGGCTGCTTTCACGGCTTTTCCCTTAGGAAGAACCCTAATACCCGGCTGATTTACCTTCCTAGGGTTACTGTTAGGCTTAGGCCTAGGACTTTTAAAACCAGGAAGCCCTGGGCTCCAGGCACACTGCAGCTGCAAAAGGCATCCCAAGGGGAGCGCAAAAGTGACGCAACTTGGCTGCCACCACTGATATTTCCATGAGACCATCCCGAACCATAGGTTGATTTTCCTTCCTAGGGTTAAGGTTTGAGTTACGCCTAGGGTAAGGGTTCTATTAACCAGAAAGCCCTGAGTTCCAAGAACACAGCAGCTGCGAAGGACTAGCCAAGAAGAGCGCAAAAGTACCACAACATGCCTGCCTCCACAGCTTTTTCCTTGGGGACATGCCTAATTCCTGGCTGATTTGCCTTTCTCGTCTTAGGGTTGCGGTTCGGCCTAGGGCTAGGATTTTTAAAATCAGGAAGCCCTGAGTTCCAGGCACACTGGAGCTGTGAAAGGCATCCAAAAGGGAGTGCAAAAGTGCCACAACATGGCTGCTTTCACGGCTTTTTCCTTGGCAAGAAGCCTAACACCAGGCTGATTTGCCTTCCCAGGGTTACTGTTAGGCTTAGGCCTAGGGCTAGGATTTTTGAAACTAGGAAGCCCTGGGCTCCAGGCACACTGCAGCTGTTCAAGGCATCCCAAGGGGAGTACAAAAGTGCAACAACATGGCAGCTTTCACAGCTTTTTCCTTGGCACCATCCCTATACCTAGGCTGATTTATCTGCCTAGGGTTAAGGTTAGGGTTCAGCCTAGGGCTTGAATTTTTTTTAACCAGGAAGCCCTGAGTTCCAGGCTTACTTCATCTGCCAAAGGCATCCCAAAGGGAGTGCAGAAGTGCCACAACATGGCTGCTTTCACGGCTTTTCCCTTAGGAAGAACCCTAATACCCGGCTGATTTACCTTCCTAGGGTTACTGTTAGGCTTAGGCCTAGGACTTTTAAAACCAGGAAGCCCTGGGCTCCAGGCACACTGCAGCTGTGAAAGGCATCCCAAGGGCAGCGCAAAAGTGACGCAACTTGGCTGCCACCACTGATATTTCCATGAGACCATCCCGAACCATAGGTTGATTTTCCTTCCTAGGGTTAAGGTTTGAGTTACGCCTAGGGTAAGGGTTCTATTAACCAGAAAGCCCTGAGTTCCAAGAACACAGCAGCTGCGAAGGACTAGCCAAGAAGAGCGCAAAAGTACCACAACATGCCTGCCTCCACAGCTTTTTCCTTGGGGACATGCCTAATTCCTGGCTGATTTGCCTTTCTCGTCTTAGGGTTGGGGTTCGGCCTAGGGCTAGGATTTTTAAAAGCAGGAAGCCCTGAGTTCCAGGCTTACTTCATCTGCCAAAGGCATCCCAAAGGGGGTGCAGAAGTGCCACAACATGGCTGCTTTCACGGCTTTTTCCTTGGCAAGAAGCCTAACATCAGGCTGATTTACTTTCCCAGGGTTACTGTTAGGCTTAGGCCTAGGGCTAGGATTTTTGAAACTAGGAAGCCCTGGGCTCCAGGCACACTGCAGCTGTTCAAGGCATCCCAAGGGGAGTACAAAAGTGCAACAACATGGCAGCTTTCACAGCTTTTTCCTTGGCACCATCCCTATACCTGGGCTGATTTATCTGCCTAGGGTTAGGGTTAGGGTTCAGCCTAGGGCTTGGATTTCTTTAACCAGGAAGCCCTGAGTTCCAGGCTTACTTCATCTGCCAAAGGCATCCCAAAGGGAGTGCAGAAGTGCCACAACATGGCTGCTTTCACGGCTTTTCCCTTAGGAAGAACCCTAATACCCGGCTGATTTACCTTCCTAGGGTTACTGTTAGGCTTAGGCCTAGGACTTTTAAAACCAGGAAGCCCTGGGCTCCAGGCACACTGCAGCTGCAAAAGGCATCCCAAGGAGAGCGCAAAAGTGACGCAACTTGGCTGCCACCACTGATATTTCCATGAGACCATCCCGAACCATAGGCTGATTTTCCTTCCTAGGGTTAAGGTTTGAGTTACGCCTAGGGTAAGGGTTCTATTAACCAGAAAGCCCTGAGTTCCAAGAACACAGCAGCTGCGCAGGACTACCCAAGAAGAGCGCAAAAGTAGCACAACATGCCTGCCTCCACAGCTTTTTCCTTGTGGACATGCCTAATTCCTGGCTGATTTGCCTTTCTCGTCTTAGGGTTGGGGTTCGGCCTAGGGCTAGGATTTTTAAAAGCAGGAAGCCCTGAGTTCCAGGCACACTGGAGCTGTGAAAGGCATCCAAAAGGGAGTGCAAAAGTGCCACAACATGGCTGCTTTCACGGCTTTTTCCTTGGCAAGAAGCCTAACACCAGGCTGATTTACTTTCCCAGGGTTACTGTTAGGCTTAGGCCTAGGGCTAGGATTTTTGAAACTAGGAAGCCCTTAGCTCCAGGCACACTGCAGCTGTTCAAGGCATCCCAAGGGGAGTACAAAAGTGCAACAACATGGCAGCTTTCACAGCTTTTTCCTTGGCACCATCCCTATACCTAGGCTGATTTATCTGCCTAGGGTTAGGGTTAGGGTTCAGCCTAGGGCTTGGATTTCTTTAACCAGGAAGCCCTGAGTTCCAGGCTTACTTCATCTGCCAAAGGCATCCCAAAGGGAGTGCAGAAGTGCCACAACATGGCTGCTTTCACGGCTTTTTCCTTGGCAAGAAGCCTAACATCAGGCTGATTTACTTTCCCAGGGTTACTGTTAGGCTTAGGCCTAGGGCTAGGATTTTTGAAACTAGGAAGCCCTTAGCTCCAGGCACACTGCAGCTGTTCAAGGCATCCCAAGGGGAGTACAATAGTGCAACAACATGGCAGCTTTCACAGCTTTTTCCTTGGCACCATCCCTATACCTAGGCTGATTTATCTGCCTAGGGTTAGGGTTAGGGTTCAGCCTAGGGCTTGAATTTCTTTAACCAGGAAGCCCTGAGTTCCAGGCTTACTTCATCTGCCAAAGGCATCCCAAAGGGAGTGCAGAAGTGCCACAACATGGCTGCTTTCACGGCTTTTCCCTTAGGAAGAACCCTAATACCCGGCTGATTTACCTTCCTAGGGTTACTGTTAGGCTTAGGCCTAGGACTTTTAAAACCAGGAAGCCCTGGGCTCCAGGCACACTGCAGCTGCGAAAGGCATCCAAAGGGGAGCGCAAAAGTGACGCAACTTGGCTGCCACCACTGATATTTCCATGAGACCATTCCTAACCATAGGCTGATTTTCCTTCCTAGGGTTAAGGTTTGAGTTACGCCTAGGGTAAGGGTTCTATTAACCAGAAAGCCCTGAGTTCCAAGAACACAGCAGCTGCGAAGGACTAGCCAAGAAGAGCGCAAAAGTACCACAACATGCCTGCCTCCACAGCTTTTTCCTTGGGGACATGCCTAATTCCTGGCTGATTTGCCTTTCTCGTCATAGGGTTGGGGTTCGGCCTAGGGCTAGGATTTTTAAAAGCAGGAAGCCCTGAGTTCCAGGCACACTGGAGCTGTGAAAGGCATCCAAAAGGGAGTGCAAAAGTGCCACAACATGGCTGCTTTCACGGCTTGTTCCTTGGCAAGACGCCTAACACCAGGCTGACTTACCTTCCCAGGGTTACTATTAGGCTTAGGCCTAGGGCTAGGATTTTTAAAACTAGGAAGCCCTTAGCTCCAGGCACACTGCAGCTGTTCAAGGCATCCCAAGGGGAGTACAAAAGTGCAACAACATGGCAGCTTTCACAGCTTTTTCCTTGGCACCATCCCTATACCTAGGCTGATTTATCTGCCTAGGGTTAGGGTTAGGGTTCAGCCTAGGGCTTGAATTTCTTTAACCAGGAAGCCCTGAGTTCCAGGCTTACTTCATCTGCCAAAGGCATCCCAAAGGGAGTGCAGAAGTGCCACAACATGGCTGCTTTCACGGCTTTTCCCTTAGGAAGAACCCTAATACCCGGCTGATTTACCTTCCTAGGGTTACTGTTAGGCTTAGGCCTAGGACTTTTAAAACCAGGAAGCCCTGGGCTCCAGGCACACTGCAGCTGCAAAAGGCATCCCAAGGGGAGCGCAAAAGTGACGCAACTTGGCTGCCACCACTGATATTTCCATGAGACCATCCCGAACCATAGGTTGATTTTCCTTCCTAGGGTTAAGGTTTGAGTTACGCCTAGGGTAAGGGTCTATTAACCAGAAAGCCCTGAGTTCCAAGAACACAGCAGCTGCGAAGGACTACCCAAGAAGAGCGCAAAAGTACCACAACATGCCTGCCTCCACAGCTTTTTCCTTGGGGACATGCCTAATTCCTGGCTGATTTGCCTTTCTCGTCTTAGGGTTGCGGTTCGGCCTAGGGCCAGGATTTTTAAAAGCAGGAAGCCCTGAGTTCCAGGCACACTGCAGCTGTGAAAGGCATCCAAAAGGGAGTGCAAAAGTGCCACAACATGGCTGCTTTCACGGCTTTTTCCTTGGCAAGAATCTTAACACCAGGCTGATTTACTTTCCCAGGGTTACTGTTAGGCTTAGGCCTAGGGCTAGGATTTTTGAAACTAGGAGGCCCTTAGCTCCAGGCACACTGCAGCTGTTCAAGGCATCCCAAGGGGAGTACAAAAGTGCAACAACATGGCTGCTTTCACAGCTTTTTCCTTGGCAAGAAGCCTAACACCAGGCTGATTTACTTTCCCAGGGTTACTGTTAGGCTTAGGCCTAGGGCTAGGATTTTTGAAACTAGGAAGCCCTTAGCTCCAGGCACACTGCAGCTGTTCAAGGCATCCCAAGGGGAGTACAAAAGTGCAACAACATGGCAGCTTTCACAGCTTTTTCCTTGGCACCATCCCTATACCTAGGCTGATTTATCTGCCTAGGGTTAGGGTTAGGGTTCAGCCTAGGGCTTGGATTTCTTTAACCAGGAAGCCCTGAGTTCCAGGCTTACTTCATCTGCCAAAGGCATCCCAAAGGGAGTGCAGAAGTGCCACAACATGGCTGCTTTCACGGCTTTTTCCTTGGCAAGAAGCCTAACATCAGGCTGATTTACCTTCCCAGGGTTACTGTTAGGCTTAGGCCTAGGGCTAGGATTTTTGAAACTAGGAAGCCCTTAGCTCCAGGCACACTGCAGCTGTTCAAGGCATCCCAAGGGGAGTGCAGAAGTGCCACAACATGGCTGCTTTCACGGCTTTTCCCTTAGGAAGAACCCTAATACCCGGCTGATTTACCTTCCTAGGGTTACTGTTAGGCTTAGGCCTAGGACTTTTAAAACCAGGAAGCCCTGGGCTCCAGGCACACTGCAGCTGCGAAAGGCATCCCAAGGGGAGCGCAAAAGTGACGCAACTTGGCTGCCACCACTGATATTTCCATGAGACCATCCCGAACCATAGGTTGATTTTCCTTCCTAGGGTTAAGGTTTGAGTTACGCCTAGGGTAAGGGTTCTATTAACCAGAAAGCCCTGAGTTCCAAGAACACAGCAGCTGCGAAGGACTAGCCAAGAAGAGCGCAAAAGTACCACAACATGCCTGCCTCCACAGCTTTTTCCTTGGGGACATGCCTAATTCCTGGCTGATTTGCCTTTCTCGTCTTAGGGTTGGGGTTCGGCCTAGGGCTAGGATTTTTAAAAGCAGGAAGCCCTGAGTTCCAGGCACACTGGAGCTGTGAAAGGCATCCAAAAGGGAGTGCAAAAGTGCCACAACATGGCTGCTTTCACGGCTTTTTCCTTGGCAAGAAGCCTAACACCAGGCTGATTTGCCTTCCCAGGGTTACTGTTAGGCTTAGGCCTAGGGCTAGGATTTTTGAAACTAGGAAGCCCTGGGCTCCAGGCACACTGCAGCTGTTCAAGGCATCCCAAGGGGAGTACAAAAGTGCAACAACATGGCAGCTTTCACAGCTTTTTCCTTGGCACCATCCCTATACCTAGGCTGATTTATCTGCCTAGGGTTAAGGTTAGGGTTCAGCCTAGGGCTTGAATTTTTTTTAACCAGGAAGCCCTGAGTTCCAGGCTTACTTCATCTGCCAAAGGCATCCCAAAGGGAGTGCAGAAGTGCCACAACATGGCTGCTTTCACGGCTTTTCCCTTAGGAAGAACCCTAATACCCGGCTGATTTACCTTCCTAGGGTTACTGTTAGGCTTAGGCCTAGGACTTTTAAAACCAGGAAGCCCTGGGCTCCAGGCACACTGCAGCTGTGAAAGGCATCCCAAGGGCAGCGCAAAAGTGACGCAACTTGGCTGCCACCACTGATATTTCCATGAGACCATCCCGAACCATAGGCTGATTTTCCTTCCTAGGGTTAAGGTTTGAGTTACGCCTAGGGTAAGGGTTCTATTAACCAGAAAGCCCTGAGTTCCAAGAACACAGCAGCTGCGAAGGACTAGCCAAGAAGAGCGCAAAAGTACCACAACATGCCTGCCTCCACAGCTTTTTCCTTGGGGACATGCCTAATTCCTGGCTGATTTGCCTTTCTCGTCTTAGGGTTGGGGTTCGGCCTAGGGCTAGGATTTTTAAAAGCAGGAAGCCCTGAGTTCCAGGCACACTGGAGCTGTGAAAGGCATCCAAAAGGGAGTGCAAAAGTGCCACAACATGGCTGCTTTCACGGCTTTTTCCTTGGCAAGAAGCCTAACACCAGGCTGATTTGCCTTCCCAGGGTTACTGTTAGGCTTAGGCCTAGGGCTAGGATTTTTAAAACTAGGAAGCCCTGGGCTCCAGGCACACTGCAGCTGTTCAAGGCATCCCAAGGGGAGTACAAAAGTGCAACAACATGGCAGCTTTCACAGCTTTTTCCTTGGCACCATCCCTATACCTAGGCTGATTTATCTGCCTAGGGTTAGGGTTAGGGTTCAGCCTAGGGCTTGAATTTTTTTTAACCAGGAAGCCCTGAGTTCCAGGCTTACTTCATCTGCCAAAGGCATCCCAAAGGGAGTGCAGAAGTGCCACAACATGGCTGCTTTCACGGCTTTTCCCTTAGGAAGAACCCTAATACCCGGCTGATTTACCTTCCTAGGGTTACTGTTAGGCTTAGGCCTAGGACTTTTAAAACCAGGAAGCCCTGGGCTCCAGGCACACTGCAGCTGTGAAAGGCAGGCATCCCAAGGGGAGCGCAAAAGTGACGCAACTTGGCTGCCACCACTGATATTTCCATGAGACCATCCCGAACCATAGGATGATTTTCCTTCCTAGGGTTAAGGTTTGAGTTACGCCTAGGGTAAGGGTTCTATTAACCAGAAAGCCCTGAGTTCCAAGAACACAGCAGCTGCGAAGGACTAGCCAAGAAGAGCGCAAAAGTACCACAACATGCCTGCCTCCACAGCTTTTTCCTTGGGGACATGCCTAATTCCTGGCTGATTTGCCTTTCTCGTCTTAGGGTTGGGGTTCGGCCTAGGGCTAGGATTTTTAAAATCAGGAAGCCCTGAGTTCCAGGCACACTGGAGCTGTGAAAGGCATCCAAAAGGGAGTGCAAAAGTGCCACAACATGGCTGCTTTCACGGCTTTTTCTTTGGCAAGTAGCCTAACATCAGGCTGATTTACTTTCCCAGGGTTACTGTTAGGCTTAGGCCTAGGGCTAGGATTTTTGAAACTAGGAAGCCCTTAGCTCCAGGCACACTGCAGCTGTTCAAGGCATCCCAAGGGGAGTACAAAAGTGCAACAACATGGCAGCTTTCACAGCTTTTTCCTTGGCACCATCCCTATACCTAGGCTGATTTATCTGCCTAGGGTTAGGGTTAGGGTTCAGCCTAGGGCTTGGATTTCTTTAACCAGGAAGCCCTGAGTTCCAGGCTTACTTCATCTGCCAAAGGCATCCCAAAGGGAGTGCAGAAGTGCCACAACATGGCTGCTTTCACGGCTTTTTCCTTGGCAAGAAGCCTAACATCAGGCTGATTTACTTTCCCAGGGTTACTGTTAGGCTTAGGCCTAGGGCTAGGATTTTTGAAACTAGGAAGCCCTTAGCTCCAGGCACACTGCAGCTGTTCAAGGCATCCCAAGGGGAGTACAAAAGTGCAACAACATGGCAGCTTTCACAGCTTTTTCCTTGGCACCATCCCTATACCTGGGCTGATTTATCTGCCTAGGGTTAGGGTTAGGGTTCAGCCTAGGGCTTGAATTTTTTTTACCAGGAAGCCCTGAGTTCCAGGCTTACTTCATCTGCCAAAGGCATCCCAAAGGGAGTGCAGAAGTGCCACAACATGGCTGCTTTCACGGCTTTTCCCTTAGGAAGAACCCTAATACCCGGCTGATTTACCTTCCTAGGGTTACTGTTAGGCTTAGGCCTAGGACTTTTAAAACCAGGAAGCCCTGGGCTCCAGGCACACTGCAGCTGCGAAAGGCATCCAAAGGGCAGCGCAAAAGTGACGCAACTTGGCTGCCACCACTGATATTTCCATGAGACCATCCCGAACCATAGGTTGATTTTCCTTCCTAGGGTTAAGGTTTGAGTTACGCCTAGGGTAAGGGTTCTATTAACCAGAAAGCCCTGAGTTCCAAGAACACAGCAGCTGCGAAGGACTAGCCAAGAAGAGCGCAAAAGTACCACAACATGCCTGCCTCCACAGCTTTTTCCTTGGGGACATGCCTAATTCCTGGCTGATTTGCCTTTCTCGTCTTAGGGTTGCGGTTCGGCCTAGGGCTAGGATTTTTAAAAGCAGGAAGCCCTGAGTTCCAGGCACACTGGAGCTGTGAAAGGCATCCAAAAGGGATTGCAAAAGTGCCACAACATGGCTGCTTTCACGGCTTTTTCCTTGGCAAGACGCCTAACACCAGGCTGACTTACCTTCCCAGGGTTACTATTAGGCTTAAGCCTAGGGCTACGATTTTTAAAACTAGGAAGCCCTTAGCTCCAGGCACACTGCAGCTGTTCAAGGCATCCCAAGGGGAGTACAAAAGTGCAACAACATGGCAGCTTTCACAGCTTTTTCCTTGGCACCATCCCTATACCTAGGCTGATTTATCTGCCTAGGGTTAGGGTTAGGGTTCAGCCTAGGGCTTGAATTTCTTTAACCAGGAAGCCCTGAGTTCCAGGCTTACTTCATCTGCCAAAGGCATCCCAAAGGGAGTGCAGAAGTGCCACAACATGGCTGCTTTCACGGCTTTTCCCTTAGGAAGAACCCTAATACCCGGCTGATTTACCTTCCTAGGGTTACTGTTAGGCTTAGGCCTAGGACTTTTAAAACCAGGAAGCCCTGGGCTCCAGGCACACTGCAGCTGCAAAAGGCATCCCAAGGGGAGCGCAAAAGTGACGCAACTTGGCTGCCACCACTGATATTTCCATGAGACCATCCCGAACCATAGGTTGATTTTCCTTCCTAGGGTTAAGGTTTGAGTTACGCCTAGGGTAAGGGTCTATTAACCAGAAAGCCCTGAGTTCCAAGAACACAGCAGCTGCGAAGGACTAGCCAAGAAGAGCGCAAAAGTACCACAACATGCCTGCCTCCACAGCTTTTTCCTTGGGGACATGCCTAATTCCTGGCTGATTTGCCTTTCTCGTCTTAGGGTTGGGGTTCGGCCTAGGGCTAGGATTTTTAAAAGCAGGAAGCCCTGAGTTCCAGGCACACTGGAGCTGTGAAAGGCATCCAAAAGGGAGTGCAAAAGTGCCACAACATGGCTGCTTTCACGGCTTTTTCCTTGGCAAGAAGCCTAACACCAGGCTGACATACTTTCCCAGGGTTACTGTTAGGCTTAGGCCTAGGGCTAGGATTTTTGAAACTAGGAAGCCCTGGGCTCCAGGCACACTGCAGCTGTTCAAGGCATCCCAAGGGGAGTACAAAAGTGCAACAACATGGCAGCTTTCACAGCTTTTTCCTTGGCACCATCCCTATACCTAGGCTGATTTATCTGCCTAGGGTTAGGGTTAGGGTTCAGCCTAGGGCTTGGATTTCTTTAACCAGGAAGCCCTGAGTTCCAGGCTTACTTCATCTGCCAAAGGCATCCCAAAGGGAGTGCAGAAGTGCCACAACATGGCTGCTTTCACGGCTTTTCCCTTAGGAAGAACCCTAATACCCGGCTGATTTACCTTCCTAGGGTTACTGTTAGGCTTAGGCCTAGGACTTTTAAAACCAGGAAGCCCTGGGCTCCAGGCACACTGCAGCTGCGAAAGGCATCCCAAGGGGAGCGCAAAAGTGACGCAACTTGGCTGCCACCACTGATATTTCCATGAGACCATCCCGAACCATAGGCTGATTTTCCTTCCTATGGTTAAGGTTTGAGTTACGCCTAGGGTAAGGGTTCTATTAACCAGAAAGCCCTGAGTTCCAAGAACACAGCAGCTGCGAAGGACTAGCCAAGAAGAGCGCAAAAGTACCACAACATGCCTGCCTCCACAGCTTTTTCCTTGGGGACATGCCTAATTCCTGGCTGATTTGCCTTTCTCGTCTTAGGGTTGGGGTTCGGCCTAGGGCTAGGATTTTTAAAATCAGGAAGCCCTGAGTTCCAGGCACACTGGAGCTGTGAAAGGCATCCAAAAGGGAGTGCAAAAGTGCCACAACATGGCTGCTTTCACGGCTTTTTCCTTGGCAAGAAGCCTAACATCAGGCTGATTTACTTTCCCAGGGTTACTGTTAGGCTTAGGCCTAGGGCTAGGATTTTTGAAACTAGGAAGCCCTTAGCTCCAGGCACACTGCAGCTGTTCAAGGCATCCCAAGGGGAGTACAAAAGTGCAACAACATGGCAGCTTTCACAGCTTTTTCCTTGGCACCATCCCTATACCTAGGCTGATTTATCTGCCTAGGGTTAGGGTTAGGGTTCAGCCTAGGGCTTGGATTTCTTTAACCAGGAAGCCCTGAGTTCCAGGCTTACTTCATCTGCCAAAGGCATCCCAAAGGGAGTGCAGAAGTGCCACAACATGGCTGCTTTCACGGCTTTTTCCTTGGCAAGAAGCCTAACATCAGGCTGATTTACTTTCCCAGGGTTACTGTTAGGCTTAGGCCTAGGGCTAGGATTTTTGAAACTAGGAAGCCCTTAGCTCCAGGCACACTGCAGCTGTTCAAGGCATCCCAAGGGGAGTACAAAAGTGCAACAACATGGCAGCTTTCACAGCTTTTTCCTTGGCACCATCCCTATACCTGGGCTGATTTATCTGCCTAGGGTTAGGGTTAGGGTTCAGCCTAGGGCTTGAATTTTTTTTACCAGGAAGCCCTGAGTTCCAGGCTTACTTCATCTGCCAAAGGCATCCCAAAGGGAGTGCAGAAGTGCCACAACATGGCTGCTTTCACGGCTTTTCCCTTAGGAAGAACCCTAATACCCGGCTGATTTACCTTCCTAGGGTTACTGTTAGGCTTAGGCCTAGGACTTTTAAAACCAGGAAGCCCTGGGCCCCAGGCACACTGCAGCTGCAAAAGGCATCCCAAGGGGAGCGCAAAAGTGACGCAACTTGGCTGCCACCACTGATATTTCCATGAGACCATCCCGAACCATAGGTTGATTTTCCTTCCTAGGGTTAAGGTTTGAGTTACGCCTAGGGTAAGGGTTCTATTAACCAGAAAGCCCTGAGTTCCAAGAACACAGCAGCTGCGAAGGACTAGCCAAGAAGAGCGCAAAAGTACCACAACATGCCTGCCTCCACAGCTTTTTCCTTGGGGACATGCCTAATTCCTGGCTGATTTGCCTTTCTCGTCATAGGGTTGGGGTTCGGCCTAGGGCTAGGATTTTTAAAAGCAGGAAGCCCTGAGTTCCAGGCACACTGGAGCTGTGAAAGGCATCCAAAAGGGATTGCAAAAGTGCCACAACATGGCTGCTTTCACGGCTTTTTCCTTGGCAAGACGCCTAACACCAGGCTGACTTACCTTCCCAGGGTTACTATTAGGCTTAAGCCTAGGGCTACGATTTTTAAAACTAGGAAGCCCTTAGCTCCAGGCACACTGCAGCTGTTCAAGGCATCCCAAGGGGAGTACAAAAGTGCAACAACATGGCAGCTTTCACAGCTTTTTCCTTGGCACCATCCCTATACCTAGGCTGATTTATCTGCCTAGGGTTAGGGTTAGGGTTCAGCCTAGGGCTTGGATTTCTTTAACCAGGAAGCCCTGAGTTCCAGGCTTACTTCATCTGCCAAAGGCATCCCAAAGGGAGTGCAGAAGTGCCACAACATGGCTGCTTTCACGGCTTTTCCCTTAGGAAGAACCCTAATACCCGGCTGATTTACCTTCCTAGGGTTACTGTTAGGCTTAGGCCTAGGACTTTTAAAACCAGGAAGCCCTGGGCTCCAGGCACACTGCAGCTGTGAAAGGCATCCCAAGGGCAGCGCAAAAGTGACGCAACTTGGCTGCCACCACTGATATTTCCATGAGACCATCCCGAACCATAGGTTGATTTTCCTTCCTAGGGTTAAGGTTTGAGTTACGCCTAGGGTAAGGGTCTATTAACCAGAAAGCCCTGAGTTCCAAGAACACAGCAGCTGCGAAGGACTAGCCAAGAAGAGCGCAAAAGTACCACAACATGCCTGCCTCCACAGCTTTTTCCTTGGGGACATGCCTAATTCCTGGCTGATTTGCCTTTCTCGTCTTAGGGTTGGGGTTCGGCCTAGGGCTAGGATTTTTAAAAGCAGGAAGCCCTGAGTTCCAGGCACACTGGAGCTGTGAAAGGCATCCAAAAGGGAGTGCAAAAGTGCCACAACATGGCTGCTTTCACGGCTTTTTCCTTGGCAAGAAGCCTAACACCAGGCTGATTTACTTTCCCAGGGTTACTGCTAGGCTTAGGCCTAGGGCTAGGATTTTTGAAACTAGGAAGCCCTGGGCTCCAGGCACACTGCAGCTGTTCAAGGCATCCCAAGGGGAGTACAAAAGTGCAACAACATGGCAGCTTTCACAGCTTTTTCCTTGGCACCATCCCTATACCTAGGCTGATTTATCTGCCTAGGGTTAGGGTTAGGGTTCAGCCTAGGGCTTGGATTTCTTTAACCAGGAAGCCCTGAGTTCCAGGCTTACTTCATCTGCCAAAGGCATCCCAAAGGGAGTGCAGAAGTGCCACAACATGGCTGCTTTCACGGCTTTTCCCTTAGGAAGAACCCTAATACCCGGCTGATTTACCTTCCTAGGGTTACTGTTAGGCTTAGGCCTAGGACTTTTAAAACCAGGAAGCCCTGGGCTCCAGGCACACTGCAGCTGCAAAAGGCATCCCAAGGGGAGCGCAAAAGTGACGCAACTTGGCTGCCACCACTGATATTTCCATGAGACCATCCCGAACCATAGGCTGATTTTCCTTCCTACGGTTAAGGTTTGAGTTACGCCTAGGGTAAGGGTTCTATTAACCAGAAAGCCCTGAGTTCCAAGAACACAGCAGCTGCGAAGGACTAGCCAAGAAGAGCGCAAAAGTACCACAACATGCCTGCCTCCACAGCTTTTTCCTTGTGGACATGCCTAATTCCTGGCTGATTTGCCTTTCTCGTCTTAGGGTTGGGGTTCGGCCTAGGGCTAGGATTTTTAAAAGCAGGAAGCCCTGAGTTCCAGGCACACTGGAGCTGTGAAAGGCATCCAAAAGGGAGTGCAAAAGTGCCACAACATGGCTGCTTTCACGGCTTTTTCCTTGGCAAGAAACCTAACATCAGGCTGATTTACTTTCCCAGGGTTACTGTTAGGCTTAGGCCTAGGGCTAGGATTTTTGAAACTAGGAAGCCCTGGGCTCCAGGCACACTGCAGCTGTTCAAGGCATCCCAAGGGGAGTACAAAAGTGCAACAACATGGCAGCTTTCACAGCTTTTTCCTTGGCACTATCCCTATACCTAGGCTGATTTATCTGCCTAGGGTTAGGGTTAGGGTTCAGCCTAGGGCTTGGATTTCTTTAACCAGGAAGCCCTGAGTTCCAGGCTTACTTCATCTGCCAAAGGCATCCCAAAGGGAGTGCAGAAGTGCCACAACATGGCTGCTTTCACGGCTTTTCCCTTAGGAAGAACCCTAATACCCGGCTGATTTACCTTCCTAGGGTTACTGTTAGGCTTAGGCCTAGGACTTTTAAAACCAGGAAGCCCTGGGCTCCAGGCACACTGCAGCTGCAAAAGGCATCCCAAGGAGAGCGCAAAAGTGACGCAACTTGGCTGCCACCACTGATATTTCCATGAGACCATCCCGAACCATAGGCTGATTTTCCTTCCTAGGGTTAAGGTTTGAGTTACGCCTAGGGTAAGGGTTCTATTAACCAGAAAGCCCTGAGTTCCAAGAACACAGCAGCTGCGAAGGACTAGCCAAGAAGAGCGCAAAAGTACCACAACATGCCTGCCTCCACAGCTTTTTCCTTGTGGACATGCCTAATTCCTGGCTGATTTGCCTTTCTCGTCTTAGGGTTGGGGTTCGGCCTAGGGCTAGGATTTTTAAAAGCAGGAAGCCCTGAGTTCCAGGCACACTGGAGCTGTGAAAGTCATCCAAAAGGGAGTGCAAAAGTGCCACAACATGGCTGCTTTCACGGCTTTTTCCTTGGCAAGAAGCCTAACACCAGGCTGATTTACTTTCCCAGGGTTACTGTTAGGCTTAGGCCTAGGGCTAGGATTTTTGAAACTAGGAAGCCCTTAGCTCCAGGCACACTGCAGCTGTTCAAGGCATCCCAAGGGGAGTACAAAAGTGCAACAACATGGCAGCTTTCACAGCTTTTTCCTTGGCACCATCCCTATACCTAGGCTGATTTATCTGCCTAGGGTTAGGGTTAGGGTTCAGCCTAGGGCTTGGATTTCTTTAACCAGGAAGCCCTGAGTTCCAGGCTTACTTCATCTGCCAAAGGCATCCCAAAGGGAGTGCAGAAGTGCCACAACATGGCTGCTTTCACGGCTTTTTCCTTGGCAAGAAACCTAACATCAGGCTGATTTACTTTCCCAGGGTTACTGTTAGGCTTAGGCCTAGGGCTAGGATTTTTGAAACTAGGAAGCCCTTAGCTCCAGGCACACTGCAGCTGTTCAAGGCATCCCAAGGGGAGTACAATAGTGCAACAACATGGCAGCTTTCACAGCTTTTTCCTTGGCACCATCCCTATACCTGGGCTGATTTATCTGCCTAGGGTTAGGGTTAGGGTTCAGCCTAGGGCTTGAATTTTTTTTACCAGGAAGCCCTGAGTTCCAGGCTTACTTCATCTGCCAAAGGCATCCCAAAGGGAGTGCAGAAGTGCCACAACATGGCTGCTTTCACGGCTTTTCCCTTAGGAAGAACCCTAATACCCGGCTGATTTACCTTCCTAGGGTTACTGTTAGGCTTAGGCCTAGGACTTTTAAAACCAGGAAGCCCTGGGCTCCAGGCACACTGCAGCTGCGAAAGGCATCCAAAGGGGAGCGCAAAAGTGACGCAACTTGGCTGCCACCACTGATATTTCCATGAGACCATCCCGAACCATAGGCTGATTTTCCTTCCTAGGGTTAAGGTTTGAGTTACGCCTAGGGTAAGGGTTCTATTAACCAGAAAGCCCTGAGTTCCAAGAACACAGCAGCTGCGAAGGACTAGCCAAGAAGAGCGCAAAAGTACCACAACATGCCTGCCTCCACAGCTTTTTCCTTGGGGACATGCCTAATTCCTGGCTGATTTGCCTTTCTCGTCTTAGGGTTGGGGTTCGGCCTAGGGCTAGGATTTTTAAAAGCAGGAAGCCCTGAGTTCCAGGCACACTGGAGCTGTGAAAGGCATCCAAAAGGGAGTGCAAAAGTGCCACAACATGGCTGCTTTCACGGCTTTTTCCTTGGCAAGACGCCTAACACCAGGCTGACTTACCTTCCCAGGGTTACTATTAGGCTTAGGCCTAGGGCTAGGATTTTTAAAACTAGGAAGCCCTTAGCTCCAGGCACACTGCAGCTGTTCAAGGCATCCCAAGGGGAGTACAAAAGTGCAACAACATGGCAGCTTTCACAGCTTTTTCCTTGGCACCATCCCTATACCTAGGCTGATTTATCTGCCTAGGGTTAGGGTTAGGGTTCAGCCTAGGGCTTGAATTTCTTTAACCAGGAAGCCCTGAGTTCCAGGCTTACTTCATCTGCCAAAGGCATCCCAAAGGGAGTGCAGAAGTGCCACAACATGGCTGCTTTCACGGCTTTTCCCTTAGGAAGAACCCTAATACCCGGCTGATTTACCTTCCTAGGGTTACTGTTAGGCTTAGGCCTAGGACTTTTAAAACCAGGAAGCCCTGGGCTCCAGGCACACTGCAGCTGCAAAAGGCATCCCAAGGGGAGCGCAAAAGTGACGCAACTTGGCTGCCACCACTGATATTTCCATGAGACCATCCCGAACCATAGGTTGATTTTCCTTCCTAGGGTTAAGGTTTGAGTTACGCCTAGGGTAAGGGTCTATTAACCAGAAAGCCCTGAGTTCCAAGAACACAGCAGCTGCGAAGGACTAGCCAAGAAGAGCGCAAAAGTACCACAACATGCCTGCCTCCACAGCTTTTTCCTTGGGGACATGCCTAATTCCTGGCTGATTTGCCTTTCTCGTCTTAGGGTTGCGGTTCGGCCTAGGGCCAGGATATTTAAAAGCAGGAAGCCCTGAGTTCCAGGCACACTGGAGCTGTGAAAGGCATCCAAAAGGGAGTGCAAAAGTGCCACAACATGGCTGCTATCACGGCTTTTTCCTTGGCAAGAAGCCTAACACCAGGCTGATTTACTTTCCCAGGGTTACTGTTAGGCTTAGGCCTAGGGCTAGGATTTTTGAAACTAGGAAGCCCTTAGCTCCAGGCACACTGCAGCTGTTCAAGGCATCCCAAGGGGAGTACAAAAGTGCAACAACATGGCAGCTTTCACAGCTTTTTCCTTGGCACCATCCCTATACCTAGGCTGATTTATCTGCCTAGGGTTAGGGTTAGGGTTCAGCCTAGGGCTTGGATTTCTTTAACCAGGAAGCCCTGAGTTCCAGGCTTACTTCATCTGCCAAAGGCATCCCAAAGGGAGTGCAGAAGTGCCACAACATGGCTGCTTTCACGGCTTTTTCCTTGGCAAGAAGCCTAACATCAGGCTGATTTACTTTCCCAGGGTTACTGTTAGGCTTAGGCCTAGGGCTAGGATTTTTGAAACTAGGAAGCCCTTAGCTCCAGGCACACTGCAGCTGTTCAAGGCATCCCAAGGGGACTACAAAAGTGCAACAACATGGCTGCTTTCACGGCTTTTCCCTTAGGAAGAACCCTAATACCCGGCTGATTTACCTTCCTAGGGTTACTGTTAGGCTTAGGCCTAGGACTTTTAAAACCAGGAAGCCCTGGGCTCCAGGCACACTGCAGCTGCGAAAGGCATCCCAAGGGGAGCGCAAAAGTGACGCAACTTGGCTGCCACCACTGATATTTCCATGAGACCATCCCGAACCATAGGTTGATTTTCCTTCCTAGGGTTAAGGTTTGAGTTACGCCTAGGGTAAGGGTTCTATTAACCAGAAAGCCCTGAGTTCCAAGAACACAGCAGCTGCGAAGGACTAGCCAAGAAGAGCGCAAAAGTACCACAACATGCCTGCCTCCACAGCTTTTTCCTTGGGGACATGCCTAATTCCTGGCTGATTTGCCTTTCTCGTCTTAGGGTTGGGGTTCGGCCTAGGGCTAGGATTTTTAAAAGCAGGAAGCCCTGAGTTCCAGGCACACTGGAGCTGTGAAAGGCATCCAAAAGGGAGTGCAAAAGTGCCACAACATGGCTGCTTTCACGGCTTTTTCCTTGGCAAGAAGCCTAACACCAGGCTGATTTGCCTTCCCAGGGTTACTGTTAGGCTTAGGCCTAGGGCTAGGATTTTTAAAACTAGGAAGCCCTGGGCTCCAGGCACACTGCAGCTGTTCAAGGCATCCCAAGGGGAGTACAAAAGTGCAACAACATGGCAGATTTCACAGCTTTTTCCTTGGCACCATCCCTATACCTAGGCTGATTTATCTGCCTAGGGTTAGGGTTAGGGTTCAGCCTAGGGCTTGAATTTTTTTTAACCAGGAAGCCCTGAGTTCCAGGCTTACTTCATCTGCCAAAGGCATCCCAAAGGGAGTGCAGAAGTGCCACAACATGGCTGCTTTCACGGCTTTTCCCTTAGGAAGAACCCTAATACCCGGCTGATTTACCTTCCTAGGGTTACTGTTAGGCTTAGGCCTAGGACTTTTAAAACCAGGAAGCCCTGGGCTCCAGGCACACTGCAGCTGTGAAAGGCATCCCAAGGGCAGCGCAAAAGTGACGCAACTTGGCTGCCACCACTGATATTTCCATGAGACCATCCCGAACCATAGGCTGATTTTCCTTCCTAGGGTTAAGGTTTGAGTTACGCCTAGGGTAAGGGTTCTATTAACCAGAAAGCCCTGAGTTCCAAGAACACAGCAGCTGCGAAGGACTAGCCAAGAAGAGCGCAAAAGTACCACAACATGCCTGCCTCCACAGCTTTTTCCTTGGGGACATGCCTAATTCCTGGCTGATTTGCCTTTCTCGTCTTAGGGTTGGGGTTCGGCCTAGGGCTAGGATTTTTAAAATCAGGAAGCCCTGAGTTCCAGGCACACTGGAGCTGTGAAAGGCATCCAAAAGGGAGTGCAAAAGTGCCACAACATGGCTGCTTTCACGGCTTTTTCCTTGGCAAGAAGCCTAATATCAGGCTGACATACTTTCCCAGGGTTACTGTTAGGCTTAGGCCTAGGGCTAGGATTTTTGAAACTAGGAAGCCCTTAGCTCCAGGCACACTGCAGCTGTTCAAGGCATCCCAAGGGGAGTACAAAAGTGCAACAACATGGCAGCTTTCACAGCTTTTTCCTTGGCACCATCCCTATACCTAGGCTGATTTATCTGCCTAGGGTTAGGGTTAGGGTTCAGCCTAGGGCTTGGATTTCTTTAACCAGGAAGCCCTGAGTTCCAGGCTTACTTCATCTGCCAAAGGCATCCCAAAGGGAGTGCAGAAGTGCCACAACATGGCTGCTTTCACGGCTTTTCCCTTAGGAAGAACCCTAATACCCGGCTGATTTACCTTCCTAGGGTTACTGTTAGGCTTAGGCCTAGGACTTTTAAAACCAGGAAGCCCTGGGCTCCAGGCACACTGCAGCTGCAAAAGGCATCCCAAGGAGAGCGCAAAAGTGACGCAACTTGGCTGCCACCACTGATATTTCCATGAGACCATCCCGAACCATAGGCTGATTTTCCTTCCTAGGGTTAAGGTTTGAGTTACGCCTAGGGTAAGGGTTCTATTAACCAGAAAGCCCTGAGTTCCAAGAACACAGCAGCTGCGAAGGACTAGCCAAGAAGAGCGCAAAAGTACCACAACATGCCTGCCTCCACAGCTTTTTCCTTGGGGACATGCCTAATTCCTGGCTGATTTGCCTTTCTCGTCTTAGGGTTGGGGTTCGGCCTAGGGCTAGGATTTTTAAAAGCAGGAAGCCCTGAGTTCCAGGCACACTGGAGCTGTGAAAGGCATCCAAAAGGGAGTGCAAAAGTGCCACAACATGGCTGCTTTCACGGCTTTTTCCTTGGCAAGAAGCCTAACACCAGGCTGACATACTTTCCCAGGGTTACTGTTAGGCTTAGGCCTAGGGCTAGGATTTTTGAAACTAGGAAGCCCTGGGCTCCAGGCACACTGCAGCTGTTCAAGGCATCCCAAGGGGAGTACAAAAGTGCAACAACATGGCAGCTTTCACAGCTTTTTCCTTGGCACCATCCCTATACCTAGGCTGATTTATCTGCCTAGGGTTAGGGTTAGGGTTCAGCCTAGGGCTTGGATTTCTTTAACCAGGAAGCCCTGAGTTCCAGGCTTACTTCATCTGCCAAAGGCATCCCAAAGGGAGTGCAGAAGTGCCACAACATGGCTGCTTTCACGGCTTTTTCCTTGGCAAGAAACCTAACATCAGGCTGATTTACTTTCCCAGGGTTACTGTTAGGCTTAGGCCTAGGGCTAGGATTTTTGAAACTAGGAAGCCCTTAGCTCCAGGCACACTGCAGCTGTTCAAGGCATCCCAAGGGGAGTACAATAGTGCAACAACATGGCAGCTTTCACAGCTTTTTCCTTGGCACCATCCCTATACCTGGGCTGATTTATCTGCCTAGGGTTAGGGTTAGGGTTCAGCCTAGGGCTTGAATTTTTTTTACCAGGAAGCCCTGAGTTCCAGGCTTACTTCATCTGCCAAAGGCATCCCAAAGGGAGTGCAGAAGTGCCACAACATGGCTGCTTTCACGGCTTTTCCCTTAGGAAGAACCCTAATACCCGGCTGATTTACCTTCCTAGGGTTACTGTTAGGCTTAGGCCTAGGACTTTTAAAACCAGGAAGCCCTGGGCTCCAGGCACACTGCAGCTGCGAAAGGCATCCAAAGGGGAGCGCAAAAGTGACGCAACTTGGCTGCCACCACTGATATTTCCATGAGACCATCCCGAACCATAGGCTGATTTTCCTTCCTAGGGTTAAGGTTTGAGTTACGCCTAGGGTAAGGGTTCTATTAACCAGAAAGCCCTGAGTTCCAAGAACACAGCAGCTGCGAAGGACTAGCCAAGAAGAGCGCAAAAGTACCACAACATGCCTGCCTCCACAGCTTTTTCCTTGGGGACATGCCTAATTCCTGGCTGATTTGCCTTTCTCGTCTTAGGGTTGCGGTTCGGCCTAGGGCTAGGATTTTTAAAAGCAGGAAGCCCTGAGTTCCAGGCACACTGGAGCTGTGAAAGGCATCCAAAAGGGAGTGCAAAAGTGCCACAACATGGCTGCTTTCACGGCTTTTTCCTTGGCAAGAAGCCTAACACCAGGCTGACATACTTTCCCAGGGTTACTGTTAGGCTTAGGCCTAGGGCTAGGATTTTTGAAACTAGGAAGCCCTGGGCTCCAGGCACACTGCAGCTGTTCAAGGCATCCCAAGGGGAGTACAAAAGTGCAACAACATGGCAGCTTTCACAGCTTTTTCCTTGGCACCATCCCTATACCTAGGCTGATTTATCTGCCTAGGGTTAGGGTTAGGGTTCAGCCTAGGGCTTGGATTTCTTTAACCAGGAAGCCCTGAGTTCCAGGCTTACTTCATCTGCCAAAGGCATCCCAAAGGGAGTGCAGAAGTGCCACAACATGGCTGCTTTCACGGCTTTTTCCTTGGCAAGAAACCTAACATCAGGCTGATTTACTTTCCCAGGGTTACTGTTAGGCTTAGGCCTAGGGCTAGGATTTTTGAAACTAGGAAGCCCTTAGCTCCAGGCACACTGCAGCTGTTCAAGGCATCCCAAGGGGAGTACAAAAGTGCAACAACATGGCAGCTTTCACAGCTTTTTCCTTGGCACCATCCCTATACCTGGGCTGATTTATCTGCCTAGGGTTAGGGTTAGGGTTCAGCCTAGGGCTTGAATTTTTTTTACCAGGAAGCCCTGAGTTCCAGGCTTACTTCATCTGCCAAAGGCATCCCAAAGGGAGTGCAGAAGTGCCACAACATGGCTGCTTTCACGGCTTTTCCCTTAGGAAGAACCCTAATACCCGGCTGATTTACCTTCCTAGGGTTACTGTTAGGCTTAGGCCTAGGACTTTTAAAACCAGGAAGCCCTGGGCTCCAGGCACACTGCAGCTGCGAAAGGCATCCAAAGGGGAGCGCAAAAGTGACGCAACTTGGCTGCCACCACTGATATTTCCATGAGACCATCCCGAACCATAGGCTGATTTTCCTTCCTAGGGTTAAGGTTTGAGTTACGCCTAGGGTAAGGGTTCTATTAACCAGAAAGCCCTGAGTTCCAAGAACACAGCAGCTGCGAAGGACTAGCCAAGAAGAGCGCAAAAGTACCACAACATGCCTGCCTCCACAGCTTTTTCCTTGGGGACATGCCTAATTCCTGGCTGATTTGCCTTTCTCGTCTTAGGGTTGGGGTTCGGCCTAGGGCTAGGATTTTTAAAAGCAGGAAGCCCTGAGTTCCAGGCACACTGGAGCTGTGAAAGGCATCCAAAAGGGAGTGCAAAAGTGCCACAACATGGCTGCTTTCACGGCTTTTTCCTTGGCAAGACGCCTAACACCAGGCTGACTTACCTTCCCAGGGTTACTATTAGGCTTAGGCCTAGGGCTAGGATTTTTAAAACTAGGAAGCCCTTAGCTCCAGGCACACTGCAGCTGTTCAAGGCATCCCAAGGGGAGTACAAAAGTGCAACAACATGGCAGCTTTCACAGCTTTTTCCTTGGCACCATCCCTATACCTAGGCTGATTTATCTGCCTAGGGTTAGGGTTAGGGTTCAGCCTAGGGCTTGAATTTCTTTAACCAGGAAGCCCTGAGTTCCAGGCTTACTTCATCTGCCAAAGGCATCCCAAAGGGAGTGCAGAAGTGCCACAACATGGCTGCTTTCACGGCTTTTCCCTTAGGAAGAACCCTAATACGCGGCTGATTTACCTTCCTAGGGTTACTGTTAGGCTTAGGCCTAGGACTTTTAAAACCAGGAAGCCCTGGGCTCCAGGCACACTGCAGCTGCAAAAGGCATCCCAAGGGGAGCGCAAAAGTGACGCAACTTGGCTGCCACCACTGATATTTCCATGAGACCATCCCGAACCATAGGTTGATTTTCCTTCCTAGGGTTAAGGTTTGAGTTACGCCTAGGGTAAGGGTCTATTAACCAGAAAGCCCTGAGTTCCAAGAACACAGCAGCTGCGAAGGACTAGCCAAGAAGAGCGCAAAAGTACCACAACATGCCTGCCTCCACAGCTTTTTCCTTGGGGACATGCCTAATTCCTGGCTGATTTGCCTTTCTCGTCTTAGGGTTGCGGTTCGGCCTAGGGCCAGGATTTTTAAAAGCAGGAAGCCCTGAGTTCCAGGCACACTGCAGCTGTGAAAGGCATCCAAAAGGGAGTGCAAAAGTGCCACAACATGGCTGCTATCACGGCTTTTTCCTTGGCAAGAAGCCTAACACCAGGCTGATTTACTTTCCCAGGGTTACTGTTAGGCTTAGGCCTAGGGCTAGGATTTTTGAAACTAGGAAGCCCTTAGCTCCAGGCACACTGCAGCTGTTCAAGGCATCCCAAGGGGAGTACAAAAGTGCAACAACATGGCAGCTTTCACAGCTTTTTCCTTGGCACCATCCCTATACCTAGGCTGATTTATCTGCCTAGGGTTAGGGTTAGGGTTCAGCCTAGGGCTTGGATTTCTTTAACCAGGAAGCCCTGAGTTCCAGGCTTACTTCATCTGCCAAAGGCATCCCAAAGGGAGTGCAGAAGTGCCACAACATGGCTGCTTTCACGGCTTTTTCCTTGGCAAGAAGCCTAACATCAGGCTGATTTACTTTCCCAGGGTTACTGTTAGGCTTAGGCCTAGGGCTAGGATTTTTGAAACTAGGAAGCCCTTAGCTCCAGGCACACTGCAGCTGTTCAAGGCATCCCAAGGGGACTACAAAAGTGCAACAACATGGCTGCTTTCACGGCTTTTCCCTTAGGAAGAACCCTAATACCCGGCTGATTTACCTTCCTAGGGTTACTGTTAGGCTTAGGCCTAGGACTTTTAAAACCAGGAAGCCCTGGGCTCCAGGCACACTGCAGCTGCGAAAGGCATCCCAAGGGGAGCGCAAAAGTGACGCAACTTGGCTGCCACCACTGATATTTCCATGAGACCATCCCGAACCATAGGTTGATTTTCCTTCCTAGGGTTAAGGTTTGAGTTACGCCTAGGGTAAGGGTTCTATTAACCAGAAAGCCCTGAGTTCCAAGAACACAGCAGCTGCGAAGGACTAGCCAAGAAGAGCGCAAAAGTACCACAACATGCCTGCCTCCACAGCTTTTTCCTTGGGGACATGCCTAATTCCTGGCTGATTTGCCTTTCTCGTCTTAGGGTTGGGGTTCGGCCTAGGGCTAGGATTTTTAAAAGCAGGAAGCCCTGAGTTCCAGGCACACTGGAGCTGTGAAAGGCATCCAAAAGGGAGTGCAAAAGTGCCACAACATGGCTGCTTTCACGGCTTTTTCCTTGGCAAGAAGCCTAACACCAGGCTGATTTGCCTTCCCAGGGTTACTGTTAGGCTTAGGCCTAGGGCTAGGATTTTTAAAACTAGGAAGCCCTGGGCTCCAGGCACACTGCAGCTGTTCAAGGCATCCCAAGGGGAGTACAAAAGTGCAACAACATGGCAGATTTCACAGCTTTTTCCTTGGCACCATCCCTATACCTAGGCTGATTTATCTGCCTAGGGTTAGGGTTAGGGTTCAGCCTAGGGCTTGAATTTTTTTTAACCAGGAAGCCCTGAGTTCCAGGCTTACTTCATCTGCCAAAGGCATCCCAAAGGGAGTGCAGAAGTGCCACAACATGGCTGCTTTCACGGCTTTTCCCTTAGGAAGAACCCTAATACCCGGCTGATTTACCTTCCTAGGGTTACTGTTAGGCTTAGGCCTAGGACTTTTAAAACCAGGAAGCCCTGGGCTCCAGGCACACTGCAGCTGTGAAAGGCATCCCAAGGGCAGCGCAAAAGTGACGCAACTTGGCTGCCACCACTGATATTTCCATGAGACCATCCCGAACCATAGGCTGATTTTCCTTCCTAGGGTTAAGGTTTGAGTTACGCCTAGGGTAAGGGTTCTATTAACCAGAAAGCCCTGAGTTCCAAGAACACAGCAGCTGCGAAGGACTAGCCAAGAAGAGCGCAAAAGTACCACAACATGCCTGCCTCCACAGCTTTTTCCTTGGGGACATGCCTAATTCCTGGCTGATTTGCCTTTCTCGTCTTAGGGTTGGGGTTCGGCCTAGGGCTAGGATTTTTAAAATCAGGAAGCCCTGAGTTCCAGGCACACTGGAGCTGTGAAAGGCATCCAAAAGGGAGTGCAAAAGTGCCACAACATGGCTGCTTTCACGGCTTTTTCCTTGGCAAGAAGCCTAATATCAGGCTGACATACTTTCCCAGGGTTACTGTTAGGCTTAGGCCTAGGGCTAGGATTTTTGAAACTAGGAAGCCCTTAGCTCCAGGCACACTGCAGCTGTTCAAGGCATCCCAAGGGGAGTACAAAAGTGCAACAACATGGCAGCTTTCACAGCTTTTTCCTTGGCACCATCCCTATACCTAGGCTGATTTATCTGCCTAGGGTTAGGGTTAGGGTTCAGCCTAGGGCTTGGATTTCTTTAACCAGGAAGCCCTGAGTTCCAGGCTTACTTCAGCTGCCAAAGGCATCCCAAAGGGAGTGCAGAAGTGCCACAACATGGCTGCTTTCACGGCTTGTTCCTTGGCAAGACGCCTAACACCAGGCTGACTTACCTTCCCAGGGTTACTATTAGGCTTAGGCCTAGGGCTAGGATTTTTAAAACTAGGAAGCCCTTAGCTCCAGGCACACTGCAGCTGTTCAAGGCATCCCAAGGGGAGTACAAAAGTGCAACAACATGGCAGCTTTCACAGCTTTTTCCTTGGCACCATCCCTATACCTAGGCTGATTTATCTGCCTAGGGTTAGGGTTAGGGTTCAGCCTAGGGCTTGAATTTCTTTAACCAGGAAGCCCTGAGTTCCAGGCTTACTTCATCTGCCAAAGGCATCCCAAAGGGAGTGCAGAAGTGCCACAACATGGCTGCTTTCACGGCTTTTCCCTTAGGAAGAACCCTAATACCCGGCTGATTTACCTTCCTAGGGTTACTGTTAGGCTTAGGCCTAGGACTTTTAAAACCAGGAAGCCCTGGGCTCCAGGCACACTGCAGCTGCAAAAGGCATCCCAAGGGGAGCGCAAAAGTGACGCAACTTGGCTGCCACCACTGATATTTCCATGAGACCATCCCGAACCATAGGTTGATTTTCCTTCCTAGGGTTAAGGTTTGAGTTACGCCTAGGGTAAGGGTCTATTAACCAGAAAGCCCTGAGTTCCAAGAACACAGCAGCTGCGAAGGACTAGCCAAGAAGAGCGCAAAAGTACCACAACATGCCTGCCTCCACAGCTTTTTCCTTGGGGACATGCCTAATTCCTGGCTGATTTGCCTTTCTCGTCTTAGGGTTGCGGTTCGGCCTAGGGCCAGGATTTTTAAAAGCAGGAAGCCCTGAGTTCCAGGCACACTGCAGCTGTGAAAGGCATCCAAAAGGGAGTGCAAAAGTGCCACAACATGGCTGCTTTCACGGCTTTTTCCTTGGCAAGAAGCCTAACACCAGGCTGATTTACTTTCCCAGGGTTACTGTTAGGCTTAGGCCTAGGGCTAGGATTTTTGAAACTAGGAGGCCCTTAGCTCCAGGCACACTGCAGCTGTTCAAGGCATCCCAAGGGGAGTACAAAAGTGCAACAACATGGCAGCTTTCACAGCTTTTTCCTTGGCAAGAAGCCTAACACCAGGCTGATTTACTTTCCCAGGGTTACTGTTAGGCTTAGGCCTAGGGCTAGGATTTTTGAAACTATGAAGCCCTGGGCTCCAGGCACACTGCAGCTGTTCAAGGCATCCCAAGTGGAGTACAAAAGTGCAACAACATGGCAGCTTTCACAGCTTTTTCCTTGGCACCATCCCTATACCTAGGCTGATTTATCTGCCTAGGGTTAGGGTTAGGGTTCAGCCTAGGGCTTGGATTTCTTTAACCAGGAAGCCCTGAGTTCCAGGCTTACTTCATCTGCCAAAGGCATCCCAAAGGGGGTGCAGAAGTGCCACAACATGGCTGCTTTCACGGCTTTTTCCTTGGCAAGAAGCCTAACATCAGGCTGATTTACCTTCCCAGGGTTACTGTTAGGCTTAGGCCTAGGGCTAGGATTTTTGAAACTAGGAAGCCCTTAGCTCCAGGCACACTGCAGCTGTTCAAGGCATCCCAAGGGGACTACAAAAGTGCAACAACATGGCTGCTTTCACGGCTTTTCCCTTAGGAAGAACCCTAATACCCGGCTGATTTACCTTCCTAGGGTTACTGTTAGGCTTAGGCCTAGGACTTTTAAAACCAGGAAGCCCTGGGCTCCAGGCACACTGCAGCTGCGAAAGGCATCCCAAGGGGAGCGCAAAAGTGACGCAACTTGGCTGCCACCACTGATATTTCCATGAGACCATCCCGAACCATAGGTTGATTTTCCTTCCTAGGGTTAAGGTTTGAGTTACGCCTAGGGTAAGGGTTCTATTAACCAGAAAGCCCTGAGTTCCAAGAACACAGCAGCTGCGAAGGACTAGCCAAGAAGAGCGCAAAAGTACCACAACATGCCTGCCTCCACAGCTTTTTCCTTGGGGACATGCCTAATTCCTGGCTGATTTGCCTTTCTCGTCTTAGGGTTGCGGTTCGGCCTAGGGCCAGGATTTTTAAAAGCAGGAAGCCCTGAGTTCCAGGCACACTGCAGCTGTGAAAGGCATCCAAAAGGGAGTGCAAAAGTGCCACAACATGGCTGCTTTCACGGCTTTTTCCTTGGCAAGAAGCCTAACACCAGGCTGATTTACTTTCCCAGGGTTACTGTTAGGCTTAGGCCTAGGGCTAGGATTTTTGAAACTAGGAGGCCCTTAGCTCCAGGCACACTGCAGCTGTTCAAGGCATCCCAAGGGGAGTACAAAAGTGCAACAACATGGCAGCTTTCACAGCTTTTTCCTTGGCAAGAAGCCTAACACCAGGCTGATTTACTTTCCCAGGGTTACTGTTAGGCTTAGGCCTAGGGCTAGGATTTTTGAAACTAGGAAGCCCTTAGCTCCAGGCACACTGCAGCTATTCAAGGCATCCCAAGGGGAGTACAAAAGTGCAACAACATGGCAGCTTTCACAGCTTTTTCCTTGGCACCATCCCTATACCTAGGCTGATTTATCTGCCTAGGGTTAGGGTTAGGGTTCAGCCTAGGGCTTGGATTTCTTTAACCAGGAAGCCCTGAGTTCCAGGCTTACTTCATCTGCCAAAGGCATCCCAAAGGGGGTGCAGAAGTGCCACAACATGGCTGCTTTCACGGCTTTTTCCTTGGCAAGAAGCCTAACATCAGGCTGATTTACCTTCCCAGGGTTACTGTTAGGCTTAGGCCTAGGGCTAGGATTTTTGAAACTAGGAAGCCCTTAGCTCCAGGCACACTGCAGCTGTTCAAGGCATCCCAAGGGGACTACAAAAGTGCAACAACATGGCTGCTTTCACGGCTTTTCCCTTAGGAAGAACCGTAATACCCGGCTGATTTACCTTCCTAGGGTTACTGTTAGGCTTAGGCCTAGGACTTTTAAAACCAGGAAGCCCTGGGCTCCAGGCACACTGCAGCTGCGAAAGGCATCCCAAGGGGAGCGCAAAAGTGACGCAACTTGGCTGCCACCACTGATATTTCCATGAGACCATCCCGAACCATAGGTTGATTTTCCTTCCTAGGGTTAAGGTTTGAGTTACGCCTAGGGTAAGGGTTCTATTAACCAGAAAGCCCTGAGTTCCAAGAACACAGCAGCTGCGAAGGACTAGCCAAGAAGAGCGCAAAAGTACCACAACATGCCTGCCTCCACAGCTTTTTCCTTGGGGACATGCCTAATTCCTGGCTGATTTGCCTTTCTCGTCTTAGGGTTGGGGTTCGGCCTAGGGCTAGGATTTTTAAAAGCAGGAAGCCCTGAGTTCCAGGCACACTGGAGCTGTGAAAGGCATCCAAAAGGGAGTGCAAAAGTGCCACAACATGGCTGCTTTCACGGCTTTTTCCTTGGCAAGAAACCTAACATCAGGCTGATTTACTTTCCCAGGGTTACTGTTAGGCTTAGGCCTAGGGCTAGGATTTTTGAAACTAGGAAGCCCTGGGCTCCAGGCACACTGCAGCTGTTCAAGGCATCCCAAGGGGAGTACAAAAGTGCAACAACATGGCAGCTTTCACAGCTTTTTCCTTGGCACCATCCCTATACCTGGGCTGATTTATCTGCCTAGGGTTAGGGTTAGGGTTCAGCCTAGGGCTTGGATTTCTTTAACCAGGAAGCCCTGAGTTCCAGGCTTACTTCATCTGCCAAAGGCATCCCAAAGGGAGTGCAGAAGTGCCACAACATGGCTGCTTTCACGGCTTTTCCCTTAGGAAGAACCCTAATACCCGGCTGATTTACCTTCCTAGGGTTACTGTTAGGCTTAGGCCTAGGACTTTTAAAACCAGGAAGCCCTGGGCTCCAGGCACACTGCAGCTGCAAAAGGCATCCCAAGGAGAGCGCAAAAGTGACGCAACTTGGCTGCCACCACTGATATTTCCATGAGACCATCCCGAACCATAGGCTGATTTTCCTTCCTAGGGTTAAGGTTTGAGTTACGCCTAGGGTAAGGGTTCTATTAACCAGAAAGCCCTGAGTTCCAAGAACACAGCAGCTGCGAAGGACTAGCCAAGAAGAGCGCAAAAGTACCACAACATGCCTGCCTCCACAGCTTTTTCCTTGTGGACATGCCTAATTCCTGGCTGATTTGCCTTTCTCGTCTTAGGGTTGGGGTTCGGCCTAGGGCTAGGATTTTTAAAAGCAGGAAGCCCTGAGTTCCAGGCACACTGGAGCTGTGAAAGGCATCCAAAAGGGAGTGCAAAAGTGCCACAACATGGCTGCTTTCACGGCTTTTTCCTTGGCAAGAAGCCTAACACCAGGCTGATTTACTTTCCCAGGGTTACTGTTAGGCTTAGGCCTAGGGCTAGGATTTTTGAAACTAGGAAGCCCTTAGCTCCAGGCACACTGCAGCTGTTCAAGGCATCCCAAGGGGAGTACAAAAGTGCAACAACATGGCAGCTTTCACAGCTTTTTCCTTGGCACCATCCCTATACCTAGGCTGATTTATCTGCCTAGGGTTAGGGTTAGGGTTCAGCCTAGGGCTTGGATTTCTTTAACCAGGAAGCCCTGAGTTCCAGGCTTACTTCATCTGCCAAAGGCATCCCAAAGGGAGTGCAGAAGTGCCACAACATGGCTGCTTTCACGGCTTTTTCCTTGGCAAGAAGCCTAACATCAGGCTGATTTACTTTCCCAGGGTTACTGTTAGGCTTAGGCCTAGGGCTAGGATTTTTGAAACTAGGAAGCCCTTAGCTCCAGGCACACTGCAGCTGTTCAAGGCATCCCAAGGGGAGTACAATAGTGCAACAACATGGCAGCTTTCACATCTTTTTCCTTGGCACCATCCCTATACCTAGGCTGATTTATCTGCCTAGGGTTAGGGTTAGGGTTCAGCCTAGGGCTTGAATTTCTTTAACCAGGAAGCCCTGAGTTCCAGGCTTACTTCATCTGCCAAAGGCATCCCAAAGGGAGTGCAGAAGTGCCACAACATGGCTGCTTTCACGGCTTTTCCCTTAGGAAGAACCCTAATACCCGGCTGATTTACCTTCCTAGGGTTACTGTTAGGCTTAGGCCTAGGACTTTTAAAACCAGGAAGCCCTGGGCTCCAGGCACACTGCAGCTGCGAAAGGCATCCAAAGGGGAGCGCAAAAGTGACGCAACTTGGCTGCCACCACTGATATTTCCATGAGACCATTCCTAACCATAGGCTGATTTTCCTTCCTAGGGTTAAGGTTTGAGTTACGCCTAGGGTAAGGGTTCTATTAACCAGAAAGCCCTGAGTTCCAAGAACACAGCAGCTGCGAAGGACTAGCCAAGAAGAGCGCAAAAGTACCACAACATGCCTGCCTCCACAGCTTTTTCCTTGGGGACATGCCTAATTCCTGGCTGATTTGCCTTTCTCGTCATAGGGTTGGGGTTCGGCCTAGGGCTAGGATTTTTAAAAGCAGGAAGCCCTGAGTTCCAGGCACACTGGAGCTGTGAAAGGCATCCAAAAGGGATTGCAAAAGTGCCACAACATGGCTGCTTTCACGGCTTGTTCCTTGGCAAGACGCCTAACACCAGGCTGACTTACCTTCCCAGGGTTACTATTAGGCTTAGGCCTAGGGCTAGGATTTTTAAAACTAGGAAGCCCTTAGCTCCAGGCACACTGCAGCTGTTCAAGGCATCCCAAGGGGAGTACAAAAGTGCAACAACATGGCAGCTTTCACAGCTTTTTCCTTGGCACCATCCCTATACCTAGGCTGATTTATCTGCCTAGGGTTAGGGTTAGGGTTCAGCCTAGGGCTTGAATTTCTTTAACCAGGAAGCCCTGAGTTCCAGGCTTACTTCATCTGCCAAAGGCATCCCAAAGGGAGTGCAGATGTGCCACAACATGGCTGCTTTCACGGCTTTTCCCTTAGGAAGAACCCTAATACCCGGCTGATTTACCTTCCTAGGGTTACTGTTAGGCTTAGGCCTAGGACTTTTAAAACCAGGAAGCCCTGGGCTCCAGGCACACTGCAGCTGCAAAAGGCATCCCAAGGGGAGCGCAAAAGTGACGCAACTTGGCTGCCACCACTGATATTTCCATGAGACCATCCCGAACCATAGGTTGATTTTCCTTCCTAGGGTTAAGGTTTGAGTTACGCCTAGGGTAAGGGTCTATTAACCAGAAAGCCCTGAGTTCCAAGAACACAGCAGCTGCGAAGGACTAGCCAAGAAGAGCGCAAAAGTACCACAACATGCCTGCCTCCACAGCTTTTTCCTTGGGGACATGCCTAATTCCTGGCTGATTTGCCTTTCTCGTCTTAGGGTTGCGGTTCGGCCTAGGGCCAGGATTTTTAAAAGCAGGAAGCCCTGAGTTCCAGGCACACTGCAGCTGTGAAAGGCATCCAAAAGGGAGTGCAAAAGTGCCACAACATGGCTGCTTTCACGGCTTTTTCCTTGGCAAGAATCTTAACACCAGGCTGATTTACTTTCCCAGGGTTACTGTTAGGCTTAGGCCTAGGGCTAGGATTTTTGAAACTAGGAGGCCCTTAGCTCCAGGCACACTGCAGCTGTTCAAGGCATCCCAAGGGGAGTACAAAAGTGCAACAACATGGCAGCTTTCACAGCTTTTTCCTTGGCACCATCCCTATACCTAGGCTGATTTATCTGCCTAGGGTTAAGGTTAGGGTTCAGCCTAGGGCTTGAATTTTTTTTAACCAGGAAGCCCTGAGTTCCAGGCTTACTTCATCTGCCAAAGGCATCCCAAAGGGAGTGCAGAAGTGCCACAACATGGCTGCTTTCACGGCTTTTCCCTTAGGAAGAACCCTAATACCCGGCTGATTTACCTTCCTAGGGTTACTGTTAGGCTTAGGCCTAGGACTTTTAAAACCAGGAAGCCCTGGGCTCCAGGCACACTGCAGCTGTGAAAGGCATCCCAAGGGCAGCGCAAAAGTGACGCAACTTGGCTGCCACCACTGATATTTCCATGAGACCATCCCGAACCATAGGTTGATTTTCCTTCCTAGGGTTAAGGTTTGAGTTACGCCTAGGGTAAGGGTTCTATTAACCAGAAAGCCCTGAGTTCCAAGAACACAGCAGCTGCGAAGGACTAGCCAAGAAGAGCGCAAAAGTACCACAACATGCCTGCCTCCACAGCTTTTTCCTTGGGGACATGCCTAATTCCTGGCTGATTTGCCTTTCTCGTCTTAGGGTTGGGGTTCGGCCTAGGGCTAGGATTTTTAAAAGCAGGAAGCCCTGAGTTCCAGGCACACTGGAGCTGTGAAAGGCATCCAAAAGGGAGTGCAAAAGTGCCACAACATGGCTGCTTTCACGGCTTTTTCCTTGGCAAGAAGCCTAACACCAGGCTGATTTGCCTTCCCAGGGTTACTGTTAGGCTTAGGCCTAGGGCTAGGATTTTTAAAACTAGGAAGCCCTGGGCTCCAGGCACACTGCAGCTGTTCAAGGCATCCCAAGGGGAGTACAAAAGTGCAACAACATGGCAGCTTTCACAGCTTTTTCCTTGGCACCATCCCTATACCTAGGCTGATTTATCTGCCTAGGGTTAGGGTTAGGGTTCAGCCTAGGGCTTGAATTTTTTTTAACCAGGAAGCCCTGAGTTCCAGGCTTACTTCATCTGCCAAAGGCATCCCAAAGGGAGTGCAGAAGTGCCACAACATGGCTGCTTTCACGGCTTTTCCCTTAGGAAGAACCCTAATACCCGGCTGATTTACCTTCCTAGGGTTACTGTTAGGCTTAGGCCTAGGACTTTTAAAACCAGGAAGCCCTGGGCTCCAGGCACACTGCAGCTGTGAAAGGCAGGCATCCCAAGGGGAGAGCAAAAGTGACGCAACTTGGCTGCCACCACTGATATTTCCATGAGACCATCCCGAACCATAGGATGATTTTCCTTCCTAGGGTTAAGGTTTGAGTTACGCCTAGGGTAAGGGTTCTATTAACCAGAAAGCCCTGAGTTCCAAGAACACAGCAGCTGCGAAGGACTAGCCAAGAAGAGCGCAAAAGTACCACAACATGCCTGCCTCCACAGCTTTTTCCTTGGGGACATGCCTAATTCCTGGCTGATTTGCCTTTCTCGTCTTAGGGTTGGGGTTCGGCCTAGGGCTAGGATTTTTAAAATCAGGAAGCCCTGAGTTCCAGGCACACTGGAGCTGTGAAAGGCATCCAAAAGGGAGTGCAAAAGTGCCACAACATGGCTGCTTTCACGGCTTTTTCCTTGGCAAGTAGCCTAACATCAGGCTGATTTACTTTCCCAGGGTTACTGTTAGGCTTAGGCCTAGGGCTAGGATTTTTGAAACTAGGAAGCCCTTAGCTCCAGGCACACTGCAGCTGTTCAAGGCATCCCAAGGGGAGTACAAAAGTGCAACAACATGGCAGCTTTCACAGCTTTTTCCTTGGCACCATCCCTATACCTAGGCTGATTTATCTGCCTAGGGTTAGGGTTAGGGTTCAGCCTAGGGCTTGGATTTCTTTAACCAGGAAGCCCTGAGTTCCAGGCTTATTTCATCTGCCAAAGGCATCCCAAAGGGAGTGCAGAAGTGCCACAACATGGCTGCTTTCACGGCTTTTTCCTTGGCAAGAAGCCTAACATCAGGCTGATTTACTTTCCCAGGGTTACTGTTAGGCTTAGGCCTAGGGCTAGGATTTTTGAAACTAGGAAGCCCTTAGCTCCAGGCACACTGCAGCTGTTCAAGGCATCCCAAGGGGAGTACAAAAGTGCAACAACATGGCAGCTTTCACAGCTTTTTCCTTGGCACCATCCCTATACCTGGGCTGATTTATCTGCCTAGGGTTAGGGTTAGGGTTCAGCCTAGGGCTTGAATTTTTTTTACCAGGAAGCCCTGAGTTCCAGGCTTACTTCATCTGCCAAAGGCATCCCAAAGGGAGTGCAGAAGTGCCACAACATGGCTGCTTTCACGGCTTTTCCCTTAGGAAGAACCCTAATACCCGGCTGATTTACCTTCCTAGGGTTACTGTTAGGCTTAGGCCTAGGACTTTTAAAACCAGGAAGCCCTGGGCTCCAGGCACACTGCAGCTGCGAAAGGCATCCCAAGGGGAGCGCAAAAGTGACGCAACTTGGCTGCCACCACTGATATTTCCATGAGACCATCCCGAACCATAGGTTGATTTTCCTTCCTAGGGTTAAGGTTTGAGTTACGCCTAGGGTAAGGGTTCTATTAACCAGAAAGCCCTGAGTTCCAAGAACACAGCAGCTGCGAAGGACTAGCCAAGAAGAGCGCAAAAGTACCACAACATGCCTGCCTCCACAGCTTTTTCCTTGGGGACATGCCTAATTCCTGGCTGATTTGCCTTTCTCGTCTTAGGGTTGCGGTTCGGCCTAGGGCTAGGATTTTTAAAAGCAGGAAGCCCTGAGTTCCAGGCACACTGGAGCCGTGAAAGGCATCCAAAAGGGATTGCAAAAGTGCCACAACATGGCTGCTTTCACGGCTTTTTCCTTGGCAAGACGCCTAACACCAGGCTGACTTACCTTCCCAGGGTTACTATTAGGCTTAAGCCTAGGGCTACGATTTTTAAAACTAGGAAGCCCTTAGCTCCAGGCACACTGCAGCTGTTCAAGGCATCCCAAGGGGAGTACAAAAGTGCAACAACATGGCAGCTTTCACAGCTTTTTCCTTGGCACCATCCCTATACCTAGGCTGATTTATCTGCCTAGGGTTAGGGTTAGGGTTCAGCCTAGGGCTTGAATTTCTTTAACCAGGAAGCCCTGAGTTCCAGGCTTACTTCATCTGCCAAAGGCATCCCAAAGGGAGTGCAGAAGTGCCACAACATGGCTGCTTTCACGGCTTTTCCCTTAGGAAGAACCCTAATACCCGGCTGATTTACCTTCCTAGGGTTACTGTTAGGCTTAGGCCTAGGACTTTTAAAACCAGGAAGCCCTGGGCTCCAGGCACACTGCAGCTGCAAAAGGCATCCCAAGGGGAGCGCAAAAGTGACGCAACTTGGCTGCCACCACTGATATTTCCATGAGACCATCCCGAACCATAGGTTGATTTTCCTTCCTAGGGTTAAGGTTTGAGTTACGCCTAGGGTAAGGGTCTATTAACCAGAAAGCCCTGAGTTCCAAGAACACAGCAGCTGCGAAGGACTAGCCAAGAAGAGCGCAAAAGTACCACAACATGCCTGCCTCCACAGCTTTTTCCTTGGGGACATGCCTAATTCCTGGCTGATTTGCCTTTCTCGTCTTAGGGTTGGGGTTCGGCCTAGGGCTAGGATTTTTAAAAGCAGGAAGCCCTGAGTTCCAGGCACACTGGAGCTGTGAAAGGCATCCAAAAGGGAGTGCAAAAGTGCCACAACATGGCTGCTTTCACGGCTTTTTCCTTGGCAAGAAGCCTAACACCAGGCTGACATACTTTCCCAGGGTTACTGTTAGGCTTAGGCCTAGGGCTAGGATTTTTGAAACTAGGAAGCCCTGGGCTCCAGGCACACTGCAGCTGTTCAAGGCATCCCAAGGGGAGTACAAAAGTGCAACAACATGGCAGCTTTCACAGCTTTTTCCTTGGCACCATCCCTATACCTAGGCTGATTTATCTGCCTAGGGTTAGGGTTAGGGTTCAGCCTAGGGCTTGGATTTCTTTAACCAGGAAGCCCTGAGTTCCAGGCTTACTTCATCTGCCAAAGGCATCCCAAAGGGAGTGCAGAAGTGCCACAACATGGCTGCTTTCACGGCTTTTCCCTTAGGAAGAACCCTAATACCCGGCTGTTTTACCTTCCTAGGGTTACTGTTAGGCTTAGGCCTAGGACTTTTAAAACCAGGAAGCCCTGGGCTCCAGGCACACTGCAGCTGCGAAAGGCATCCCAAGGGGAGCGCAAAAGTGACGCAACTTGGCTGCCACCACTGATATTTCCATGAGACCATCCCGAACCATAGGCTGATTTTCCTTCCTAGGGTTAAGGTTTGAGTTACGCCTAGGGTAAGGGTTCTATTAACCAGAAAGCCCTGAGTTCCAAGAACACAGCAGCTGCGAAGGACTAGCCAAGAAGAGCGCAAAAGTACCACAACATGCCTGCCTCCACAGCTTTTTCCTTGGGGACATGCCTAATTCCTGGCTGATTTGCCTTTCTCGTCTTAGGGTTGGGGTTCGGCCTAGGGCTAGGATTTTTAAAATCAGGAAGCCCTGAGTTCCAGGCACACTGGAGCTGTGAAAGGCATCCAAAAGGGAGTGCAAAAGTGCCACAACATGGCTGTTTCACGGCTTTTTCCTTGGCAAGAAACCTAACATCAGGCTGATTTACTTTCCCAGGGTTACTGTTAGGCTTAGGCCTAGGGCTAGGATTTTTGAAACTAGGAAGCCCTTAGCTCCAGGCACACTGCAGCTGTTCAAGGCATCCCAAGGGGAGTACAAAAGTGCAACAACATGGCAGCTTTCACAGCTTTTTCCTTGGCACCATCCCTATACCTAGGCTGATTTATCTGCCTAGGGTTAGGGTTAGGGTTCAGCCTAGGGCTTGGATTTCTTTAACCAGGAAGCCCTGAGTTCCAGGCTTACTTCATCTGCCAAAGGCATCCCAAAGGGAGTGCAGAAGTGCCACAACATGGCTGCTTTCACGGCTTTTTCCTTGGCAAGAAGCCTAACATCAGGCTGATTTACTTTCCCAGGGTTACTGTTAGGCTTAGGCCTAGGGCTAGGATTTTTGAAACTAGGAAGCCCTTAGCTCCAGGCACACTGCAGCTGTTCAAGGCATCCCAAGGGGAGTACAAAAGTGCAACAACATGGCAGCTTTCACAGCTTTTTCCTTGGCACCATCCCTATACCTGGGCTGATTTATCTGCCTAGGGTTAGGGTTAGGGTTCAGCCTAGGGCTTGAATTTTTTTTACCAGGAAGCCCTGAGTTCCAGGCTTACTTCATCTGCCAAAGGCATCCCAAAGGGAGTGCAGAAGTGCCACAACATGGCTGCTTTCACGGCTTTTCCCTTAGGAAGAACCCTAATACCCGGCTGATTTACCTTCCTAGGGTTACTGTTAGGCTTAGGCCTAGGACTTTTAAAACCAGGAAGCCCTGGGCCCCAGGCACACTGCAGCTGCAAAAGGCATCCCAAGGGGAGCGCAAAAGTGACGCAACTTGGCTGCCACCACTGATATTTCCATGAGACCATCCCGAACCATAGGTTGATTTTCCTTCCTAGGGTTAAGGTTTGAGTTACGCCTAGGGTAAGGGTTCTATTAACCAGAAAGCCCTGAGTTCCAAGAACACAGCAGCTGCGAAGGACTAGCCAAGAAGAGCGCAAAAGTACCACAACATGCCTGCCTCCACAGCTTTTTCCTTGGGGACATGCCTAATTCCTGGCTGATTTGCCTTTCTCGTCATAGGGTTGGGGTTCGGCCTAGGGCTAGGATTTTTAAAAGCAGGAAGCCCTGAGTTCCAGGCACACTGGAGCTGTGAAAGGCATCCAAAAGGGAGTGCAAAAGTGCCACAACATGGCTGCTTTCACGGCTTTTTCCTTGGCAAGAAGCCTAACACCAGGCTGATTTACTTTCCCAGGGTTACTGCTAGGCTTAGGCCTAGGGCTAGGATTTTTGAAACTAGGAAGCCCTGGGCTCCAGGCACACTGCAGCTGTTCAAGGCATCCCAAGGGGAGTACAAAAGTGCAACAACATGGCAGCTTTCACAGCTTTTTCCTTGGCACCATCCCTATACCTAGGCTGATTTATCTGCCTAGGGTTAGGGTTAGGGTTCAGCCTAGGGCTTGGATTTCTTTAACCAGGAAGCCCTGAGTTCCAGGCTTACTTCATCTGCCAAAGGCATCCCAAAGGGAGTGCAGAAGTGCCACAACATGGCTGCTTTCACGGCTTTTCCCTTAGGAAGAACCCTAATACCCGGCTGATTTACCTTCCTAGGGTTACTGTTAGGCTTAGGCCTAGGACTTTTAAAACCAGGAAGCCCTGGGCTCCAGGCACACTGCAGCTGAGAAAGGCATCCCAAGGGGAGCGCAAAAGTGACGCAACTTGGCTGCCACCACTGATATTTCCATGAGACCATCCCGAACCATAGGCTGATTTTCCTTCCTACGGTTAAGGTTTGAGTTACGCCTAGGGTAAGGGTTCTATTAACCAGAAAGCCCTGAGTTCCAAGAACACAGCAGCTGCGAAGGACTAGCCAAGAAGAGCGCAAAAGTACCACAACATGCCTGCCTCCACAGCTTTTTCCTTGTGGACATGCCTAATTCCTGGCTGATTTGCCTTTCTCGTCTTAGGGTTGGGGTTCGGCCTAGGGCTAGGATTTTTAAAAGCAGGAAGCCCTGAGTTCCAGGCACACTGGAGCTGTGAAAGGCATCCAAAAGGGAGTGCAAAAGTGCCACAACATGGCTGCTTTCACGGCTTTTTCCTTGGCAAGAAGCCTAACACCAGGCTGATTTGCCTTCCCAGGGTTACTGTTAGGCTTAGGCCTAGGGCTAGGATTTTTAAAACTAGGAAGCCCTGGGCTCCAGGCACACTGCAGCTGTTCAAGGCATCCCAAGGGGAGTACAAAAGTGCAACAACATGGCAGCTTTCACAGCTTTTTCCTTGGCACCATCCCTATACCTAGGCTGATTTATCTGCCTAGGGTTAGGGTTAGGGTTCAGCCTAGGGCTTGGATTTCTTTAACCAGGAAGCCCTGAGTTCCAGCCTTACTTCATCTGCCAAAGGCATCCCAAAGGGAGTGCAGAAGTGCCACAACATGGCTGCTTTCACGGCTTTTTCCTTGGCAAGAAGCCTAACATCAGGCTGATTTACTTTCCCAGGGTTACTGTTAGGCTTAGGCCTAGGGCTAGGATTTTTGAAACTAGGAAGCCCTTAGCTCCAGGCACACTGCAGCTGTTCAAGGCATCCCAAGGGGAGTACAATAGTGCAACAACATGGCAGCTTTCACAGCTTTTTCCTTGGCACCATCCCTATACCTGGGCTGATTTATCTGCCTAGGGTTAGGGTTAGGGTTCAGCCTAGGACTTGAATTTTTTTAACCAGGAAGCCCTGAGTTCCAGGCTTACTTCATCTGCCAAAGGCATCCCAAAGGGAGTGCAGAAGTGCCACAACATGGCTGCTTTCACGGCTTTTCCCTTAGGAAGAACCCTAATACCCGGCTGATTTACCTTCCTAGGGTTACTGTTAGGCTTAGGCCTAGGACTTTTAAAACCAGGAAGCCCTGGGCTCCAGGCACACTGCAGCTGCGAAAGGCATCCCAAGGGGAGCGCAAAAGTGACGCAACTTGGCTGCCACCGCTGATATTTCCATGAGACCATCCGGAACCATAGGCTGATTTTCCTTCCTAGGGTTAAGGTTTGAGTTACGCCTAGGGTAAGGGTTCTATTAACCAGAAAGCCCTGAGTTCCAAGAACACAGCAGCTGCGAAGGACTAGCCAAGAAGAGCGCAAAAGTACCACAACATGCCTGCCTCCACAGCTTTTTCCTTGGGGACATGCCTAATTCCTGGCTGATTTGCCTTTCTCGTCTTAGGGTTGCGGTTCGGCCTAGGGCTAGGATTTTTAAAAGCAGGAAGCCCTGAGTTCCAGGCACACTGGAGCTGTGAAAGGCATCCAAAAGGGAGTGCAAAAGTGCCACAACATGGCTGCTTTCACGGCTTTTTCCTTGGCAAGAAGCCTAACACCAGGCTGATTTACTTTCCCAGGGTTACTGCTAGGCTTAGGCCTAGGGCTAGGATTTTTGAAACTAGGAGGCCCTTAGCTCCAGGCACACTGCAGCTGTTCAAGGCATCCCAAGGGGAGTACAAAAGTGCAACAACATGGCAGCTTTCACAGCTTTTTCCTTGGCACCATCCCTATACCTAGGCTGATTTATCTGCCTAGGGTTAGGGTTAGGGTTCAGCCTAGGGCTTGGATTTCTTTAACCAGGAAGCCCTGAGTTCCAGGCTTACTTCATCTGCCAAAGGCATCCCAAAGGGAGTGCAGAAGTGCCACAACATGGCTGCTTTCACGGCTTTTTCCTTGGCAAGAAGCCTAACATCAGGCTGATTTACCTTCCAAGGGTTACTGTTAGGCTTAGGCCTAGGGCTAGGATTTTTGAAACTAGGAAGCCCTTAGCTCCAGGCACACTGCAGCTGTTCAAGGCATCCCAAGGGGACTACAAAAGTGCAACAACATGGCAGCTTTCACAGCTTTTTCCTTGGCACCATCCCTATACCTGGGCTGATTTATCTGCCTAGGGTTAGGGTTAGGGTTCAGCCTAGGGCTTGAATTTTTTTTACCAGGAAGCCCTGAGTTCCAGGCTTACTTCATCTGCCAAAGGCATCCCAAAGGGAGTGCAGAAGTGCCACAACATGGCTGCTTTCACGGCTTTTTCCTTGGCAAGAAGCCTAACATCAGGCTGATTTACTTTCCCAGGGTTACTGTTAGGCTTAGGCCTAGGGCTAGGATTTTTGAAACTAGGAAGCCCTTAGCTCCAGGCACACTGCAGCTGTTCAAGGCATCCCAAGGGGAGTACAAAAGTGCAACAACATGGCAGCTTTCACAGCTTTTTCCTTGGCACCATCCCTATACCTGGGCTGATTTATCTGCCTAGGGTTAGGGTTAGGGTTCAGCCTAGGGCTTGAATTTTTTTTACCAGGAAGCCCTGAGTTCCAGGCTTACTTCATCTGCCAAAGGCATCCCAAAGGGAGTGCAGAAGTGCCACAACATGGCTGCTTTCACGGCTTTTCCCTTAGGAAGAACCCTAATACCCGGCTGATTTACCTTCCTAGGGTTACTGTTAGGCTTAGGCCTAGGACTTTTAAAACCAGGAAGCCCTGGGCTCCAGGCACACTGCAGCTGCGAAAGGCATCCCAAGGGGAGCGCAAAAGTGACGCAACTTGGCTGCCACCACTGATATTTCCATGAGACCATCCCGAACCATAGGTTGATTTTCCTTCCTAGGGTTAAGGTTTGAGTTACGCCTAGGGTAAGGGCTCTATTAACCAGAAAGCCCTGAGTTCCAAGAACACAGCAGCTGCGAAGGACTAGCCAAGAAGAGCGCAAAAGTACCACAACATGCCTGCCTCCACAGCTTTTTCCTTGGGGACATGCCTAATTCCTGGCTGATTTGCCTTTCTCGTCTTAGGGTTGCGGATCGGCCTAGGGCTAGGATTTTTAAAAGCAGGAAGCCCTGAGTTCCAGGCACACTGGAGCTGTGAAAGGCATCCAAAAGGGATTGCAAAAGTGCCACAACATGGCTGCTTTCACGGCTTTTTCCTTGGCAAGACGCCTAACACCAGGCTGACTTACCTTCCCAGGGTTACTATTAGGCTTAAGCCTAGGGCTACGATTTTTAAAACTAGGAAGCCCTTAGCTCCAGGCACACTGCAGCTGTTCAAGGCATCCCAAGGGGAGTACAAAAGTGCAACAACATGGCAGCTTTCACAGCTTTTTCCTTGGCACCATCCCTATACCTAGGCTGATTTATCTGCCTAGGGTTAGGGTTAGGGTTCAGCCTAGGGCTTGAATTTCTTTAACCAGGAAGCCCTGAGTTCCAGGCTTACTTCATCTGCCAAAGGCATCCCAAAGGGAGTGCAGAAGTGCCACAACATGGCTGCTTTCACGGCTTTTCCCTTAGGAAGAACCCTAATACCCGGCTGATTTACCTTCCTAGGGTTACTGTTAGGCTTAGGCCTAGGACTTTTAAAACCAGGAAGCCCTGGGCTCCAGGCACACTGCAGCTGCAAAAGGCATCCCAAGGGGAGCGCAAAAGTGACGCAACTTGGCTGCCACCACTGATATTTCCATGAGACCATCCCGAACCATAGGTTGATTTTCCTTCCTAGGGTTAAGGTTTGAGTTACGCCTAGGGTATGGGTCTATTAACCAGAAAGCCCTGAGTTCCAAGAACACAGCAGCTGCGAAGGACTAGCCAAGAAGAGCGCAAAAGTACCACAACATGCCTGCCTCCACAGCTTTTTCCTTGGGGACATGCCTAATTCCTGGCTGATTTGCCTTTCTCGTCTTAGGGTTGGGGTTCGGCCTAGGGCTAGGATTTTTAAAAGCAGGAAGCCCTGAGTTCCAGGCACACTGGAGCTGTGAAAGGCATCCAAAAGGGAGTGCAAAAGTGCCACAACATGGCTGCTTTCACGGCTTTTTCCTTGGCAAGAAGCCTAACACCAGGCTGACATACTTTCCCAGGGTTACTGTTAGGCTTAGGCCTAGGGCTAGGATTTTTGAAACTAGGAAGCCCTGGGCTCCAGGCACACTGCAGCTGTTCAAGGCATCCCAAGGGGAGTACAAAAGTGCAACAACATGGCAGCTTTCACAGCTTTTTCCTTGGCACCATCCCTATACCTAGGCTGATTTATCTGCCTAGGGTTAGGGTTAGGGTTCAGCCTAGGGCTTGGATTTCTTTAACCAGGAAGCCCTGAGTTCCAGGCTTACTTCATCTGCCAAAGGCATCCCAAAGGGAGTGCAGAAGTGCCACAACATGGCTGCTTTCACGGCTTTTCCCTTAGGAAGAACCCTAATACCCGGCTGATTTACCTTCCTAGGGTTACTGTTAGGCTTAGGCCTAGGACTTTTAAAACCAGGAAGCCCTGGGCTCCAGGCACACTGCAGCTGCGAAAGGCATCCCAAGGGGAGCGCAAAAGTGACGCAACTTGGCTGCCACCACTGATATTTCCATGAGACCATCCCGAACCATAGGCTGATTTTCCTTCCTAGGGTTAAGGTTTGAGTTACGCCTAGGGTAAGGGTTCTATTAACCAGAAAGCCCTGAGTTCCAAGAACACAGCAGCTGCGAAGGACTAGCCAAGAAGAGCGCAAAAGTACCACAACATGCCTGCCTCCACAGCTTTTTCCTTGGGGACATGCCTAATTCCTGGCTGATTTGCCTTTCTCGTCTTAGGGTTGGGGTTCGGCCTAGGGCTAGGATTTTTAAAATCAGGAAGCCCTGAGTTCCAGGCACACTGGAGCTGTGAAAGGCATCCAAAAGGGAGTGCAAAAGTGCCACAACATGGCTGTTTCACGGCTTTTTCCTTGGCAAGAAGCCTAACATCAGGCTGATTTACTTTCCCAGGGTTACTGTTAGGCTTAGGCCTAGGGCTAGGATTTTTGAAACTAGGAAGCCCTTAGCTCCAGGCACACTGCAGCTGTTCAAGGCATCCCAAGGGGAGTACAAAAGTGCAACAACATGGCAGCTTTCACAGCTTTTTCCTTGGCACCATCCCTATACCTAGGCTGATTTATCTGCCTAGGGTTAGGGTTAGGGTTCAGCCTAGGGCTTGGATTTCTTTAACCAGGAAGCCCTGAGTTCCAGGCTTACTTCATCTGCCAAAGGCATCCCAAAGGGAGTGCAGAAGTGCCACAACATGGCTGCTTTCACGGCTTTTTCCTTGGCAAGAAGCCTAACATCAGGCTGATTTACTTTCCCAGGGTTACTGTTAGGCTTAGGCCTAGGGCTAGGATTTTTGAAACTAGGAAGCCCTTAGCTCCAGGCACACTGCAGCTGTTCAAGGCATCCCAAGGGGAGTACAAAAGTGCAACAACATGGCAGCTTTCACAGCTTTTTCCTTGGCACCATCCCTATACCTGGGCTGATTTATCTGCCTAGGGTTAGGGTTAGGGTTCAGCCTAGGGCTTGAATTTTTTTTACCAGGAAGCCCTGAGTTCCAGGCTTACTTCATCTGCCAAAGGCATCCCAAAGGGAGTGCAGAAGTGCCACAACATGGCTGCTTTCACGGCTTTTCCCTTAGGAAGAACCCTAATACCCGGCTGATTTACCTTCCTAGGGTTACTGTTAGGCTTAGGCCTAGGACTTTTAAAACCAGGAAGCCCTGGGCCCCAGGCACACTGCAGCTGCAAAAGGCATCCCAAGGGGAGCGCAAAAGTGACGCAACTTGGCTGCCACCACTGATATTTCCATGAGACCATCCCGAACCATAGGTTGATTTTCCTTCCTAGGGTTAAGGTTTGAGTTACGCCTAGGGTAAGGGTTCTATTAACCAGAAAGCCCTGAGTTCCAAGAACACAGCAGCTGCGAAGGACTAGCCAAGAAGAGCGCAAAAGTACCACAACATGCCTGCCTCCACAGCTTTTTCCTTGGGGACATGCCTAATTCCTGGCTGATTTGCCTTTCTCGTCATAGGGTTGGGGTTCGGCCTAGGGCTAGGATTTTTAAAAGCAGGAAGCCCTGAGTTCCAGGCACACTGGAGCTGTGAAAGGCATCCAAAAGGGAGTGCAAAAGTGCCACAACATGGCTGCTTTCACGGCTTTTTCCTTGGCAAGAAGCCTAACACCAGGCTGATTTACTTTCCCAGGGTTACTGCTAGGCTTAGGCCTAGGGCTAGGATTTTTGAAACTAGGAAGCCCTGGGCTCCAGGCACACTGCAGCTGTTCAAGGCATCCCAAGGGGAGTACAAAAGTGCAACAACATGGCAGCTTTCACAGCTTTTTCCTTGGCACCATCCCTATACCTAGGCTGATTTATCTGCCTAGGGTTAGGGTTAGGGTTCAGCCTAGGGCTTGGATTTCTTTAACCAGGAAGCCCTGAGTTCCAGGCTTACTTCATCTGCCAAAGGCATCCCAAAGGGAGTGCAGAAGTGCCACAACATGGCTGCTTTCACGGCTTTTCCCTTAGGAAGAACCCTAATACCCGGCTGATTTACCTTCCTAGGGTTACTGTTAGGCTTAGGCCTAGGACTTTTAAAACCAGGAAGCCCTGGGCTCCAGGCACACTGCAGCTGAGAAAGGCATCCCAAGGGGAGCGCAAAAGTGACGCAACTTGGCTGCCACCACTGATATTTCCATGAGACCATCCCGAACCATAGGCTGATTTTCCTTCCTACGGTTAAGGTTTGAGTTACGCCTAGGGTAAGGGTTCTATTAACCAGAAAGCCCTGAGTTCCAAGAACACAGCAGCTGCGAAGGACTAGCCAAGAAGAGCGCAAAAGTACCACAACATGCCTGCCTCCACAGCTTTTTCCTTGTGGACATGCCTAATTCCTGGCTGATTTGCCTTTCTCGTCTTAGGGTTGGGGTTCGGCCTAGGGCTAGGATTTTTAAAAGCAGGAAGCCCTGAGTTCCAGGCACACTGGAGCTGTGAAAGGCATCCAAAAGGGAGTGCAAAAGTGCCACAACATGGCTGCTTTCACGGCTTTTTCCTTGGCAAGAAGCCTAACACCAGGCTGATTTGCCTTCCCAGGGTTACTGTTAGGCTTAGGCCTAGGGCTAGGATTTTTAAAACTAGGAAGCCCTGGGCTCCAGGCACACTGCAGCTGTTCAAGGCATCCCAAGGGGAGTACAAAAGTGCAACAACATGGCAGCTTTCACAGCTTTTTCCTTGGCACCATCCCTATACCTAGGCTGATTTATCTGCCTAGGGTTAGGGTTAGGGTTCAGCCTAGGGCTTGGATTTCTTTAACCAGGAAGCCCTGAGTTCCAGCCTTACTTCATCTGCCAAAGGCATCCCAAAGGGAGTGCAGAAGTGCCACAACATGGCTGCTTTCACGGCTTTTTCCTTGGCAAGAAGCCTAACATCAGGCTGATTTACTTTCCCAGGGTTACTGTTAGGCTTAGGCCTAGGGCTAGGATTTTTGAAACTAGGAAGCCCTTAGCTCCAGGCACACTGCAGCTGTTCAAGGCATCCCAAGGGGAGTACAATAGTGCAACAACATGGCAGCTTTCACAGCTTTTTCCTTGGCACCATCCCTATACCTGGGCTGATTTATCTGCCTAGGGTTAGGGTTAGGGTTCAGCCTAGGACTTGAATTTTTTTAACCAGGAAGCCCTGAGTTCCAGGCTTACTTCATCTGCCAAAGGCATCCCAAAGGGAGTGCAGAAGTGCCACAACATGGCTGCTTTCACGGCTTTTCCCTTAGGAAGAACCCTAATACCCGGCTGATTTACCTTCCTAGGGTTACTGTTAGGCTTAGGCCTAGGACTTTTAAAACCAGGAAGCCCTGGGCTCCAGGCACACTGCAGCTGCGAAAGGCATCCCAAGGGGAGCGCAAAAGTGACGCAACTTGGCTGCCACCGCTGATATTTCCATGAGACCATCCGGAACCATAGGCTGATTTTCCTTCCTAGGGTTAAGGTTTGAGTTACGCCTAGGGTAAGGGTTCTATTAACCAGAAAGCCCTGAGTTCCAAGAACACAGCAGCTGCGAAGGACTAGCCAAGAAGAGCGCAAAAGTACCACAACATGCCTGCCTCCACAGCTTTTTCCTTGGGGACATGCCTAATTCCTGGCTGATTTGCCTTTCTCGTCTTAGGGTTGCGGTTCGGCCTAGGGCTAGGATTTTTAAAAGCAGGAAGCCCTGAGTTCCAGGCACACTGGAGCTGTGAAAGGCATCCAAAAGGGAGTGCAAAAGTGCCACAACATGGCTGCTTTCACGGCTTTTTCCTTGGCAAGAAGCCTAACACCAGGCTGATTTACTTTCCCAGGGTTACTGCTAGGCTTAGGCCTAGGGCTAGGATTTTTGAAACTAGGAGGCCCTTAGCTCCAGGCACACTGCAGCTGTTCAAGGCATCCCAAGGGGAGTACAAAAGTGCAACAACATGGCAGCTTTCACAGCTTTTTCCTTGGCACCATCCCTATACCTAGGCTGATTTATCTGCCTAGGGTTAGGGTTAGGGTTCAGCCTAGGGCTTGGATTTCTTTAACCAGGAAGCCCTGAGTTCCAGGCTTACTTCATCTGCCAAAGGCATCCCAAAGGGAGTGCAGAAGTGCCACAACATGGCTGCTTTCACGGCTTTTTCCTTGGCAAGAAGCCTAACATCAGGCTGATTTACCTTCCAAGGGTTACTGTTAGGCTTAGGCCTAGGGCTAGGATTTTTGAAACTAGGAAGCCCTTAGCTCCAGGCACACTGCAGCTGTTCAAGGCATCCCAAGGGGACTACAAAAGTGCAACAACATGGCAGCTTTCACAGCTTTTTCCTTGGCACCATCCCTATACCTGGGCTGATTTATCTGCCTAGGGTTAGGGTTAGGGTTCAGCCTAGGGCTTGAATTTTTTTTACCAGGAAGCCCTGAGTTCCAGGCTTACTTCATCTGCCAAAGGCATCCCAAAGGGAGTGCAGAAGTGCCACAACATGGCTGCTTTCACGGCTTTTTCCTTGGCAAGAAGCCTAACATCAGGCTGATTTACTTTCCCAGGGTTACTGTTAGGCTTAGGCCTAGGGCTAGGATTTTTGAAACTAGGAAGCCCTTAGCTCCAGGCACACTGCAGCTGTTCAAGGCATCCCAAGGGGAGTACAAAAGTGCAACAACATGGCAGCTTTCACAGCTTTTTCCTTGGCACCATCCCTATACCTGGGCTGATTTATCTGCCTAGGGTTAGGGTTAGGGTTCAGCCTAGGGCTTGAATTTTTTTTACCAGGAAGCCCTGAGTTCCAGGCTTACTTCATCTGCCAAAGGCATCCCAAAGGGAGTGCAGAAGTGCCACAACATGGCTGCTTTCACGGCTTTTCCCTTAGGAAGAACCCTAATACCCGGCTGATTTACCTTCCTAGGGTTACTGTTAGGCTTAGGCCTAGGACTTTTAAAACCAGGAAGCCCTGGGCTCCAGGCACACTGCAGCTGCGAAAGGCATCCCAAGGGGAGCGCAAAAGTGACGCAACTTGGCTGCCACCACTGATATTTCCATGAGACCATCCCGAACCATAGGTTGATTTTCCTTCCTAGGGTTAAGGTTTGAGTTACGCCTAGGGTAAGGGTTCTATTAACCAGAAAGCCCTGAGTTCCAAGAACACAGCAGCTGCGAAGGACTAGCCAAGAAGAGCGCAAAAGTACCACAACATGCCTGCCTCCACAGCTTTTTCCTTGGGGACATGCCTAATTCCTGGCTGATTTGCCTTTCTCGTCTTAGGGTTGCGGATCGGCCTAGGGCTAGGATTTTTAAAAGCAGGAAGCCCTGAGTTCCAGGCACACTGGAGCTGTGAAAGGCATCCAAAAGGGATTGCAAAAGTGCCACAACATGGCTGCTTTCACGGCTTTTTCCTTGGCAAGACGCCTAACACCAGGCTGACTTACCTTCCCAGGGTTACTATTAGGCTTAAGCCTAGGGCTACGATTTTTAAAACTAGGAAGCCCTTAGCTCCAGGCACACTGCAGCTGTTCAAGGCATCCCAAGGGGAGTACAAAAGTGCAACAACATGGCAGCTTTCACAGCTTTTTCCTTGGCACCATCCCTATACCTAGGCTGATTTATCTGCCTAGGGTTAGGGTTAGGGTTCAGCCTAGGGCTTGAATTTCTTTAACCAGGAAGCCCTGAGTTCCAGGCTTACTTCATCTGCCAAAGGCATCCCAAAGGGAGTGCAGAAGTGCCACAACATGGCTGCTTTCACGGCTTTTCCCTTAGGAAGAACCCTAATACCCGGCTGATTTACCTTCCTAGGGTTACTGTTAGGCTTAGGCCTAGGACTTTTAAAACCAGGAAGCCCTGGGCTCCAGGCACACTGCAGCTGCAAAAGGCATCCCAAGGGGAGCGCAAAAGTGACGCAACTTGGCTGCCACCACTGATATTTCCATGAGACCATCCCGAACCATAGGTTGATTTTCCTTCCTAGGGTTAAGGTTTGAGTTACGCCTAGGGTATGGGTCTATTAACCAGAAAGCCCTGAGTTCCAAGAACACAGCAGCTGCGAAGGACTAGCCAAGAAGAGCGCAAAAGTACCACAACATGCCTGCCTCCACAGCTTTTTCCTTGGGGACATGCCTAATTCCTGGCTGATTTGCCTTTCTCGTCTTAGGGTTGGGGTTCGGCCTAGGGCTAGGATTTTTAAAAGCAGGAAGCCCTGAGTTCCAGGCACACTGGAGCTGTGAAAGGCATCCAAAAGGGAGTGCAAAAGTGCCACAACATGGCTGCTTTCACGGCTTTTTCCTTGGCAAGAAGCCTAACACCAGGCTGACATACTTTCCCAGGGTTACTGTTAGGCTTAGGCCTAGGGCTAGGATTTTTGAAACTAGGAAGCCCTGGGCTCCAGGCACACTGCAGCTGTTCAAGGCATCCCAAGGGGAGTACAAAAGTGCAACAACATGGCAGCTTTCACAGCTTTTTCCTTGGCACCATCCCTATACCTAGGCTGATTTATCTGCCTAGGGTTAGGGTTAGGGTTCAGCCTAGGGCTTGGATTTCTTTAACCAGGAAGCCCTGAGTTCCAGGCTTACTTCATCTGCCAAAGGCATCCCAAAGGGAGTGCAGAAGTGCCACAACATGGCTGCTTTCACGGCTTTTCCCTTAGGAAGAACCCTAATACCCGGCTGATTTACCTTCCTAGGGTTACTGTTAGGCTTAGGCCTAGGACTTTTAAAACCAGGAAGCCCTGGGCTCCAGGCACACTGCAGCTGCGAAAGGCATCCCAAGGGGAGCGCAAAAGTGACGCAACTTGGCTGCCACCACTGATATTTCCATGAGACCATCCCGAACCATAGGCTGATTTTCCTTCCTAGGGTTAAGGTTTGAGTTACGCCTAGGGTAAGGGTTCTATTAACCAGAAAGCCCTGAGTTCCAAGAACACAGCAGCTGCGAAGGACTAGCCAAGAAGAGCGCAAAAGTACCACAACATGCCTGCCTCCACAGCTTTTTCCTTGGGGACATGCCTAATTCCTGGCTGATTTGCCTTTCTCGTCTTAGGGTTGGGGTTCGGCCTAGGGCTAGGATTTTTAAAATCAGGAAGCCCTGAGTTCCAGGCACACTGGAGCTGTGAAAGGCATCCAAAAGGGAGTGCAAAAGTGCCACAACATGGCTGTTTCACGGCTTTTTCCTTGGCAAGAAGCCTAACATCAGGCTGATTTACTTTCCCAGGGTTACTGTTAGGCTTAGGCCTAGGGCTAGGATTTTTGAAACTAGGAAGCCCTTAGCTCCAGGCACACTGCAGCTGTTCAAGGCATCCCAAGGGGAGTACAAAAGTGCAACAACATGGCAGCTTTCACAGCTTTTTCCTTGGCACCATCCCTATACAAAGGCTGATTTATCTGCCTAGGGTTAGGGTTAGGGTTCAGCCTAGGGCTTGGATTTCTTTAACCAGGAAGCCCTGAGTTCCAGGCTTACTTCATCTGCCAAAGGCATCCCAAAGGGAGTGCAGAAGTGCCACAACATGGCTGCTTTCACGGCTTTTTCCTTGGCAAGAAGCCTAACATCAGGCTGATTTACTTTCCCAGGGTTACTGTTAGGCTTAGGCCTAGGGCTAGGATTTTTGAAACTAGGAAGCCCTTAGCTCCAGGCACACTGCAGCTGTTCAAGGCATCCCAAGGGGAGTACAAAAGTGCAACAACATGGCAGCTTTCACAGCTTTTTCCTTGGCACCATCCCTATACCTGGGCTGATTTATCTGCCTAGGGTTAGGGTTAGGGTTCAGCCTAGGGCTTGAATTTTTTTTACCAGGAAGCCCTGAGTTCCAGGCTTACTTCATCTGCCAAAGGCATCCCAAAGGGAGTGCAGAAGTGCCACAACATGGCTGCTTTCACGGCTTTTCCCTTAGGAAGAACCCTAATACGCGGCTGATTTACCTTCCTAGGGTTACTGTTAGGCTTAGGCCTAGGACTTTTAAAACCAGGAAGCCCTGGGCCCCAGGCACACTGCAGCTGCGAAAGGCATCCCAAGGGGAGCGCAAAAGTGACGCAACTTGGCTGCCACCACTGATATTTCCATGAGACCATCCCGAACCATAGGTTGATTTTCCTTCCTAGGGTTAAGGTTTGAGTTACGCCTAGGGTAAGGGTTCTATTAACCAGAAAGCCCTGAGTTCCAAGAACACAGCAGCTGCGAAGGACTAGCCAAGAAGAGCGCAAAAGTACCACAACATGCCTGCCTCCACAGCTTTTTCCTTGGGGACATGCCTAATTCCTGGCTGATTTGCCTTTCTCGTCATAGGGTTGGGGTTCGGCCTAGGGCTAGGATTTTTAAAAGCAGGAAGCCCTGAGTTCCAGGCACACTGGAGCTGTGAAAGGCATCCAAAAGGGATTGCAAAAGTGCCACAACATGGCTGCTTTCACGGCTTTTTCCTTGGCAAGACGCCTAACACCAGGCTGACTTACCTTCCCAGGGTTACTATTAGGCTTAAGCCTAGGGCTACGATTTTTAAAACTAGGAAGCCCTTAGCTCCAGGCACACTGCAGCTGTTCAAGGCATCCCAAGGGGAGTACAAAAGTGCAACAACATGGCAGCTTTCACAGCTTTTTCCTTGGCACCATCCCTATACCTAGGCTGATTTATCTGCCTAGGGTTAGGGTTAGGGTTCAGCCTAGGGCTTGAATTTTTTTAACCAGGAAGCCCTGAGTTCCAGGCTTACTTCATCTGCCAAAGGCATCCCAAAGGGAGTGCAGAAGTGCCACAACATGGCTGCTTTCACGGCTTTTCCCTTAGGAAGAACCCTAATACCCGGCTGATTTACCTTCCTAGGGTTACTGTTAGGCTTAGGCCTAGGACTTTTAAAACCAGGAAGCCCTGGGCTCCAGGCACACTGCAGCTGCGAAAGGCATCCCAAGGGGAGCGCAAAAGTGACGCAACTTGGCTGCCACCGCTGATATTTCCATGAGACCATCCGGAACCATAGGCTGATTTTCCTTCCTAGGGTTAAGGTTTGAGTTACGCCTAGGGTAAGGGTTCTATTAACCAGAAAGCCCTGAGTTCCAAGAACACAGCAGCTGCGAAGGACTAGCCAAGAAGAGCGCAAAAGTACCACAACATGCCTGCCTCCACAGCTTTTTCCTTGGGGACATGCCTAATTCCTGGCTGATTTGCCTTTCTCGTCTTAGGGTTGCGGTTCGGCCTAGGGCTAGGATTTTTAAAAGCAGGAAGCCCTGAGTTCCAGGCACACTGGAGCTGTGAAAGGCATCCAAAAGGGAGTGCAAAAGTGCCACAACATGGCTGCTTTCACGGCTTTTTCCTTGGCAAGAAGCCTAACACCAGGCTGATTTACTTTCCCAGGGTTACTGCTAGGCTTAGGCCTAGGGCTAGGATTTTTGAAACTAGGAGGCCCTTAGCTCCAGGCACACTGCAGCTGTTCAAGGCATCCCAAGGGGAGTACAAAAGTGCAACAACATGGCAGCTTTCACAGCTTTTTCCTTGGCACCATCCCTATACCTAGGCTGATTTATCTGCCTAGGGTTAGGGTTAGGGTTCAGCCTAGGGCTTGGATTTCTTTAACCAGGAAGCCCTGAGTTCCAGGCTTACTTCATCTGCCAAAGGCATCCCAAAGGGAGTGCAAAAGTGCCACAACATGGCTGCTTTCACGGCTTTTTCCTTGGCAAGAAGCCTAACATCAGGCTGATTTACCTTCCAAGGGTTACTGTTAGGCTTAGGCCTAGGGCTAGGATTTTTGAAACTAGGAAGCCCTTAGCTCCAGGCACACTGCAGCTGTTCAAGGCATCCCAAGGGGACTACAAAAGTGCAACAACATGGCAGCTTTCACAGCTTTTTCCTTGGCACCATCCCTATACCTGGGCTGATTTATCTGCCTAGGGTTAGGGTTAGGGTTCAGCCTAGGGCTTGAATTTTTTTTACCAGGAAGCCCTGAGTTCCAGGCTTACTTCATCTGCCAAAGGCATCCCAAAGGGAGTGCAGAAGTGCCACAACATGGCTGCTTTCACGGCTTTTCCCTTAGGAAGAACCCTAATACCCGGCTGATTTACCTTCCTAGGGTTACTGTTAGGCTTAGGCCTAGGACTTTTAAAACCAGGAAGCCCTGGGCCCCAGGCACACTGCAGCTGCGAAAGGCATCCCAAGGGGAGCGCAAAAGTGACGCAACTTGGCTGCCACCACTGATATTTCCATGAGACCATCCCGAACCATAGGCTGATTTTCCTTCCTAGGGTTAAGGTTTGAGTTACGCCTAGGGTAAGGGTTCTATTAACCAGAAAGCCCTGAGTTCCAAGAACACAGCAGCTGCGAAGGACTAGCCAAGAAGAGCGCAAAAGTACCACAACATGCCTGCCTCCACAGCTTTTTCCTTGGGGACATGCCTAATTCCTGGCTGATTTGCCTTTCTCGTCATAGGGTTGGGGTTCGGCCTAGGGCTAGGATTTTTAAAAGCAGGAAGCCCTGAGTTCCAGGCACACTGGAGCTGTGAAAGGCATCCAAAAGGGATTGCAAAAGTGCCACAACATGGCTGCTTTCACGGCTTTTTCCTTGGCAAGACGCCTAACACCAGGCTGACTTACCTTCCCAGGGTTACTATTAGGCTTAAGCCTAGGGCTACGATTTTTAAAACTAGGAAGCCCTTAGCTCCAGGCACACTGCAGCTGTTCAAGGCATCCCAAGGGGAGTACAAAAGTGCAACAACATGGCAGCTTTCACGGCTTTTTCCTTGGCACCATCCCTATACCTAGGCTGATTTATCTGCCTAGGGTTAGGGTTAGGGTTCAGCCTAGGGCTTGAATTTTTTTAACCAGGAAGCCCTGAGTTCCAGGCTTACTTCATCTGCCAAAGGCATCCCAAAGGGAGTGCAGAAGTGCCACAACATGGCTGCTTTCACGGCTTTTCCCTTAGGAAGAACCCTAATACCCGGCTGATTTACCTTCCTAGGGTTACTGTTAGGCTTAGGCCTAGGACTTTTAAAACCAGGAAGCCCTGGGCTCCAGGCACACTGCAGCTGCGAAAGGCATCCCAAGGGGAGCGCAAAAGTGACGCAACTTGGCTGCCACCGCTGATATTTCCATGAGACCATCCGGAACCATAGGCTGATTTTCCTTCCTAGGGTTAAGGTTTGAGTTACGCCTAGGGTAAGGGTTCTATTAACCAGAAAGCCCTGAGTTCCAAGAACACAGCAGCTGCGAAGGACTAGCCAAGAAGAGCGCAAAAGTACCACAACATGCCTGCCTCCACAGCTTTTTCCTTGGGGACATGCCTAATTCCTGGCTGATTTGCCTTTCTCGTCTTAGGGTTGCGGTTCGGCCTAGGGCTAGGATTTTTAAAAGCAGGAAGCCCTGAGTTCCAGGCACACTGGAGCTGTGAAAGGCATCCAAAAGGGAGTGCAAAAGTGCCACAACATGGCTGCTTTCACGGCTTTTTCCTTGGCAAGAAGCCTAACACCAGGCTGATTTACTTTCCCAGGGTTACTGCTAGGCTTAGGCCTAGGGCTAGGATTTTTGAAACTAGGAGGCCCTTAGCTCCAGGCACACTGCAGCTGTTCAAGGCATCCCAAGGGGAGTACAAAAGTGCAACAACATGGCAGCTTTCACAGCTTTTTCCTTGGCACCATCCCTATACCTAGGCTGATTTATCTGCCTAGGGTTAGGGTTAGGGTTCAGCCTAGGGCTTGGATTTCTTTAACCAGGAAGCCCTGAGTTCCAGGCTTACTTCATCTGCCAAAGGCATCCCAAAGGGAGTGCAAAAGTGCCACAACATGGCTGCTTTCACGGCTTTTTCCTTGGCAAGAAGCCTAACATCAGGCTGATTTACCTTCCCAGGGTTACTGTTAGGCTTAGACCTAGGGCTAGGATTTTTGAAACTAGGAAGCCCTTAGCTCCAGGCACACTGCAGCTGTTCAAGGCATCCCAAGGGGAGTACAAAAGTGCAACAACATGGCAGCTTTCACAGCTTTTTCCTTGGCACCATCCCTATACCTGGGCTGATTTATCTGCCTAGGGTTAGGGTTAGGGTTCAGCCTAGGGCTTGAATTTTTTTTACCAGGAAGCCCTGAGTTCCAGGCTTACTTCATCTGCCAAAGGCATCCCAAAGGGACTGCAGAAGTGCCACAACATGGCTGCCTTCACGGCTTTTCCCTTAGGAAGAACCCTAATACCCGGCTGATTTACCTTCCTAGGGTTACTGTTAGGCTTAGGCCTAGGACTTTTAAAACCAGGAAGCCCTGGGCCCCAGGCACACTGCAGCTGCGAAAGGCATCCCAAGGGGAGCGCAAAAGTGACGCAACTTGGCTGCCACCACTGATATTTCCATGAGACCATCCCGAACCATAGGCTGATTTTCCTTCCTAGGGTTAAGGTTTGAGTTACGCCTAGGGTAAGGGTTCTATTAACCAGAAAGCCCTGAGTTCCAAGAACACAGCAGCTGCGAAGGACTAGCCAAGAAGAGCGCAAAAGTACCACAACATGCCTGCCTCCACAGCTTTTTCCTTGGGGACATGCCTAATTCCTGGCTGATTTGCCTTTCTCGTCATAGGGTTGGGGTTCGGCCTAGGGCTAGGATTTTTAAAAGCAGGAAGCCCTGAGTTCCAGGCACACTGGAGCTGTGAAAGGCATCCAAAAGGGATTGCAAAAGTGCCACAACATGGCTGCTTTCACGGCTTTTTCCTTGGCAAGACGCCTAACACCAGGCTGACTTACCTTCCCAGGGTTACTATTAGGCTTAAGCATAGGGCTACGATTTTCAAAACTAGGAAGCCCTTAGCTCCAGGCACACTGCAGCTGTTCAAGGCATCCCAAGGGGTGTACAAAAGTGCAACAACATGGCAGCTTTCACGGCTTTTTCCTTGGCACCATCCCTATACCTAGGCTGATTTATCTGCCTAGGGTTAGGGTTAGGGTTCAGCCTAGGGCTTGAATTTCTTTAACCAGGAAGCCCTGAGTTCCAGGCTTACTTCATCTGCCAAAGGCATCCCAAAGGGAGTGCAGAAGTGCCACAACATGGCTGCTTTCACGGCTTTTCCCTTAGGAAGAACCCTAATACCCGGCTGATTTACCTTCCTAGGGTTACTGTTAGGCTTAGGCCTAGGACTTTTAAAACCAGGAAGCCCTGGGCTCCAGGCACACTGCAGCTGCAAAAGGCATCCCAAGGGGAGCGCAAAAGTGACGCAACTTGGCTGCCACCACTGATATTTCCATGAGACCATCCCGAACCATAGGCTGATTTTCCTTCCTAGGGTTAAGGTTTGAGTTACGCCTAGGGTAAGGGTTCTATTAACCAGAAAGCCCTGAGTTCCAAGAACACAGCAGCTGCGAAGGACTAGCCAAGAAGAGCGCAAAAGTACCACAACATGCCTGCCTCCACAGCTTTTTCCTTGGGGACATGCCTAATTCCTGGCTGATTTGCCTTTCTCGTCTTAGGGTTGGGGTTCGGCCTAGGGCTAGGATTTTTAAAATCAGGAAGCCCTGAGTTCCAGGCACACTGGAGCTGTGAAAGGCATCCAAAAGGGAGTGCAAAAGTGCCACAACATGGCTGTTTCACGGCTTTTTCTTTGGCAAGAAGCCTAACATCAGGCTGATTTGCCTTCCCAGGGTTACTGTTAGGCTTAGGCCTAGGGCTAGGATTTTTGAAACTAGGAAGCCCTTAGCTCCAGGCACACTGCAGCTGTTCAAGGCATCCCAAGGGGAGTACAAAAGTGCAACAACATGGCAGCTTTCACAGCTTTTTCCTTGGCACCATCCCTATACCTAGGCTGATTTATCTGCCTAGGGTTAGGGTTAGGGTTCAGCCTAGGGCTTGGATTTCTTTAACCAGGAAGCCCTGAGTTCCAGGCTTACTTCATCTGCCAAAGGCATCCCAAAGGGAGTGCAGAAGTGCCACAACATGGCTGCTTTCACGGCTTTTCCCTTAGGAAGAACCCTAATACCCGGCTGATTTACCTTCCTAGGGTTACTGTTAGGCTTAGGCCTAGGACTTTTAAAACCAGGAAGCCCTGGGCTCCAGGCACACTGCAGCTGCGAAAGGCATCCCAAGGGGAGCGCAAAAGTGACGCAACTTGGCTGCCACCACTGATATTTCCATGAGACCATCCCGAACCATAGGTTGATTTTCCTTCCTAGGGTTAAGGTTTGAGTTACGCCTAGGGTAAGGGCTCTATTAACCAGAAAGCCCTGAGTTCCAAGAACACAGCAGCTGCGAAGGACTAGCCAAGAAGAGCGCAAAAGTACCACAACATGCCTGCCTCCACAGCTTTTTCCTTGGGGACATGCCTAATTCCTGGCTGATTTGCCTTTCTCGTCTTAGGGTTGGGGTTCGGCCTAGGGCTAGGATTTTTAAAATCAGGAAGCCCTGAGTTCCAGGCACACTGGAGCTGTGAAAGGCATCCCAAGGGGAGTACAAAAGTGCAACAACATGGCAGCTTTCACAGCCTTTTCCTTGGCAAGAAGCCTAACACCAGGCTGATTTACTTTCCCAGGGTTACTGTTAGGCTTAGGCCTAGGGCTAGGATTTTTGAAACTAGGAAGCCCTGGGCTCCAGGCACACTGCAGCTGTTCAAGGCATCCCAAGGGGAGTACAAAAGTGCAACAACATGGCAGCTTTCACAGCTTTTTCCTTGGCACCATCCCTATACCTAGGCTGATTTATCTGCCTAGGGTTAGGGTTAGGGTTCAGCCTAGGGCTTGGATTTCTTTAACCAGGAAGCCCTGAGTTCCAGGCTTACTTCATCTGCCAAAGGCATCCCAAAGGGAGTGCAGAAGTGCCACAACATGGCTGCTTTCACGGCTTTTTCCTTGGCATGAAGCCTAACATCAGGCTGATTTACCTTCCTAGGGTTACTGTTCGGCTTAGGCCTAGGGCTAGGATTTTTGAAACTAGGAAGCCCTTAGCTCCAGGCACACTGCAGCTGTTCAAGGCATCCCAAGGGGACTACAAAAGTGCAACAACATGGCAGCTTTCACAGCTTTTTCCTTGGCACCATCCCTATACCTGGGCTGATTTATCTGCCTAGGGTTAGGGTTAGGGTTCAGCCTAGGGCTTGAATTTTTTTTACCAGGAAGCCCTGAGTTCCAGGCTTACTTCATCTGCCAAAGGCATCCCAAAGGGACTGCAGAAGTGCCACAACATGGCTGCCTTCACGGCTTTTCCCTTAGGAAGAACCCTAATACCCGGCTGATTTACCTTCCTAGGGTTACTGTTAGGCTTAGGCCTAGGACTTTTAAAACCAGGAAGCCCTGGGCCCCAGGCACACTGCAGCTGCGAAAGGCATCCCAAGGGGAGCGCAAAAGTGACGCAACTTGGCTGCCACCACTGATATTTCCATGAGACCATCCCGAACCATAGGCTGATTTTCCTTCCTAGGGTTAAGGTTTGAGTTACGCCTAGGGTAAGGGTTCTATTAACCAGAAAGCCCTGAGTTCCAAGAACACAGCAGCTGCGAAGGACTAGCCAAGAAGAGCGCAAAAGTACCACAACATGCCTGCCTCCACAGCTTTTTCCTTGGGGACATGCCTAATTCCTGGCTGATTTGCCTTTCTCGTCATAGGGTTGGGGTTCGGCCTAGGGCTAGGATTTTTAAAAGCAGGAAGCCCTGAGTTCCAGGCACACTGGAGCTGTGAAAGGCATCCAAAAGGGATTGCAAAAGTGCCACAACATGGCTGCTTTCACGGCTTTTTCCTTGGCAAGACGCCTAACACCAGGCTGACTTACCTTCCCAGGGTTACTATTAGGCTTAAGCCTAGGGCTACGATTTTTAAAACTAGGAAGCCCTTAGCTCCAGGCACACTGCAGCTGTTCAAGGCATCCCAAGGGGAGTACAAAAGTGCAACAACATGGCAGCTTTCACGGCTTTTTCCTTGGCACCATCCCTATACCTAGGCTGATTTATCTGCCTAGGGTTAGGGTTAGGGTTCAGCCTAGGGCTTGAATTTCTTTAACCAGGAAGCCCTGAGTTCCAGGCTTACTTCATCTGCCAAAGGCATCCCAAAGGGAGTGCAGAAGTGCCACAACATGGCTGCTTTCACGGCTTTTCCCTTAGGAAGAACCCTAATACCCGGCTGATTTACCTTCCTAGGGTTACTGTTAGGCTTAGGCCTAGGACTTTTAAAACCAGGAAGCCCTGGGCTCCAGGCACACTGCAGCTGCAAAAGGCATCCCAAGGGGAGCGCAAAAGTGACGCAACTTGGCTGCCACCACTGATATTTCCATGAGACCATCCCGAACCATAGGCTGATTTTCCTTCCTAGGGTTAAGGTTTGAGTTACGCCTAGGGTAAGGGTTCTATTAACCAGAAAGCCCTGAGTTCCAAGAACACAGCAGCTGCGAAGGACTAGCCAAGAAGAGCGCAAAAGTACCACAACATGCCTGCCTCCACAGCTTTTTCCTTGGGGACATGCCTAATTCCTGGCTGATTTGCCTTTCTCGTCTTAGGGTTGGGGTTCGGCCTAGGGCTAGGATTTTTAAAATCAGGAAGCCCTGAGTTCCAGGCACACTGGAGCTGTGAAAGGCATCCAAAAGGGAGTGCAAAAGTGCCACAACATGGCTGTTTCACGGCTTTTTCTTTGGCAAGAAGCCTAACATCAGGCTGATTTGCCTTCCCAGGGTTACTGTTAGGCTTAGGCCTAGGGCTAGGATTTTTGAAACTAGGAAGCCCTTAGCTCCAGGCACACTGCAGCTGTTCAAGGCATCCCAAGGGGAGTACAAAAGTGCAACAACATGGCAGCTTTCACAGCTTTTTCCTTGGCACCATCCCTATACCTAGGCTGATTTATCTGCCTAGGGTTAGGGTTAGGGTTCAGCCTAGGGCTTGGATTTCTTTAACCAGGAAGCCCTGAGTTCCAGGCTTACTTCATCTGCCAAAGGCATCCCAAAGGGAGTGCAGAAGTGCCACAACATGGCTGCTTTCACGGCTTTTCCCTTAGGAAGAACCCTAATACCCGGCTGATTTACCTTCCTAGGGTTACTGTTAGGCTTAGGCCTAGGACTTTTAAAACCAGGAAGCCCTGGGCTCCAGGCACACTGCAGCTGCGAAAGGCATCCCAAGGGGAGCGCAAAAGTGACGCAACTTGGCTGCCACCACTGATATTTCCATGAGACCATCCCGAACCATAGGTTGATTTTCCTTCCTAGGGTTAAGGTTTGAGTTACGCCTAGGGTAAGGGCTCTATTAACCAGAAAGCCCTGAGTTCCAAGAACACAGCAGCTGCGAAGGACTAGCCAAGAAGAGCGCAAAAGTACCACAACATGCCTGCCTCCACAGCTTTTTCCTTGGGGACATGCCTAATTCCTGGCTGATTTGCCTTTCTCGTCTTAGGGTTGGGGTTCGGCCTAGGGCTAGGATTTTTAAAATCAGGAAGCCCTGAGTTCCAGGCACACTGGAGCTGTGAAAGGCATCCCAAGGGGAGTACAAAAGTGCAACAACATGGCAGCTTTCACAGCTTTTTCCTTGGCAAGAAGCCTAACACCAGGCTGATTTACTTTCCCAGGGTTACTGTTAGGCTTAGGCCTAGGGCTAGGATTTTTGAAACTAGGAAGCCCTGGGCTCCAGGCACACTGCAGCTGTTCAAGGCATCCCAAGGGGAGTACAAAAGTGCAACAACATGGCAGCTTTCACAGCTTTTTCCTTGGCACCATCCCTATACCTAGGCTGATTTATCTGCCTAGGGTTAGGGTTAGGGTTCAGCCTAGGGCTTGGATTTCTTTAACCAGGAAGCCCTGAGTTCCAGGCTTACTTCATCTGCCAAAGGCATCCCAAAGGGAGTGCAGAAGTGCCACAACATGGCTGCTTTCACGGCTTTTTCCTTGGCATGAAGCCTAACATCAGGCTGATTTACCTTCCTAGGGTTACTGTTCGGCTTAGGCCTAGGGCTAGGATTTTTGAAACTAGGAAGCCCTTAGCTCCAGGCACACTGCAGCTGTTCAAGGCATCCCAAGGGGACTACAAAAGTGCAACAACATGGCTGCTTTCACGGCTTTTCCCTTAGGAAGAACCCTAATACCCGGCTGATTTACCTTCCTAGGGTTACTGTTAGGCTTAGGCCTAGGACTTTTAAAACCAGGAAGCCCTGGGCTCCAGGCACACTGCAGCTGCGAAAGGCATCCCAAGGGGAGCGCAAAAGTGACGCAACTTGGCTGCCACCACTGATATTTCCATGAGACCATCCCGAACCATAGGTTGATTTTCCTTCCTAGGGTTAAGGTTTGAGTTACGCCTAGGGTAAGGGTTCTATTAACCAGAAAGCCCTGAGTTCCAAGAACACAGCAGCTGCGAAGGACTAGCCAAGAAGAGCGCAAAAGTACCACAACATGCCTGCCTCCACAGCTTTTTCCTTGGGGACATGCCTAATTCCTGGCTGATTTGCCTTTCTCGTCTTAGGGTTGGGGTTCGGCCTAGGGCTAGGATTTTTAAAAGCAGGAAGCCCTGAGTTCCAGGCACACTGGAGCTGTGAAAGGCATCCAAAAGGGAGTGCAAAAGTGCCACAACATGGCTGCTTTCACGGCTTTTTCCTTGGCAAGAAGCCTAACACCAGGCTGATTTGCCTTCCCAGGGTTACTGTTAGGCTTAGGCCTAGGGCTAGGATTTTTAAAACTAGGAAGCCCTTAGCTCCAGGCACACTGCAGCTGTTCAAGGCATCCCAAGGGGAGTACAAAAGTGCAACAACATGGCAGCTTTCACAGCTTTTTCCTTGGCACCATCCCTATACCTAGGCTGATTTATCTGCCTAGGGTTAGGGTTAGGGTTCAGCCGAGGGCTTGAATTTTTTTTAACCAGGAAGCCCTGAGTTCCAGGCTTACTTCATCTGCCAAAGGCATCCCAAAGGGAGTGCAGAAGTGCCACAACATGGCTGCTTTCACGGCTTTTCCCTTAGGAAGAACCCTAATACCCGGCTGATTTACCTTCCTAGGGTTACTGTTAGGCTTAGGCCTAGGACTTTTAAAACCAGGAAGCCCTGGGCTCCAGGCACACTGCAGCTGTGAAAGGCAGGCATCCCAAGGGGAGCGCAAAAGTGACGCAACTTGGCTGCCACCACTGATATTTCCATGAGACCATCCCGAACCATAGGATGATTTTCCTTCCTAGGGTTAAGGTTTGAGTTACGCCTAGGGTAAGGGTTCTATTAACCAGAAAGCCCTGAGTTCCAAGAACACAGCAGCTGCGAAGGACTAGCCAAGAAGAGCGCAAAAGTACCACAACATGCCTGCCTCCACAGCTTTTTCCTTGGGGACATGCCTAATTCCTGGCTGATTTGCCTTTCTCGTCTTAGGGTTGGGGTTCGGCCTAGGGCTAGGATTTTTAAAAGCAGGAAGCCCTGAGTTCCAGGCACACTGGAGCTGTGAAAGGCATCCAAAAGGGAGTGCAAAAGTGCCACAACATGGCTGCTTTCACGGCTTTTTCCTTGGCAAGAAACCTAACATCAGGCTGATTTACTTTCCCAGGGTTACTGTTAGGCTTAGGCCTAGGGCTAGGATTTTTGAAACTAGGAAGCCCTGGGCTCCAGGCACACTGCAGCTGTTCAAGGCATCCCAAGGGGAGTACAAAAGTGCAACAACATGGCAGCTTTCACAGCTTTTTCCTTGGCACCATCCCTATACCTAGGCTGATTTATCTGCCTAGGGTTAGGGTTAGGGTTCAGCCTAGGGCTTGAATTTCTTTAACCAGGAAGCCCTGAGTTCCAGGCTTACTTCATCTGCCAAAGGCATCCCAAAGGGAGTGCAGAAGTGCCACAACATGGCTGCTTTCACGGCTTTTCCCTTAGGAAGAACCCTAATACCCGGCTGATTTACCTTCCTAGGGTTACTGTTAGGCTTAGGCCTAGGACTTTTAAAACCAGGAAGCCCTGGGCTCCAGGCACACTGCAGCTGCAAAAGGCATCCCAAGGGGAGCGCAAAAGTGACGCAACTTGGCTGCCACCACTGATATTTCCATGAGACCATCCCGAACCATAGGCTGATTTTCCTTCCTAGGGTTAAGGTTTGAGTTACGCCTAGGGTAAGGGTTCTATTAACCAGAAAGCCCTGAGTTCCAAGAACACAGCAGCTGCGAAGGACTAGCCAAGAAGAGCGCAAAAGTACCACAACATGCCTGCCTCCACAGCTTTTTCCTTGGGGACATGCCTAATTCCTGGCTGATTTGCCTTTCTCGTCTTAGGGTTGGGGTTCGGCCTAGGGCTAGGATTTTTAAAAGCAGGAAGCCCTGAGTTCCAGGCACACTGGAGCTGTGAAAGGCATCCAAAAGGGAGTGCAAAAGTGCCACAACATGGCTGCTTTCACGGCTTTTTCCTTGGCAAGAAACCTAACATCAGGCTGATTTACTTTCCCAGGGTTACTGTTAGGCTTAGGCCTAGGGCTAGGATTTTTGAAACTAGGAAGCCCTGGGCTCCAGGCACACTGCAGCTGTTCAAGGCATCCCAAGGGGAGTACAAAAGTGCAACAACATGGCAGCTTTCACAGCTTTTTCCTTGGCACCATCCCTATACCTAGGCTGATTTATCTGCCTAGGGTTAGGGTTAGGGTTCAGCCTAGGGCTTGGATTTCTTTAACCAGGAAGCCCTGAGTTCCAGGCTTACTTCATCTGCCAAAGGCATCCCAAAGGGAGTGCAGAAGTGCCACAACATGGCTGCTTTCACGGCTTTTCCCTTAGGAAGAACCCTAATACCCGGCTGATTTACCTTCCTAGGGTTACTGTTAGGCTTAGGCCTAGGACTTTTAAAACCAGGAAGCCCTGGGCTCCAGGCACACTGCAGCTGCAAAAGGCATCCCAAGGGGAGCGCAAAAGTGACGCAACTTGGCTGCCACCACTGATATTTCCATGAGACCATCCCGAACCATAGGCTGATTTTCCTTCCTAGGGTTAAGGTTTGAGTTACGCCTAGGGTAAGGGTTCTATTAACCAGAAAGCCCTGAGTTCCAAGAACACAGCAGCTGCGAAGGACTAGCCAAGAAGAGCGCAAAAGTACCACAACATGCCTGCCTCCACAGCTTTTTCCTTGGGGACATGCCTAATTCCTGGCTGATTTGCCTTTCTCGTCTTAGGGTTGGGGTTCGGCCTAGGGCTAGGATTTTTAAAAGCAGGAAGCCCTGAGTTCCAGGCACACTGGAGCTGTGAAAGGCATCCAAAAGGGAGTGCAAAAGTGCCACAACATGGCTGTTTCACGGCTTTTTCCTTGGCAAGAAGCCTAACATCAGGCTGATTTACTTTCCCAGGGTTACTGTTAGGCTTAGGCCTAGGGCTAGGAGTTTTGAAACTAGGAAGCCCTTAGCTCCAGGCACACTGCAGCTGTTCAAGGCATCCCAAGGGGAGTACAAAAGTGCAACAACATGGCAGCTTTCACAGCTTTTTCCTTGGCACCATCCCTATACCTGGGCTGATTTATCTGCCTAGGGTTAGGGTTAGGGTTCAGCCTAGGGCTTGGATTTCTTTAACCAGGAAGCCCTGAGTTCCAGGCTTACTTCATCTGCCAAAGGCATCCCAAAGGGAGTGCAGAAGTGCCACAACATGGCTGCTTTCACGGCTTTTCCCTTAGGAAGAACCCTAATACCCGGCTGATTTACCTTCCTAGGGTTACTGTTAGGCTTAGGCCTAGGACTTTTAAAACCAGGAAGCCCTGGGCTCCAGGCACACTGCAGCTGCGAAAGGCATCCCAAGGGGAGCGCAAAAGTGACGCAACTTGGCTGCCACCACTGATATTTCCATGAGACCATCCCTAACCATAGGTTGATTTTCCTTCCTAGGGTTAAGGTTTGAGTTACGCCTAGGGTAAGGGCTCTATTAACCAGAAAGCCCTGAGTTCCAAGAACACAGCAGCTGCGAAGGACTAGCCAAGAAGAGCGCAAAAGTACCACAACATGCCTGCCTCCACAGCTTTTTCCTTGGGGACATGCCTAATTCCTGGCTGATTTGCCTTTCTCGTCTTAGGGTTGGGGTTCGGCCTAGGGCTAGGATTTTTAAAAGCAGGAAGCCCTGAGTTCCAGGCACACTGCAGCTGTGAAAGGCATCCAAAAGGGAGTGCAAAAGTGCCACAACATGGCTGCTTTCACGGCTTTTTCCTTGGCAAGAAGCCTAACATCAGGCTGACATACTTTCCCAGGGTTACTGTTAGGCTTAGGCCTAGGGCTAGGATTTTTGAAACTAGGAAGCCCTGGGCTCCAGGCACACTGCAGCTGTTCAAGGCATCCCAAGGGGAGTACAAAAGTGCAACAACATGGCAGCTTTCACAGCTTTTTCCTTGGCACCATCCCTATACCTAGGCTGATTTATCTGCCTAGGGTTAGGGTTAGGGTTCAGCCTAGGGCTTGGATTTCTTTAACCAGGAAGCCCTGAGTTCCAGGCTTACTTCATCTGCCAAAGGCATCCCAAAGGGAGTGCAGAAGTGCCACAACATGGCTGCTTTCACGGCTTTTCCCTTAGGAAGAACCCTAATACCCGGCTGATTTACCTTCCTAGGGTTACTGTTAGGCTTAGGCCTAGGACTTTTAAAACCAGGAAGCCCTGGGCTCCAGGCACACTGCAGCTGCGAAAGGCATCCCAAGGGGAGCGCAAAAGTGACGCAACTTGGCTGCCACCACTGATATTTCCATGAGACCATCCCGAACCATAGGCTGATTTTCCTTCCTAGGGTTAAGGTTTGAGTTACGCCTAGGGTATGGGTCTATTAACCAGAAAGCCCTGAGTTCCAAGAACACAGCAGCTGCGAAGGACTAGCCAAGAAGAGCGCAAAAGTACCACAACATGCCTGCCTCCACAGCTTTTTCCTTGGGGACATGCCTAATTCCTGGCTGATTTGCCTTTCTCGTCTTAGGGTTGGGGTTCGGCCTAGGGCTAGGATTTTTAAAATCAGGAAGCCCTGAGTTCCAGGCACACTGGAGCTGTGAAAGGCATCCAAAAGGGAGTGCAAAAGTGCCACAACATGGCTGCTTTCACAGCTTTTTCCTTGGCAAGAAACCTAACATCAGGCTGATTTACTTTCCCAGGGTTACTGTTAGGCTTAGGCCTAGGGCTAGGATTTTTGAAACTAGGAAGCCCTGGGCTCCAGGCACACTGCAGCTGTTCAAGGCATCCCAAGGGGAGTACAAAAGTGCAACAACATGGCAGCTTTCACAGCTTTTTCCTTGGCACCATCCCTATACCTAGGCTGATTTATCTGCCTAGGGTTAGGGTTAGGGTTCAGCCTAGGGCTTGGATTTCTTTAACCAGGAAGCCCTGAGTTCCAGGCTTACTTCATCTGCCAAAGGCATCCCAAAGGGAGTGCAGAAGTGCCACAACATGGCTGCTTTCACGGCTTTTCCCTTAGGAAGAACCCTAATACCCGGCTGATTTACCTTCCTAGGGTTACTGTTAGGCTTAGGCCTAGGACTTTTAAAACCAGGAAGCCCTGGGCTCCAGGCACACTGCAGCTGCAAAAGGCATCCCAAGGGGAGCGCAAAAGTGACGCAACTTGGCTGCCACCACTGATATTTCCATGAGACCATCCCGAACCATAGGCTGATTTTCCTTCCTAGGGTTAAGGTTTGAGTTACGCCTAGGGTAAGGGTTCTATTAACCAGAAAGCCCTGAGTTCCAAGAACACAGCAGCTGCGAAGGACTAGCCAAGAAGAGCGCAAAAGTACCACAACATGCCTGCCTCCACAGCTTTTTCCTTGGGGACATGCCTAATTCCTGGCTGATTTGCCTTTCTCGTCTTAGGGTTGGGGTTCGGCCTAGGGCTAGGATTTTTAAAATCAGGAAGCCCTGAGTTCCAGGCACACTGGAGCTGTGAAAGGCATCCAAAAGGGAGTGCAAAAGTGCCACAACATGGCTGTTTCATGGCTTTTTCCTTGGCAAGAAGCCTAACATCAGGCTGATTTACTTTCCCAGGGTTACTGTTAGGCTTAGGCCTAGGGCTAGGATTTTTGAAACTAGGAAGCCCTTAGCTCCAGGCACACTGCAGCTGTTCAAGGCATCCCAAGGGGAGTACAAAAGTGCAACAACATGGCAGCTTTCACAGCTTTTTCCTTGGCACCATCCCTATACCTAGGCTGATTTATCTGCCTAGGGTTAGGGTTAGGGTTCAGCCTAGGGCTTGAATTTTTTTTACCAGGAAGCCCTGAGTTCCAGGCTTACTTCATCTGCCAAAGGCATCCCAAAGGGAGTGCAGAAGTGCCACAACATGGCTGCTTTCACGGCTTTTCCCTTAGGAAGAACCCTAATACCCGGCTGATTTACCTTCCTAGGGTTACTGTTAGGCTTAGGCCTAGGACTTTTAAAACCAGGAAGCCCTGGGCTCCAGGCACACTGCAGCTGCGAAAGGCATCCCAAGGGGAGCGCAAAAGTGACGCAACTTGGCTGCCACCACTGATATTTCCATGAGAGCATCCCGAACCATAGGCTGATTTTCCTTCCTAGGGTTAAGGTTTGAGTTACGCCTAGGGTAAGGGTTCTATTAACCAGAAAGCCCTGAGTTCCAAGAACACAGCAGCTGCGAAGGACTAGCCAAGAAGAGCGCAAAAGTACCACAACATGCCTGCCTCCACAGCTTTTTCCTTGGGGACATGCCTAATTCCTGGCTGATTTGCCTTTCTCGTCTTAGGGTTGGGGTTCGGCCTAGGGCTAGGATTTTTAAAATCAGGAAGCCCTGAGTTCCAGGCACACTGCAGCTGTGAAAGGCATCCAAAAGGGAGTGCAAAAGTGCCACAACATGGCTGCTTTCACGGCTTTTTCCTTGGCAAGAAACCTAACATCAGGCTGATTTACTTTCCCAGGGTTACTGTTAGGCTTAGGCCTAGGGCTAGGATTTTTGAAACTAGGAAGCCCTGGGCTCCAGGCACACTGCAGCTGTTCAAGGCATCCCAAGGGGAGTACAAAAGTGCAACAACATGGCAGCTTTCACAGCTTTTTCCTTGGCACCATCCCTATACCTAGGCTGATTTATCTGCCTAGGGTTAGGGTTAGGGTTCAGCCTAGGGCTTGGATTTCTTTAACCAGGAAGCCCTGAGTTCCAGGCTTACTTCATCTGCCAAAGGCATCCCAAAGGGAGTGCAGAAGTGCCACAACATGGCTGCTTTCACGGCTTTTCCCTTAGGAAGAACCCTAATACCCGGCTGATTTACCTTCCTAGGGTTACTGTTAGGCTTAGGCCTAGGACTTTTAAAACCAGGAAGCCCTGGGCTCCAGGCACACTGCAGCTGCAAAAGGCATCCCAAGGGGAGCGCAAAAGTGACGCAACTTGGCTGCCACCACTGATATTTCCATGAGACCATCCCGAACCATAGGCTGATTTTCCTTCCTAGGGTTAAGGTTTGAGTTACGCCTAGGGTAAGGGTTCTATTAACCAGAAAGCCCTGAGTTCCAAGAACACAGCAGCTGCGAAGGACTAGCCAAGAAGAGCGCAAAAGTACCACAACATGCCTGCCTCCACAGCTTTTTCCTTGGGGACATGCCTAATTCCTGGCTGATTTGCCTTTCTCGTCTTAGGGTTGGGGTTCGGCCTAGGGCTAGGATTTTTAAAAGCAGGAAGCCCTGAGTTCCAGGCACACTGGAGCTGTGAAAGGCATCCAAAAGGGAGTGCAAAAGTGCCACAACATGGCTGCTTTCACGGCTTTTTCCTTGGCAAGAAGCCTAACACCAGGCTGATTTACTTTCCCAGGGTTACTGTTAGGCTTAGGCCTAGGGCTAGGATTTTTGAAACTAGGAAGCCCTTAGCTCCAGGCACACTGCAGCTGTTCAAGGCATCCCAAGGGGAGTACAAAAGTGCAACAACATGGCAGCTTTCACAGCTTTTTCCTTGGCACCATCCCTATACCTGGGCTGATTTATCTGCCTAGAGTTAGGGTTAGGGTTCAGCCTAGGGCTTGGATTTCTTTAACCAGGAAGCCCTGAGTTCCAGGCTTACTTCATCTACCAAAGGCATCCCAAAGGGAGTGCAGAAGTGCCACAACATGGCTGCTTTCACGGCTTTTTCCTTGGCAAGAAACCTAACATCAGGCTGATTTACCTTCCTAGGGTTACTGTTAGGCTTAGGCCTAGGGCTAGGATTTTTGAAACTAGGAAGCCCTTAGCTCCAGGCACACTGCAGCTCTTCAAGGCATCCCAAGGGGAGTACAAAAGTGCAACAACATGGCAGCTTTCACAGCTTTTTCCTTGGCACCATCCCTATACCTAGGCTGATTTATCTGCCTAGGGTTAGGGTTAGGGTTCAGCCTAGGGCTTGAATTTTTTTAACCAGGAAGCCCTGAGTTCCAGGCTTACTTCATCTGCCAAAGGCATCCCAAAGGGAGTGCAGAAGTGCCACAACATGGCTGCTTTCACGGCTTTTCCCTTAGGAAGAACCCTAATACCCGGCTGATTTACCTTCCTAGGGTTACTGTTAGGCTTAGGCCTAGGACTTTTAAAACCAGGAAGCCCTGGGCTCCAGGCACACTGCAGCTGCGAAAGGCATCCCAAGGGGAGCGCAAAAGTGACGCAACTTGGCTGCCACCACTGATATTTCCATGAGACCATCCCGAACCATAGGTTGATTTTCCTTCCTAGGGTTAAGGTTTGAGTTACGCCTAGGGTAAGGGCTCTATTAACCAGAAAGCCCTGAGTTCCAAGAACACAGCAGCTGCGAAGGACTAGCCAAGAAGAGCGCAAAAGTACCACAACATGCCTGCCTCCACAGCTTTTTCCTTGTGGACATGCCTAATTCCTGGCTGATTTGCCTTTCTCGTCATAGGGTTGGGGTTCGGCCTAGGGCTAGGATTTTTAAAATCAGGAAGCCCTGAGTTCCAGGCACACTGGAGCTGTGAAAGGCATCCAAAAGGGAGTGCAAAAGTGCCACAACATGGCTGCTTTCACGGCTTTTTCCTTGGCAAGACGCCTAACATCAGGCTGATTTACCTTCCCAGGGTTACTGTTAGGTTTAGGCCTAGGGCTAGGATTTTTAAAACTAGGAAGCCCTTAGCTCCAGGCACACTGCAGCTGTTCAAGACATCCCAAGGGGAGTACAAAAGTGCAACAACATGGCAGCTTTCACAGCTTTTTCCTTGGCACCATCCCTATACCTAGGCTGATTTATCTGCCTAGGGTTAGGGTTAGGGTTCAGCCTAGGGCTTGGATTTCTTTAACCAGGAGGCCCTGAGTTCCAGGCTTACTTCATCTGCCAAAGGCATCCCAGAGCGAGTGCAGAAGTGCCACAACATGGCTGCTTTCACGCCTTTTTCCTTGGCAAGAAGCCTAACATCAGGCTGGTTTACCTTCCCAGGGTTACTGTTAGGCTTAGGCCTAGGGCTAGGATTTTTGAAACTAGGAAGCCCTTGGCTCCAGGCACACTGCAGCTGTTCAAGGCATCCCAAGGGGAGTACAAAAGTGCAACAACATGGCAGCTTTCACAGCTTTTTCCTTGGCACCATCCCTATACCTAGGCTGATTTATCTGCCTAGGGTTAGGGTTAGGGTTCAGCCTAGGGCTTGAATTTTTTTAACCAGGAAGCCCTGAGTTCCAGGCTTACTTCATCTGCCAAAGGCATCCCAAAGGGAGTGCAGAAGTGCCACAACATGGCTGCTTTCACGGCTTTTCCCTTAGGAAGAACCCTAATACCCGGCTGATTTACCTTCCTAGGGTTACTGTTAGGCTTAGGCCTAGGACTTTTAAAACCAGGAAGCCCTGGGCTCCAGGCACACTGCAGCTGCGAAAGGCATCCCAAGGGGAGCGCAAAAGTGACGCAACTTGGCTGCCACCACTGATATTTCCATGAGACCATCCCGAACCATAGGTTGATTTTCCTTCCTAGGGTTAAGGTTTGAGTTACGCCTAGGGTAAGGGCTCTATTAACCAGAAAGCCCTGAGTTCCAAGAACACAGCAGCTGCGAAGGACTAGCCAAGAAGAGCGCAAAAGTACCACAACATGCCTGCCTCCACAGCTTTTTCCTTGTGGACATGCCTAATTCCTGGCTGATTTCCTTTTCTCGTCATAGGGTTGGGGTTCGGCCTAGGGCTAGGATTTTTAAAATCAGGAAGCCCTGAGTTCCAGGCACACTGGAGCTGTGAAAGGCATCCAAAAGGGAGTGCAAAAGTGCCACAACATGGCTGCTTTCACGGCTTTTTCCTTGGCAAGACGCCTAACACCAGGCTGATTTACCTTCCCAGGGTTACTGTTAGGCTTAGGCCTAGGGCTAGGATTTTTAAAACTAGGAAGCCCTTAGCTCCAGGCACACTGCAGCTGTTCAAGGCATCCCAAGGGGAGTACAAAAGTGCAACAACATGGCAGCTTTCACAGCTTTTTCCTTGGCACCATCCCTATACCTAGGCTGATTTATCTGCCTAGGGTTAGGGTTAGGGTTCAGCCTAGGGCTTGGATTTCTTTAACCAGGAAGCCCTGAGTTCCAGGCTTACTTCATCTGCCAAAGGCATCCCAAAGGGAGTGCAGAAGTGCCACAACATGGCTGCTTTCACGGCTTTTCCCTTAGGAAGAACCCTAATACCCGGCTGATTTACCTTCCTAGGGTTACTGTTAGGCTTAGGCCTAGGACTTTTAAAACCAGGAAGCCCTGGGCTCCAGGCACACTGCAGCTGCAAAAGGCATCCCAAGGGGAGCGCAAAAGTGACGCAACTTGGCTGCCACCACTGATATTTCCATGAGACCATCCCGAACCATAGGCTGATTTTCCTTCCTAGGGTTAAGGTTTGAGTTACGCCTAGGGTAAGGGTTCTATTAACCAGAAAGCCCTGAGTTCCAAGAACACAGCAGCTGCGAAGGACTAGCCAAGAAGAGCGCAAAAGTACCACAACATGCCTGCCTCCACAGCTTTTTCCTTGGGGACATGCCTAATTCCTGGCTGATTTGCCTTTCTCGTCTTAGGGTTGGGGTTCGGCCTAGGGCTAGGATTTTTAAAATCAGGAAGCCCTGAGTTCCAGGCACACTGCAGCTGTGAAAGGCATCCAAAAGGGAGTGCAAAAGTGCCACAACATGGCTGTTTCACGGCTTTTTCCTTGGCAAGAAGCCTAACATCAGGCTGATTTACTTTCCCAGGGTTACTGTTAGGCTTAGGCCTAGGGCTAGGATTTTTGAAACTAGGAAGCCCTTAGCTCCAGGCACACTGCAGCTGTTCAAGGCATCCCAAGGGGAGTACAAAAGTGCAACAACATGGCAGCTTTCACAGCTTTTTCCTTGGCACCATCCCTATACCTAGGCTGATTTATCTGCCTAGGGTTAGGGTTAGGGTTCAGCCTAGGGCTTGAATTTTTTTTACCAGGAAGCCCTGAGTTCCAGGCTTACTTCATCTGCCAAAGGCATCCCAAAGGGAGTGCAGAAGTGCCACAACATGGCTGCTTTCACGGCTTTTCCCTTAGGAAGAACCCTAATACCCGGCTGATTTACCTTCCTAGGGTTACTGTTAGGCTTAGGCCTAGGACTTTTAAAACCAGGAAGCCCTGGGCTCCAGGCACACTGCAGCTGCGAAAGGCATCCCAAGGGGAGCGCAAAAGTGACGCAACTTGGCTGCCACCACTGATATTTCCATGAGAGCATCCCGAACCATAGGCTGATTTTCCTTCCTAGGGTTAAGGTTTGAGTTACGCCTAGGGTAAGGGTTCTATTAACCAGAAAGCCCTGAGTTCCAAGAACACAGCAGCTGCGAAGGACTAGCCAAGAAGAGCGCAAAAGTACCACAACATGCCTGCCTCCACAGCTTTTTCCTTGGGGACATGCCTAATTCCTGGCTGATTTGCCTTTCTCGTCTTAGGGTTGGGGTTCGGCCTAGGGCTAGGATTTTTAAAATCAGGAAGCCCTGAGTTCCAGGCACACTGCAGCTGTGAAAGGCATCCAAAAGGGAGTGCAAAAGTGCCACAACATGGCTGCTTTCACGGCTTTTTCCTTGGCAAGAAACCTAACATCAGGCTGATTTACTTTCCCAGGGTTACTGTTAGGCTTAGGCCTAGGGCTAGGATTTTTGAAACTAGGAAGCCCTGGGCTCCAGGCACACTGCAGCTGTTCAAGGCATCCCAAGGGGAGTACAAAAGTGCAACAACATGGCAGCTTTCACAGCTTTTTCCTTGGCACCATCCCTATACCTAGGCTGATTTATCTGCCTAGGGTTAGGGTTAGGGTTCAGCCTAGGGCTTGGATTTCTTTAACCAGGAAGCCCTGAGTTCCAGGCTTACTTCATCTGCCAAAGGCATCCCAAAGGGAGTGCAGAAGTGCCACAACATGGCTGCTTTCACGGCTTTTCCCTTAGGAAGAACCCTAATACCCGGCTGATTTACCTTCCTAGGGTTACTGTTAGGCTTAGGCCTAGGACTTTTAAAACCAGGAAGCCCTGGGCTCCAGGCACACTGCAGCTGCAAAAGGCATCCCAAGGGGAGCGCAAAAGTGACGCAACTTGGCTGCCACCACTGATATTTCCATGAGACCATCCCGAACCATAGGCTGATTTTCCTTCCTAGGGTTAAGGTTTGAGTTACGCCTAGGGTAAGGGTTCTATTAACCAGAAAGCCCTGAGTTCCAAGAACACAGCAGCTGCGAAGGACTAGCCAAGAAGAGCGCAAAAGTACCACAACATGCCTGCCTCCACAGCTTTTTCCTTGGGGACATGCCTAATTCCTGGCTGATTTGCCTTTCTCGTCTTAGGGTTGGGGTTCGGCCTAGGGCTAGGATTTTTAAAAGCAGGAAGCCCTGAGTTCCAGGCACACTGGAGCTGTGAAAGGCATCCAAAAGGGAGTGCAAAAGTGCCACAACATGGCTGCTTTCACGGCTTTTTCCTTGGCAAGAAGCCTAACACCAGGCTGATTTACTTTCCCAGGGTTACTGTTAGGCTTAGGCCTAGGGCTAGGATTTTTGAAACTAGGAAGCCCTTAGCTCCAGGCACACTGCAGCTGTTCAAGGCATCCCAAGGGGAGTACAAAAGTGCAACAACATGGCAGCTTTCACAGCTTTTTCCTTGGCACCATCCCTATACCTGGGCTGATTTATCTGCCTAGAGTTAGGGTTAGGGTTCAGCCTAGGGCTTGGATTTCTTTAACCAGGAAGCCCTGAGTTCCAGGCTTACTTCATCTACCAAAGGCATCCCAAAGGGAGTGCAGAAGTGCCACAACATGGCTGCTTTCACGGCTTTTTCCTTGGCAAGAAACCTAACATCAGGCTGATTTACCTTCCCAGGGTTACTGTTAGGCTTAGGCCTAGGGCTAGGATTTTTGAAACTAGGAAGCCCTTAGCTCCAGGCACACTGCAGCTGTTCAAGGCCTCCCAAGGGGAGTACAAAAGTGCAACAACATGGCAGCTTTCACAGCTTTTTCCTTGGCACCATCCCTATACCTAGGCTGATTTATCTGCCTAGGGTTAGGGTTAGGGTTCAGCCTAGGGCTTGAATTTTTTTAACCAGGAAGCCCTGAGTTCCAGGCTTACTTCATCTGCCAAAGGCATCCCAAAGGGAGTGCAGAAGTGCCACAACATGGCTGCTTTCACGGCTTTTCCCTTAGGAAGAACCCTAATACCCGGCTGATTTACCTTCCTAGGGTTACTGTTAGGCTTAGGCCTAGGACTTTTAAAACCAGGAAGCCCTGGGCTCCAGGCACACTGCAGCTGCGAAAGGCATCCCAAGGGGAGCGCAAAAGTGACGCAACTTGGCTGCCACCACTGATATTTCCATGAGACCATCCCGAACCATAGGTTGATTTTCCTTCCTAGGGTTAAGGTTTGAGTTACGCCTAGGGTAAGGGCTCTATTAACCAGAAAGCCCTGAGTTCCAAGAACACAGCAGCTGCGAAGGACTAGCCAAGAAGAGCGCAAAAGTACCACAACATGCCTGCCTCCACAGCTTTTTCCTTGGGGACATGCCTAATTCCTGGCTGATTTGCCTTTCTCGTCATAGGGTTGGGGTTCGGCCTAGGGCTAGGATTTTTAAAAGCAGGAAGCCCTGAGTTCCAGGCACACTGGAGCTGTGAAAGGCATCCAAAAGGGAGTGCAAAAGTGCCACAACATGGCTGCTTTCACGGCTTTTTCCTTGGCAAGACGCCTAACACCAGGCTGATTTACCTTCCCAGGGTTACTGTTAGGTTTAGGCCTAGGGCTAGGATTTTTAAAACTAGGAAGCCCTTAGCTCCAGGCACACTGCAGCTGTTCAAGGCATCCCAAGGGGAGTACAAAAGTGCAACAACATGGCAGCTTTCACAGCTTTTTCCTTGGCACCATCCCTATACCTAGGCTGATTTATCTGCCTAGGGTTAGGGTTAGGGTTCAGCCTAGGGCTTGGATTTCTTTAACCAGGAAGCCCTGAGTTCCAGGCTTACTTCATCTGCCAAAGGCATCCCAAAGGGAGCGCAGAAGTGCCACAACATGGCTGCTTTCACGGCTTTTCCCTTAGGAAGAACCCTAATACCCGGCTGATTTACCTTCCTAGGGTTACTGTTAGGCTTAGGCCTAGGACTTTTAAAACCAGGACGCCCTGGGCTCCAGGCACACTGCAGCTGCAAAAGGCATCCCAAGGGGAGCGCAAAAGTGACGCAACTTGGCTGCCACCACTGATATTTCCATGAGACCATCCCGAAACATAGGATGATTTTCCTTCCTAGGGTTAAGGTTTGAGTTACGCCTAGGGTAAGGGTTCTATTAACCAGAAAGCCCTGAGTTCCAAGAACACAGCAGCTGCGAAGGACTAGCCAAGAAGAGCGCAAAAGTACCACAACATGCCTGCCTCCACAGCTTTTTCCTTGGGGACATGCCTAATTCCTGGCTGATTTGCCTTTCTCGTCTTAGGGTTGGGGTTCGGCCTAGGGCTAGGATTTTTAAAAGCAGGAAGCCCTGAGTTCCAGGCACACTGGAGCTGTGAAAGGCATCCAAAAGGGAGTGCAAAAGTGCCACAACATGGCTGTTTCACGGCTTTTTCCTTGGCAAGAAGCCTAACACCAGGCTGATTTACTTTCCCAGGGTTACTGTTAGGCTTAGGCCTAGGGCTAGGATTTTTGAAACTAGGAAGCCCTTAGCTCCAGGCACACTGCAGCTGTTCAAGGCATCCCAAGGGGAGTACAAAAGTGCAACAACATGGCAGCTTTCACAGCTTTTTCCTTGGCACCATCCCTATACCTAGGCTGATTTATCTGCCTAGGGTTAGGGTTAGGGTTCAGCCTAGGGCTTGGATTTCTTTAACCAGGAGGCCCTGAGTTCCAGGCTTACTTCATCTGCCAAAGGCATCCCAGAGCGAGTGCAGAAGTGCCACAACATGGCTGCTTTCACGCCTTTTTCCTTGGCAAGAAGCCTAACATCAGGCTGATTTACCTTCCCAGGGTTACTGTTAGGCTTAGGCCTAGGGCTAGGATTTTTGAAACTAGGAAGCCCTTAGCTCCAGGCACACTGCAGCTGTTCAAGGCCTCCCAAGGGGAGTACAAAAGTGCAACAACATGGCAGCTTTCACAGCTTTTTCCTTGGCACCATCCCTATACCTAGGCTGATTTATCTGCCTAGGGTTAGGGTTAGGGTTCAGCCTAGGGCTTGAATTTTTTTAACCAGGAAGCCCTGAGTTCCAGGCTTACTTCATCTGCCAAAGGCATCCCAAAGGGAGTGCAGAAGTGCCACAACATGGCTGCTTTCACGGCTTTTCCCTTAGGAAGAACCCTAATACCCGGCTGATTTACCTTCCTAGGGTTACTGTTAGGCTTAGGCCTAGGACTTTTAAAACCAGGAAGCCCTGGCCTCCAGGCACACTGCAGCTGCGAAAGGCATCCCAAGGGGAGCGCAAAAGTGACGCAACTTGGCTGCCACCACTGATATTTCCATGAGACCATCCCGAACCATAGGTTGATTTTCCTTCCTAGGGTTAAGGTTTGAGTTACGCCTAGGGTAAGGGCTCTATTAACCAGAAAGCCCTGAGTTCCAAGAACACAGCAGCTGCGAAGGACTAGCCAAGAAGAGCGCAAAAGTACCACAACATGCCTGCCTCCACAGCTTTTTCCTTGTGGACATGCCTAATTCCTGGCTGATTTCCTTTTCTCGTCATAGGGTTGGGGTTCGGCCTAGGGCTAGGATTTTTAAAAGCAGGAAGCCCTGAGTTCCAGGCACACTGGAGCTGTGAAAGGCATCCAAAAGGGAGTGCAAAAGTGCCACAACATGGCTGTTTCACGGCTTTTTCCTTGGCAAGACGCCTAACACCAGGCTGATTTACCTTCCCAGGGTTACTGTTAGGCTTAGGCCTAGGGCTAGGATTTTTAAAACTAGGAAGCCCTTAGCTCCAGGCACACTGCAGCTGTTCAAGGCATCCCAAGGGGAGTACAAAAGTGCAACAACATGGCAGCTTTCACAGCTTTTTCCTTGGCACCATCCCTATACCTAGGCTGATTTATCTGCCTAGGGTTAGGGTTAGGGTTCAGCCTAGGGCTTGGATTTCTTTAACCAGGAAGCCCTGAGTTCCAGGCTTACTTCATCTGCCAAAGGCATCCCAAAGGGAGTGCAGAAGTGCCACAACATGGCTGCTTTCACGGCTTTTCCCTTAGGAAGAACCCTAATACCCGGCTGATTTACCTTCCTAGGGTTACTGTTAGGCTTAGGCCTAGGGCTAGGATTTTTGAAACTAGGAAGCCCTTAGCTCCAGGCACACTGCAGCTGTTCAAGGCATCCAAGGGGAGTACAAAAGTGCAACAACATGGCAGCTTTCACAGCTTTTTCCTTGGCACCATCCCTATACCTAGGCTGATTTATCTGCCTAGGGTTAGGGTTAGGGTTCAGCCTAGGGCTTGGATTTCTTTAACCAGGAAGCCCTGAGTTCCAGGCTTACTTCATCTGCCAAAGGCATCCCAAAGGGAGTGCAAAAGTGCCACAACATGGCTGCTTTCACGGCTTTTTCCTTGGCAAGAAGCCTAACATCAGGCTGATTTACCTTCCCAGGGTTACTGTTAGGCTTAGACCTAGGGCTAGGATTTTTGAAACTAGGAAGCCCTTAGCTCCAGGCACACTGCAGCTGTTCAAGGCATCCCAAGGGGAGTACAAAAGTGCAACAACATGGCAGCTTTCACAGCTTTTTTCTTGGCACCATCCCTATACCTAGGCTGATTTATCTGCCTAGGGTTAGGGTTAGGGTTCAGCCTAGGGCTTGGATTTCTTTAACCAGGAAGCCCTGAGTTCCAGGCTTACTTCATCTGCCAAAGGCATCCCAAAGGGAGTGCAGAAGTGCCACAACATGGCTGCTTTCACGGCTTTTCCCTTAGGAAGAACCCTAATACCCGGCTGATTTACCTTCCTAGGGTTACTGTTAGGCTTAGGCCTAGGACTTTTAAAACCAGGAAGCCCTGGGCTCCAGGCACACTGCAGCTGCGAAAGGCATCCCAAGGGGAGCGCAAAAGTGACGCAACTTGGCTGCCACCACTGATATTTCCATGAGACCATCCCGAACCATAGGTTGATTTTCCTTCCTAGGGTTAAGGTTTGAGTTACGCCTAGGGTAAGGGTTCTATTAACCAGAAAGCCCTGAGTTCCAAGAACACAGCAGCTGCGAAGGACTAGCCAAGAAGAGCGCAAAAGTACCACAACATGCCTGCCTCCACAGCTTTTTCCTTGGGGACATGCCTAATTCCTGGCTGATTTGCCTTTCTCGTCATAGGGTTGCGGTTCGGCCTAGGGCTAGGATTTTTAAAATCAGGAAGCCCTGAGTTCCAGGCACACTGGAGCTGTGAAAGGCATCCAAAAGGGAGTGCAAAAGTGCCACAACATGGCTGCTTTCACGGCTTTTTCCTTGGCAAGAAGCCTAACACCAGGCTGATTTACTTTCCCAGGGTTACTGTTAGGCTTAGGCCTAGGGCTAGGATTTTTGAAACTAGGAAGCCCTGGGCTCCAGGCACACTGCAGCTGTTCAAGGCATCCCAAGGGGAGTACAAAAGTGCAACAACATGGCAGCTTTCACAGCTTTTTCCTTGGCAAGAAGCCTAACATCAGGCTGATTTACTTTCCCAGGGTTACTGTTAGGCTTAGGCCTAGGACTGTTAAAACCAGGAAGCCCTGGGCTCCAGGCACACTGCAGCTGCGAAAGGCATCCCAAGGGGAGCGCAAAAGTGACGCAACTTGGCTGCCACCACTGATATTTCCATGAGACCATCCCGAACCATAGGTTGATTTTCCTTCCTAGGCTTAAGGTTTGAGTTACGCCTAGGGTAAGGGTTCTATTAACCAGAAAGCCCTGAGTTCCAAGAACACAGCAGCTGCGAAGGACTAGCCAAGAAGAGCGCAAAAGTACCACAACATGCCTGCCTCCACAGCTTTTTCCTTGGGGACATGCCTAATTCCTGGCTGATTTGCCTTTCTCGTCTTAGGGTTGGGGTTCGGCCTAGGGCTAGGATTTTTAAAATCAGGAAGCCCTGAGTTCCAGGCACACTGGAGCTGTGAAAGGCATCCCAAGGGGAGTACAAAAGCGCAACAACATGGCAGCTTTCACAGCTTTTTCCTTGGCAAGAAGCCTAACACCAGGCTGATTTACTTTCCCAGGGTTACTGTTAGGCTTAGGCCTAGGGCTAGGATTTTTGAAACTAGGAAGCCCTGGGCTCCAGGCACACTGCAGCTGTTCAAGGCATCCCAAGGGGAGTACAAAAGTGCAACAACATGGCAGCTTTCACAGCTTTTTCCTTGGCACCATCCCTATACCTAGGCTGATTTATCTGCCTAGGGTTAGGGTTAGGGTTCAGCCTAGGGCTTGGATTTCTTTAACCAGGAAGCCCTGAGTTCCAGGCTTACTTCATCTGCCAAAGGCATCCCAAAGGGAGTGCAGAAGTGCCACAACATGGCTGCTTTCACGGCTTTTTCCTTGGCATGAAGCCTAACATCAGGCTGATTTACCTTCCTAGGGTTACTGTTCGGCTTAGGCCTAGGGCTAGGATTTTTGAAACTAGGAAGCCCTTAGCTCCAGGCACACTGCAGCTGTTCAAGGCATCCCAAGGGGACTACAAAAGTGCAACAACATGGCTGCTTTCACGGCTTTTCCCTTAGGAAGAACCCTAATACCCGGCTGATTTACCTTCCTAGGGTTACTGTTATGCTTAGGCCTAGGACTTTTAAAACCAGGAAGCCCTGTGCTCCAGGCACACTGCAGCTGCGAAAGGCATCCCAAGGGGAGCGCAAAAGTGACGCAACTTGGCTGCCACCACTGATATTTCCATGAGACCATCCCGAACCATAGGTTGATTTTCCTTCCTAGGGTTAAGGTTTGAGTTACGCCTAGGGTAAGGGCTCTATTAACCAGAAAGCCCTGAGTTCCAAGAACACAGCAGCTGCGAAGGACTAGCCAAGAAGAGCGCAAAAGTACCACAACATGCCTGCCTCCACAGCTTTTTCCTTGGGGACATGCCTAATTCCTGGCTGATTTGCCTTTCTCGTCTTAGGGTTGGGGTTCGGCCTAGGGCTAGGATTTTTAAAAGCAGGAAGCCCTGAGTTCCAGGCACACTGGAGCTGTGAAAGGCATCCAAAAGGGAGTGCAAAAGTGCCACAACATGGCTGCTTTCACGGCTTTTTCCTTGGCAAGAAGCCTAACACCAGGCTGATTTGCCTTCCCAGGGTTACTGTTAGGCTTAGGCCTAGGGCTAGGATTTTTAAAACTAGGAAGCCCTTAGCTCCAGGCACACTGCAGCTGTTCAAGGCATCCCAAGGGGAGTACAAAAGTGCAACAACATGGCAGCTTTCACAGCTTTTTCCTTGGCACCATCCCTATACCTAGGCTGATTTATCTGCCTAGGGTTAGGGTTAGGGTTCAGCCGAGGGCTTGAATTTTTTTTAACCAGGAAGCCCTGAGTTCCAGGCTTACTTCATCTGCCAAAGGCATCCCAAAGGGAGTGCAGAAGTGCCACAACATGGCTGCTTTCACGGCTTTTCCCTTAGGAAGAACCCTAATACCCGGCTGATTTACCTTCCTAGGGTTACTGTTAGGCTTAGGCCTAGGACTTTTAAAACCAGGAAGCCCTGGGCTCCAGGCACACTGCAGCTGTGAAAGGCAGGCATCCCAAGGGGAGCGCAAAAGTGACGCAACTTGGCTGCCACCACTGATATTTCCATGAGACCATCCCGAACCATAGGATGATTTTCCTTCCTAGGGTTAAGGTTTGAGTTACGCCTAGGGTAAGGGTTCTATTAACCAGAAAGCCCTGAGTTCCAAGAACACAGCAGCTGCGAAGGACTAGCCAAGAAGAGCGCAAAAGTACCACAACATGCCTGCCTCCACAGCTTTTTCCTTGGGGACATGCCTAATTCCTGGCTGATTTGCCTTTCTCGTCTTAGGGTTGCGGTTCGGCCTAGGGCTAGGATTTTTAAAAGCAGGAAGCCCTGAGTTCCAGGCACACTGGAGCTGTGAAAGGCATCCAAAAGGGAGTGCAAAAGTGCCACAACATGGCTGCTTTCACGGCTTTTTCCTTGGCAAGAAGCCTAACATCAGGCTGATTTACTTTCCCAGGGTTACTGTTAGGCTTAGGCCTAGGGCTAGGATTTTTGAAACTAGGAAGCCCTTAGCTCCAGGCACACTGCAGCTGTTCAAGGCATCCCAAGGGGAGTACAAAAGTGCAACAACATGGCAGCTTTCACAGCTTTTTCCTTGGCACCATCCCTATACCTAGGCTGATTTATCTGCCTAGGGTTAGGGTTAGGGTTCAGCCTAGGGCTTGGATTTCTTTAACCAGGAAGCCCTGAGTTCCAGGCTTACTTCATCTGCCAAAGGCATCCCAAAGGGAGTGCAGAAGTGCCACAACATGGCTGCTTTCACGGCTTTTTCCTTGGCAAGAAGCCTAACATCAGGCTGATTTACTTTCCCAGGGTTACTGTTCGGCTTAGGCCTAGGGCTAGGATTTTTGAAACTAGGAAGCCCTTAGCTCCAGGCACACTGCAGCTGTTCAAGGCATCCCAAGGGGACTACAAAAGTGCAACAACATGGCAGCTTTCACAGCTTTTTCCTTGGCACCATCCCTATACCTAGGCTGATTTATCTGCCTAGGGTTAGGGTTAGGGTTCAGCCTAGGGCTTGAATTTTTTTTACCAGGAAGCCCTGAGTTCCAGGCTTACTTCATCTGCCAAAGGCATCCCAAAGGGAGTGCAGAAGTGCCACAACATGGCTGCTTTCACGGCTTTTCCCTTAGGAAGAACCCTAATACCCGGCTGATTTACCTTCCTAGGGTTACTGTTAGGCTTAGGCCTAGGACTTTTAAAACCAGGAAGCCCTGGGCCCCAGGCACACTGCAGCTGCGAAAGGCATCCCAAGGGGAGCGCAAAAGTGACGCAACTTGGCTGCCACCACTGATATTTCCATGAGACCATCCCGAACCATAGGTTGATTTTCCTTCCTAGGGTTAAGGTTTGAGTTACGCCTAGGGTAAGGGTTCTATTAACCAGAAAGCCCTGAGTTCCAAGAACACAGCAGCTGCGAAGGACTAGCCAAGAAGAGCGCAAAAGTACCACAACATGCCTGCCTCCACAGCTTTTTCCTTGGGGACATGCCTAATTCCTGGCTGATTTGCCTTTCTCGTCTTAGGGTTGCGGTTCGGCCTAGGGCTAGGATTTTTAAAAGCAGGAAGCCCTGAGTTCCAGGCACACTGGAGCTGTGAAAGGCATCCAAAAGGGATTGCAAAAGTGCCACAACATGGCTGCTTTCACGGCTTTTTCCTTGGCAAGACGCCTAACACCAGGCTGACTTACCTTCCCAGGGTTACTATTAGGCTTAAGCCTAGGGCTACGATTTTTAAAACTAGGAAGCCCTTAGCTCCAGGCACACTGCAGCTGTTCAAGGCATCCCAAGGGGAGTACAAAAGTGCAACAACATGGCAGCTTTCACAGCTTTTTCCTTGGCACCATCCCTATACCTAGGCTGATTTATCTGCCTAGGGTTAGGGTTAGGGTTCAGCCTAGGGCTTGAATTTCTTTAACCAGGAAGCCCTGAGTTCCAGGCTTACTTCATCTGCCAAAGGCATCCCAAAGGGAGTGCAGAAGTGCCACAACATGGCTGCTTTCACGGCTTTTCCCTTAGGAAGAACCCTAATACCCGGCTGATTTACCTTCCTAGGGTTACTGTTAGGCTTAGGCCTAGGACTTTTAAAACCAGGAAGCCCTGGGCTCCAGGCACACTGCAGCTGCAAAAGGCATCCCAAGGGGAGCGCAAAAGTGACGCAACTTGGCTGCCACCACTGATATTTCCATGAGACCATCCCGAACCATAGGCTGATTTTCCTTCCTAGGGTTAAGGTTTGAGTTACGCCTAGGGTAAGGGTCTATTAACCAGAAAGCCCTGAGTTCCAAGAACACAGCAGCTGCGAAGGACTAGCCAAGAAGAGCGCAAAAGTACCACAACATGCCTGCCTCCACAGCTTTTTCCTTGGGGACATGCCTAATTCCTGGCTGATTTGCCTTTCTCGTCTTAGGGTTGGGGTTCGGCCTAGGGCTAGGATTTTTAAAATCAGGAAGCCCTGAGTTCCAGGCACACTGCAGCTGTGAAAGGCATCCAAAAGGGAGTGCAAAAGTGCCACAACATGGCTGCTTTCACGGCTTTTTCCTTGGCAAGAAACCTAACATCAGGCTGATTTACTTTCCCAGGGTTACTGTTAGGCTTAGGCCTAGGGCTAGGATTTTTGAAACTAGGAAGCCCTGGGCTCCAGGCACACTGCAGCTGTTCAAGGCATCCCAAGGGGAGTACAAAAGTGCAACAACATGGCAGCTTTCACAGCTTTTTCCTTGGCACCATCCCTATACCTAGGCTGATTTATCTGCCTAGGGTTAGGGTTAGGGTTCAGCCTAGGGCTTGGATTTCTTTAACCAGGAAGCCCTGAGTTCCAGGCTTACTTCATCTGCCAAAGGCATCCCAAAGGGAGTGCAGAAGTGCCACAACATGGCTGCTTTCACGGCTTTTCCCTTAGGAAGAACCCTAATACCCGGCTGATTTACCTTCCTAGGGTTACTGTTAGGCTTAGGCCTAGGACTTTTAAAACCAGGAAGCCCTGGGCTCCAGGCACACTGCAGCTGCAAAAGGCATCCCAAGGGGAGCGCAAAAGTGACGCAACTTGGCTGCCACCACTGATATTTCCATGAGACCATCCCGAACCATAGGCTGATTTTCCTTCCTAGGGTTAAGGTTTGAGTTACGCCTAGGGTAAGGGTTCTATTAACCAGAAAGCCCTGAGTTCCAAGAACACAGCAGCTGCGAAGGACTAGCCAAGAAGAGCGCAAAAGTACCACAACATGCCTGCCTCCACAGCTTTTTCCTTGGGGACATGCCTAATTCCTGGCTGATTTGCCTTTCTCGTCTTAGGGTTGGGGTTCGGCCTAGGGCTAGGATTTTTAAAAGCAGGAAGCCCTGAGTTCCAGGCACACTGGAGCTGTGAAAGGCATCCAAAAGGGAGTGCAAAAGTGCCACAACATGGCTGTTTCACGGCTTTTTCCTTGGCAAGAAGCCTAACATCAGGCTGATTTACTTTCCCAGGGTTACTGTTAGGCTTAGGCCTAGGGCTAGGAGTTTTGAAACTAGGAAGCCCTTAGCTCCAGGCACACTGCAGCTGTTCAAGGCATCCCAAGGGGAGTACAAAAGTGCAACAACATGGCAGCTTTCACAGCTTTTTCCTTGGCACCATCCCTATACCTAGGCTGATTTATCTGCCTAGGGTTAGGGTTAGGGTTCAGCCTAGGGCTTGGATTTCTTTAACCAGGAAGCCCTGAGTTCCAGGCTTACTTCATCTGCCAAAGGCATCCCAAAGGGAGTGCAGAAGTGCCACAACATGGCTGCTTTCACGGCTTTTCCCTTAGGAAGAACCCTAATACCCGGCTGATTTACCTTCCTAGGGTTACTGTTAGGCTTAGGCCTAGGACTTTTAAAACCAGGAAGCCCTGGGCTCCAGGCACACTGCAGCTGCGAAAGGCATCCCAAGGGGAGCGCAAAAGTGACGCAACTTGGCTGCCACCACTGATATTTCCATGAGACCATCCCTAACCATAGGTTGATTTTCCTTCCTAGGGTTAAGGTTTGAGTTACGCCTAGGGTAAGGGCTCTATTAACCAGAAAGCCCTGAGTTCCAAGAACACAGCAGCTGCGAAGGACTAGCCAAGAAGAGCGCAAAAGTACCACAACATGCCTGCCTCCACAGCTTTTTCCTTGGGGACATGCCTAATTCCTGGCTGATTTGCCTTTCTCGTCTTAGGGTTGGGGTTCGGCCTAGGGCTAGGATTTTTAAAAGCAGGAAGCCCTGAGTTCCAGGCACACTGGAGCTGTGAAAGGCATCCAAAAGGGAGTGCAAAAGTGCCACAACATGGCTGCTTTCACGGCTTTTTCCTTGGCAAGAAGCCTAACATCAGGCTGACATACTTTCCCAGGGTTACTGTTAGGCTTAGGCCTAGGGCTAGGATTTTTGAAACTAGGAAGCCCTGGGCTCCAGGCACACTGCAGCTGTTCAAGGCATCCCAAGGGGAGTACAAAAGTGCAACAACATGGCAGCTTTCACAGCTTTTTCCTTGGCACCATCCCTATACCTAGGCTGATTTATCTGCCTAGGGTTAGGGTTAGGGTTCAGCCTAGGGCTTGGATTTCTTTAACCAGGAAGCCCTGAGTTCCAGGCTTACTTCATCTGCCAAAGGCATCCCAAAGGGAGTGCAGAAGTGCCACAACATGGCTGCTTTCACGGCTTTTCCCTTAGGAAGAACCCTAATACCCGGCTGATTTACCTTCCTAGGGTTACTGTTAGGCTTAGGCCTAGGACTTTTAAAACCAGGAAGCCCTGGGCTCCAGGCACACTGCAGCTGCGAAAGGCATCCCAAGGGGAGCGCAAAAGTGACGCAACTTGGCTGCCACCACTGATATCTCCATGAGACCATCCCGAACCATAGGCTGATTTTCCTTCCTAGGGTTAAGGTTTGAGTTACGCCTAGGGTATGGGTCTATTAACCAGAAAGCCCTGAGTTCCAAGAACACAGCAGCTGCGAAGGACTAGCCAAGAAGAGCGCAAAAGTACCACAACATGCCTGCCTCCACAGCTTTTTCCTTGGGGACATGCCTAATTCCTGGCTGATTTGCCTTTCTCGTCTTAGGGTTGGGGTTCGGCCTAGGGCTAGGATTTTTAAAATCAGGAAGCCCTGAGTTCCAGGCACACTGGAGCTGTGAAAGGCATCCAAAAGGGAGTGCAAAAGTGCCACAACATGGCTGCTTTCACAGCTTTTTCCTTGGCAAGAAACCTAACATCAGGCTGATTTACTTTCCCAGGGTTACTGTTAGGCTTAGGCCTAGGGCTAGGATTTTTGAAACTAGGAAGCCCTGGGCTCCAGGCACACTGCAGCTGTTCAAGGCATCCCAAGGGGAGTACAAAAGTGCAACAACATGGCAGCTTTCACAGCTTTTTCCTTGGCACCATCCCTATACCTAGGCTGATTTATCTGCCTAGGGTTAGGGTTAGGGTTCAGCCTAGGGCTTGGATTTCTTTAACCAGGAAGCCCTGAGTTCCAGGCTTACTTCATCTGCCAAAGGCATCCCAAAGGGAGTGCAGAAGTGCCACAACATGGCTGCTTTCACGGCTTTTCCCTTAGGAAGAACCCTAATACCCGGCTGATTTACCTTCCTAGGGTTACTGTTAGGCTTAGGCCTAGGACTTTTAAAACCAGGAAGCCCTGGGCTCCAGGCACACTGCAGCTGCAAAAGGCATCCCAAGGGGAGCGCAAAAGTGACGCAACTTGGCTGCCACCACTGATATTTCCATGAGACCATCCCGAACCATAGGCTGATTTTCCTTCCTAGGGTTAAGGTTTGAGTTACGCCTAGGGTAAGGGTTCTATTAACCAGAAAGCCCTGAGTTCCAAGAACACAGCAGCTGCGAAGGACTAGCCAAGAAGAGCGCAAAAGTACCACAACATGCCTGCCTCCACAGCTTTTTCCTTGGGGACATGCCTAATTCCTGGCTGATTTGCCTTTCTCGTCTTAGGGTTGGGGTTCGGCCTAGGGCTAGGATTTTTAAAATCAGGAAGCCCTGAGTTCCAGGCACACTGGAGCTGTGAAAGGCATCCAAAAGGGAGTGCAAAAGTGCCACAACATGGCTGTTTCACGGCTTTTTCCTTGGCAAGAAGCCTAACATCAGGCTGATTTACTTTCCCAGGGTTACTGTTAGGCTTAGGCCTAGGGCTAGGATTTTTGAAACTAGGAAGCCCTTAGCTCCAGGCACACTGCAGCTGTTCAAGGCATCCCAAGGGGAGTACAAAAGTGCAACAACATGGCAGCTTTCACAGCTTTTTCCTTGGCACCATCCCTATACCTAGGCTGATTTATCTGCCTAGGGTTAGGGTTAGGGTTCAGCCTAGGGCTTGAATTTTTTTTACCAGGAAGCCCTGAGTTCCAGGCTTACTTCATCTGCCAAAGGCATCCCAAAGGGAGTGCAGAAGTGCCACAACATGGCTGCTTTCACGGCTTTTCCCTTAGGAAGAACCCTAATACCCGGCTGATTTACCTTCCTAGGGTTACTGTTAGGCTTAGGCCTAGGACTTTTAAAACCAGGAAGCCCTGGGCTCCAGGCACACTGCAGCTGCAAAAGGCATCCCAAGGGGAGCGCAAAAGTGACGCAACTTGGCTGCCACCACTGATATTTCCATGAGACCATCCCGAACCATAGGCTGATTTTCCTTCCTAGGGTTAAGGTTTGAGTTACGCCTAGGGTAAGGGTTCTATTAACCAGAAAGCCCTGAGTTCCAAGAACACAGCAGCTGCGAAGGACTAGCCAAGAAGAGCGCAAAAGTACCACAACATGCCTGCCTCCACAGCTTTTTCCTTGGGGACATGCCTAATTCCTGGCTGATTTGCCTTTCTCGTCTTAGGGTTGGGGTTCGGCCTAGGGCTAGGATTTTTAAAAGCAGGAAGCCCTGAGTTCCAGGCACACTGGAGCTGTGAAAGGCATCCAAAAGGGAGTGCAAAAGTGCCACAACATGGCTGCTTTCACGGCTTTTTCCTTGGCAAGAAGCCTAACACCAGGCTGATTTACTTTCCCAGGGTTACTGTTAGGCTTAGGCCTAGGGCTAGGATTTTTGAAACTAGGAAGCCCTTAGCTCCAGGCACACTGCAGCTGTTCAAGGCATCCCAAGGGGAGTACAAAAGTGCAACAACATGGCAGCTTTCACAGCTTTTTCCTTGGCACCATCCCTATACCTAGGCTGATTTATCTGCCTAGGGTTAGGGTTAGGGTTCAGCCTAGGGCTTGAATTTCTTTAACCAGGAAGCCCTGAGTTCCAGGCTTACTTCATCTGCCAAAGGCATCCCAAAGGGAGCGCAGAAGTGCCACAACATGGCTGCTTTCACGGCTTTTCCCTTAGGAAGAACCCTAATACCCGGCTGATTTACCTTCCTAGGGTTACTGTTAGGCTTAGGCCTAGGACTTTTAAAACCAGGAAGCCCTGGGCTCCAGGCACACTGCAGCTGCAAAAGGCATCCCAAGGGGAGCGCAAAAGTGACGCAACTTGGCTGCCACCACTGATATTTCCATGAGACCATCCCGAACCATAGGATGATTTTCCTTCCTAGGGTTAAGGTTTGAGTTACGCCTAGGGTAAGGGTTCTATTAACCAGAAAGCCCTGAGTTCCAAGAACACAGCAGCTGCGAAGGACTAGCCAAGAAGAGCGCAAAAGTACCACAACATGCCTGCCTCCACAGCTTTTTCCTTGGGGACATGCCTAATTCCTGGCTGATTTGCCTTTCTCGTCTTAGGGTTGCGGTTCGGCCTAGGGCTAGGATTTTTAAAATCAGGAAGCCCTGAGTTCCAGGCACACTGGAGCTGTGAAAGGCATCCAAAAGGGAGTGCAAAAGTGCCACAACATGGCTGTTTCACGGCTTTTTCCTTGGCAAGAAGCCTAACACCAGGCTGATTTACTTTCCCAGGGTTACTGTTAGGCTTAGGCCTAGGGCTAGGATTTTTGAAACTAGGAAGCCCTTAGCTCCAGGCACACTGCAGCTGTTCAAGGCATCCCAAGGGGAGTACAAAAGTGCAACAACATGGCAGCTTTCACAGCTTTTTCCTTGGCACCATCCCTATACCTAGGCTGATTTATCTGCCTAGGGTTAGGGTTAGGGTTCAGCCTAGGGCTTGGATTTCTTTAACCAGGAGGCCCTGAGTTCCAGGCTTACTTCATCTGCCAAAGGCATCCCAGAGCGAGTGCAGAAGTGCCACAACATGGCTGCTTTCACGCCTTTTTCCTTGGCAAGAAGCCTAACATCAGGCTGGTTTACCTTCCCAGGGTTACTGTTAGGCTTAGGCCTAGGGCTAGGATTTTTGAAACTAGGAAGCCCTTGGCTCCAGGCACACTGCAGCTGTTCAAGGCATCCCAAGGGGAGTACAAAAGTGCAACAACATGGCAGCTTTCACAGCTTTTTCCTTGGCACCATCCCTATACCTAGGCTGATTTATCTGCCTAGGGTTAGGGTTAGGGTTCAGCCTAGGGCTTGAATTTTTTTAACCAGGAAGCCCTGAGTTCCAGGCTTACTTCATCTGCCAAAGGCATCCCAAAGGGAGTGCAGAAGTGCCACAACATGGCTGCTTTCACGGCTTTTCCCTTAGGAAGAACCCTAATACCCGGCTGATTTACCTTCCTAGGGTTACTGTTAGGCTTAGGCCTAGGACTTTTAAAACCAGGAAGCCCTGGCCTCCAGGCACACTGCAGCTGCGAAAGGCATCCCAAGGGGAGCGCAAAAGTGACGCAACTTGGCTGCCACCACTGATATTTCCATGAGACCATCCCGAACCATAGGTTGATTTTCCTTCCTAGGGTTAAGGTTTGAGTTACGCCTAGGGTAAGGGCTCTATTAACCAGAAAGCCCTGAGTTCCAAGAACACAGCAGCTGCGAAGGACTAGCCAAGAAGAGCGCAAAAGTACCACAACATGCCTGCCTCCACAGCTTTTTCCTTGTGGACATGCCTAATTCCTGGCTGATTTCCTTTTCTCGTCATAGGGTTGGGGTTCGGCCTAGGGCTAGGATTTTTAAAATCAGGAAGCCCTGAGTTCCAGGCACACTGGAGCTGTGAAAGGCATCCAAAAGGGAGTGCAAAAGTGCCACAACATGGCTGCTTTCACGGCTTTTTCCTTGGCAAGACGCCTAACACCAGGCTGATTTACCTTCCCAGGGTTACTGTTAGGCTTAGGCCTAGGGCTAGGATTTTTAAAACTAGGAAGCCCTTAGCTCCAGGCACACTGCAGCTGTTCAAGGCATCCCAAGGGGAGTACAAAAGTGCAACAACATGGCAGCTTTCACAGCTTTTTCCTTGGCACCATCCCTATACCTAGGCTGATTTATCTGCCTAGGGTTAGGGTTAGGGTTCAGCCTAGGGCTTGAATTTCTTTAACCAGGAAGCCCTGAGTTCCAGGCTTACTTCATCTGCCAAAGGCATCCCAAAGGGAGTGCAGAAGTGCCACAACATGGCTGCTTTCACGGCTTTTCCCTTAGGAAGAACCCTAATACCCGGCTGATTTACCTTCCTAGGGTTACTGTTAGGCTTAGGCCTAGGGCTAGGATTTTTGAAACTAGGAAGCCCTTAGCTCCAGGCACACTGCAGCTGTTCAAGGCATCCAAGGGGAGTACAAAAGTGCAACAACATGGCAGCTTTCACAGCTTTTTCCTTGGCACCATCCCTATACCTAGGCTGATTTATCTGCCTAGGGTTAGGGTTAGGGTTCAGCCTACGGCTTGGATTTCTTTAACCAGGAAGCCCTGAGTTCCAGGCTTACTTCATCTGCCAAAGGCATCCCAAAGGGAGTGCAAAAGTGCCACAACATGGCTGCTTTCACGGCTTTTTCCTTGGCAAGAAGCCTAACATCAGGCTGATTTACCTTCCCAGGGTTACTGTTAGGCTTAGGCCTAGGGCTAGGATTTTTGAAACTAGGAAGCCCTTAGCTCCAGGCACACTGCAGCTGTTCAAGGCATCCCAAGGGGAGTACAAAAGTGCAACAACATGGCAGCTTTCACAGCTTTTTTCTTGGCACCATCCCTATACCTAGGCTGATTTATCTGCCTAGGGTTAGGGTTCAGCCTAGGGCTTGGATTTCTTTAACCAGGAAGCCCTGAGTTCCAGGCTTACTTCATCTGCCAAAGGCATCCCAAAGGGAGTGCAGAAGTGCCACAACATGGCTGCTTTCACGGCTTTTCCCTTAGGAAGAACCCTAATACCTGGCTGATTTACCTTCCTAGGGTTACTGTTAGGCTTAGGCCAAGGACTTTAAAACCAGGAAGCCCTGGGCTCCAGGCACACTGCAGCTGCGAAAGGCATCCCAAGGGGAGCGCAAAAGTGACGCAACTTGGCTGCCACCACTGATATTTCAATGAGACCATCCCGAACCATAGGCTGATTTTCCTTCCTAGGGTTAAGGTTTGAGTTACGCCTAGGGTAAGGGTTCTATTAACCAGAAAGCCCTGAGTTCCAAGAACACAGCAGCTGCGAAGGACTAGCCAAGAAGAGCGCAAAAGTACTACAACATGCCTGCCTCCACAGCTTTTTCCTTGGGGACATGCCTAATTCCTGGCTGATTTGCCTTTCTCGTCATAGGGTTGGGGTTCGGCCTAGGGCTAGGATTGTTAAAAGCAGGAAGCCCTGAGTTCCAGGCACACTGGAGCTGTGAAAGGCATCCAAAAGGGAGTGCAAAAGTGCCACAACATGGCTGCTTTCACGGCTTTTTCCTTGGCAAGAAGCCTAACACCAGGCTGATTTACCTTCCCAGGGTTACTGTTAGGCTTAGGCCTAGGGCTAGGATTTTTAAAACTAGGAAGCCCTTAGCTCCAGGCACACTGCAGCTGTTCAAGGCATCCCAAGGGGAGTACAAAAGTGCAACAACATGGCAGCTTTCACAGCTTTTTCCTTGGCACCATCCCTATACCTAGGCTGATTTATCTGCCTAGGGTTAGGGTTAGGGTTCAGCCTAGGGCTTGAATTTCTTTAACCAGGAAGCCCTGAGTTCCAGGCTTACTTCATCTGCCAAAGGCATCGCAAAGGGAGTGCAGAAGTGCCACAACATGGCTGCTTTAACGGCTTTTCCCTTAGGAAGAACCCTAATACCCGGCTGATTTACCTTCCTAGGGTTACTGTTAGGCTTAGGCCTAGGACTTGTAAAACCAGGAAGCCCTGGGCTCCAGGCACACTGCAGCTGCAAAAGGCATCCCAAGGGGAGCGCAAAAGTGACGCAACTTGGCTGCCACCACTGATATTTCCATGAGACCATCCCGAACCATAGGCTGATTTCCCTTCCTAGGGTTAAGGTTTGAGTTACGCCTAGGGTAAGGGCTCTATTAACCAGAAAGCCCTGAGTTCCAAGAACACAGCAGCTGCGAAGGACTAGCCAAGAAGAGCGCAAAAGTAGCACAACATGCCTGCCTCCACAGCTTTTTCCTTGGGGACATGCCTAATTCCTGGCTGATTTGCCTTTCTCGTCTTAGGGTTGGGGTTCGGCCTAGGGCTAGGATTTTTAAAATCAGGAAGCCCTGAGTTCCAGGCACACTGGAGCTGTGAAAGGCATCCAAAAGGGAGTGCAAAAGTGCCACAATATGGCTGTTTCACGGCTTTTTCCTTGGCAAGAAGCCTAACATCAGGCTGATTTACTTTCCCAGGGTTACTGTTAGGCTTAGGCCTAGGGCTAGGATTTTTAAAACTAGGAAGCCCTTAGCTCCAGGCACACTGCAGCTGTTCAAGGCATCCCAAGGGGAGTACAAAAGTGCAACAACATGGCAGCTTTCACAGCTTTTTCCTTGGCACCATCCCTATACCTAGGCTGATTTATCTGCCTAGGGTTAGGGTTAGGGTTCAGCCTAGGGCTTGGATTTCTTTAACCAGGAAGCCCTGAGTTCCAGGCTTACTTCATCTGCCAAAGGCATCCCAAAGGGAGTGCAGAAGTGCCACAACATGGCTGCTTTCACGGCTTTTTCCTTGGCAAGAAGCCTAACATCAGGCTGATTTACTTTCCCAGGGTTACTGTTAGGCTTAGGCCTAGGGCTAGGATTTTTGAAACTAGGAAGCCCTTAGCTCCAGGCACACTGCAGCTGTTCAAGGCATCCAAGGGGAGTACAAAAGTGCAACAACATGGCAGCTTTCACAGCTTTTTCCTTGGCACCATCCCTATACCTAGGCTGATTTATCTGCCTAGGGTTAGGGTTAGGGTTCAGCCTAGGGCTTGGATTTCTTTAACCAGGAAGCCCTGAGTTCCAGGCTTACTTCATCTGCCAAAGGCATCCCAAAGGGAGTGCAAAAGTGCCACAACATGGCTGCTTTCACGGCGTTTTCCTTGGCAAGAAGCCTTACATCAGGCTGATTTACTTTCCCAGGGTTACTGTTAGGCTTAGGCCTAGGGCTAGGATTTTTGAAACTAGGAAGCCCTTAGCTCCAGGCACACTGCAGCTCTTCAAGGCATCCCAAGGGGAGTACAAAAGTGCAACAACATGGCAGCTTTCACAGCTTTTTTCTTGGCACCATCCCTATACCTAGGCTGATTTATCTGCCTAGGGTTAGGGTTCAGCCTAGGGCTTGAATTTTTTTAACCAGGAAGCCCTGAGTTCCAGGCTTACTTCATCTGCCAAAGGCATCCCAAAGGGAGTGCAGAAGTGCCACAACATGGCTGCTTTCACGGCTTTTCCCTTAGGAAGAACCCTAATACCCGGCTGATTTACCTTCCTAGGGTTACTGTTAGGCTTAGGCCTAGGACTTTTAAAACCAGGAAGCCCTGGGCTCCAGGCACACTGCAGCTGCAAAAGGCATCCCAAGGGGAGCGCAAAAGTGACGCAACTTGGCTGCCACCACTGATATTTCCATGAGACCATCCCGAACCATAGGTTGATTTTCCTTCCTAGGGTTAAGGTTTGAGTTACGCCTAGGGTAATGGTTCTATTAACCAGAAAGCCCTGAGTTCCAAGAACACAGCAGCTGCGAAGGACTAGCCAAGAAGAGCGCAAAAGTACCACAACATGCCTGCCTCCACAGCTTTTTCCTTGGGGACATGCCTAATTCCTGGCTGATTTGCCTTTCTCGTCTTAGGGTTGCGGTTCGGCCTAGGGCTAGGATTTTTAAAAGCAGGAAGCCCTGAGTTCCAGGCACACTGGAGCTGTGAAAGGCATCCAAAAGGGATTGCAAAAGTGCCACAACATGGCTGCTTTCACGGCTTTTTCCTTGGCAAGACGCCTAACACCAGGCTGACTTACCTTCCCAGGGTTACTATTAGGCTTAGGCCTAGGGCTAGGATTTTTAAAACTAGGAAGCCCTTAGCTCCAGGCACACTGCAGCTGTTCAAGGCATCCCAAGGGGAGTACAAAAGTGCAACAACATGGCAGCTTTCACAGCTTTTTCCTTGGCACCATCCCTATACCTAGGCTGATTTATCTGCCTAGGGTTAGGGTTAGGGTTCAGCCTAGGGCTTGAATTTTTTTAACCAGGAAGCCCTGAGTTCCAGGCTTACTTCATCTGCCAAAGGCATCCCAAAGGGAGTGCAGAAGTGCCACAACATGGCTGCTTTCACGGCTTTTCCCTTAGGAAGAACCCTAATACCCGGCTGATTTACCTTCCTAGGGTTACTGTTAGGCTTAGGCCTAGGACTTTTAAAACCAGGAAGCCCTGGGCTCCAGGCACACTGCAGCTGCGAAAGGCATCCCAAGGGGAGCGCAAAAGTGACGCAACTTGGCTGCCACCACTGATATTTCCATGAGACCATCCCGAACCATAGGCTGATTTTCCTTCCTAGGGTTAAGGTTTGAGTTACGCCTAGGGTAAGGGTTCTATTAACCAGAAAGCCCTGAGTTCCAAGAACACAGCAGCTGCGAAGGACTAGCCAAGAAGAGCGCAAAAGTACCACAACATGCCTGCCTCCACAGCTTTTTCCTTGGGGACATGCCTAATTCCTGGCTGATTTGCCTTTCTCGTCTTAGGGTTGGGGTTCGGCCTAGGGCTAGGATTTTTAAAAGCAGGAAGCCCTGAGTTCCAGGCACACTGGAGCTGTGAAAGGCATCCAAAAGGGAGTGCAAAAGTGCCACAACATGGCTGCTTTCACGGCTTTTTCCTTGGCAAGAAACCTAACATCAGGCTGATTTACTTTCCCAGGGTTACTGTTAGGCTTAGGCCTAGGGCTAGGATTTTTGAAACTAGGAAGCCCTGGGCTCCAGGCACACTGCAGCTGTTCAAGGCATCCCAAGGGGAGTACAAAAGTGCAACAACATGGCAGCTTTCACAGCTTTTTCCTTGGCACCATCCCTATACCTAGGCTGATTTATCTGCCTAGGGTTAGGGTTAGGGTTCAGCCTAGGGCTTGGATTTCTTTAACCAGGAAGCCCTGAGTTCCAGGCTTACTTCATCTGCCAAAGGCATCCCAAAGGGAGTGCAGAAGTGCCACAACATGGCTGCTTTCACGGCTTTTCCCTTAGGAAGAACCCTAATACCCGGCTGATTTACCTTCCTAGGGTTACTGTTAGGCTTAGGCCTAGGACTTTTAAAACCAGGAAGCCCTGGGCTCCAGGCACACTGCAGCTGCAAAAGGCATCCCAAGGGGAGCGCAAAAGTGACGCAACTTGGCTGCCACCACTGATATTTCCATGAGACCATCCCGAACCATAGGCTGATTTTCCTTCCTAGGGTTAAGGTTTGAGTTACGCCTAGGGTAAGGGTTCTATTAACCAGAAAGCCCTGAGTTCCAAGAACACAGCAGCTGCGAAGGACTAGCCAAGAAGAGCGCAAAAGTACCACAACATGCCTGCCTCCACAGCTTTTTCCTTGGGGACATGCCTAATTCCTGGCTGATTTGCCTTTCTCGTCTTAGGGTTGCGGTTCGGCCTAGGGCTAGGATTGTTAAAAGCAGGAAGCCCTGAGTTCCAGGCACACTGGAGCTGTGAAAGGCATCCAAAAGGGAGTGCAAAAGTGCCACAACATGGCTGCTTTCACGGCTTTTTCCTTGGCAAGAAGCCTAACATCAGGCTGATTTACTTTCCCAGGGTTACTGTTAGGCTTAGGCCTAGGGCTAGGATTTTTGAAACTAGGAAGCCCTTAGCTCCAGGCACACTGCAGCTGTTCAAGGCATCCCAAGGGGAGTACAAAAGTGCAACAACATGGCAGCTTTCACAGCTTTTTCCTTGGCACCATCCCTATACCTAGGCTGATTTATCTGCCTAAGGTTAGGGTTAGGGTTCAGCCTAGGGCTTGGATTTCTTTAACCAGGAAGCCCTGAGTTCCAGGCTTACTTCATCTGCCAAAGGCATCCCAAAGGGAGTGCAGAAGTGCCACAACATGGCTGCTTTCACGCCTTTTTCCTTGGCAAGACGCCTAACACCAGGCTGACTTACCTTCCCAGGGTTACTGTTAGGCTTAGGCCTAGGGCTAGGATTTTTAAAACTAGGAAGCCCTTAGCTCCAGGCACACTGCAGCTGTTCAAGGCATCCCAAGGGGAGTACAAAAGTGCAACAACATGGCAGCTTTCACAGCTTTTTCCTTGGCACCATCCCTATACCTAGGCTGATTTATCTGCCTAGGGTTAGGGTTAGGGTTCAGCCTAGGGCTTGAATTTCTTTAACCAGGAAGCCCTGAGTTCCAGGCTTACTTCATCTGCCAAAGGCATCCCAAAGGGAGTGCAGAAGTGCCACAACATGGCTGCTTTCATGTTGTTGTTATCTTATTGTATTTCATATTTCTGGAGTCCCATCTTAAAGTCCATACCTTCTTGCTGGTCCTATTATGCAGCTCCTCTCTGCAGCACAGTTCCTCATGGCTTCCATAGGGGCTCCTCCTGGGCTCTCGACCCAACCCCCTTTTATCCCAGAGGCCTTCATGAGCTACAGCTGCTACCCAACCAAGGATCCCACAGCTGTAGCTCATCCAGAGCAACAGGACCCACCTATCTAATACATAGGACTCTCACTACATATATATATTCACAAGGACTCCTTTATAACAATACATATATTCAGGCCCCTACATTTCCCCCCTTTTCTTTTAACAATTTCTCAATTACACAGTTACAATATCCATATCTGTCCCAGCTCCCAGGCTGCCACAGCTCTCGGCTGTCCTATCTTCCACTGTCCCAGCTCTCCAGCTGCCACAGCTCTCGGCTGTCCGGGGGATTCCATACCTAATACATATATTCAGGCCCCTACATTTCCCCCCTTTTCTTTTAACAATTTCTCCATTACACAGTTACAATATCCATATCTGTCCCAGCTCTCAGGCTGCCACAGCTCTCAGCTGTCCTATCTTCATCTGTCCCAGCTCTCAGGCTGCCACAGCTCTCGGCTGTCCTATATTCCACTGTCCCAGCTCTCCGGCTGCCACAGCTCTCGGCTGTCCGGGGGATTCCATACCTAATACATATATTCAGGCCCCTACATTATTGTTGTTGTTATCTTATTGTATTTCATATTTCTGGAGTCCCATCTTAAAGTCCATACCTTCTTGCTGGTCCTATTATGCAGCTCCTCTCTGCAGCACAGTTCCTCATGGCTTCCATAGGGGCTCCTTCTGGGCTCTCGACCCAACCCCCTTTTATCCCAGAGGCCTTCATGAGCTACAGCTGCTACCCAACCAAGGATCCCACAGCTGTAGCTCATCCAGAGCAACAGGACCCACCTATCTAATACATAGGACTCTCACTACATATATATATATTCACAAGGACTCCTTTATAACAATACATATATTCAGGCCCCTACATTTCCCCCCTTTTCTTTTAACAATTTCTCAATTACACAGTTACAATATCCATATCTGTCCCAGCTCCCAGGCTGCCACAGCTCTCGGCTGTCCTATCTTCCACTGTCCCAGCTCTCCGGCTGCCACAGCTCTCAGCTGTCCGGGGGATTCCATACCTAATACATATATTCAGGCCCCTACATTTCCCCCCTTTTCTTTTAACAATTTCTCAATTACACAGTTACAATATCCATATCTGTCCCAGCTCTCAGGCTGCCACAGCTCTCAGCTGTCCTATCTTCCACTGTCCCAGCTCTCCGGCTGCCACAGCTCTCGGCTGTCCAGGGGAGTCCATACCTTCTCCTTGGCTGCATGTTCTTTATCACGTCGCGGTCACCAATTGTTGTTGTTATCTTATTGTATTTCATATTTCTGGAGTCCCATCTTAAAGTCCATACCTTCTTGCTGGTCCTATTATGCAGCTCCTCTCTGCAGCACAGTTCCTCATGGCTTCCATAGGGGCTCCTTCTGGGCTCTCGACCCAACCCCCTTTTATCCCAGAGGCCTTCATGAGCTACAGCTGCTACCCAACCAAGGATCCCACAGCTGTAGCTCATCCAGAGCAACAGGACCCACCTATCTAATACATAGGACTCTCACTACATATATATATATTCACAAGGACTCCTTTATAACAATACATATATTCAGGCCCCTACACTTTCACGGCTTTTCCCTTAGGAAGAACCCTAATACCCGGCTGATTTACCTTCCTAGGGTTACTGTTAGGCTTAGGCCTAGGACTTTTAAAACCAGGAAGCCCTGGGCTCCAGGCACACTGCAGCTGCGAAAGGCATCCCAAGGGGAGCGCAAAAGTGACGCAACTTGGCTGCCACCACTGATATTTCCATGAGACCATCCCGAAACATAGGTTGATTTTCCTTCCTAGGGTTAAGGTTTGAGTTACGCCTAGGGTAAGGGTCTATTAACCAGAAAGCCCTGAGTTCCAAGAACACAGCAGCTGCGAAGGACTAGCCAAGAAGAGCGCAAAAGTAGCACAACATGCCTGCCTCCACAGCTTTTTCCTTGGGGACATGCCTAATTCCTGGCTGATTTGCCTTTCTCGTCTTAGGGTTGGGGTTCGGCCTAGGGCTAGGATTTTTAAAATCAGGAAGCCCTGAGTTCCAGGCACACTGGAGCTGTGAAAGGCATCCAAAAGGGAGTGCAAAAGTGCCACAACATGGCTGCTTTCACAGCTTTTTCCTTGGCAAGAAGCCTAACACCAGGCTGACATACTTTCCCAGGGTTACTGTTAGGCTTAGGCCTAGGGCTAGGATTTTTGAAACTAGGAAGCCCTGGGCTCCAGGCACACTGCAGCTGTTCAAGGCATCCCAAGGGGAGTACAAAAGTGCAACAACATGGCAGCTTTCACAGCTTTTTCCTTGGCAAGAAGCCTAACACCAGGCTGATTTACTTTCCCAGGGTTACTGTTAGGCTTAGGCCTAGGGCTAGGATTTTTGAAACTAGGAAGCCCTTAGCTCCAGGCACACTGCAGCTGTTCAAGGCATCCCAAGGGGAGTACAAAAGTGCAACAACATGGCAGCTTTCACAGCTTTTTCCTTGGCACCATCCCTATACCTAGGCTGATTTATCTGCCTAGGGTTAGGGTTAGGGTTCAGCCTAGGGCTTGGATTTCTTTAACCAGGAAGCCCTGAGTTCCAGGCTTACTTCATCTGCCAAAGGCATCCCAAGGGAGTGCAGAAGTGCCACAACATGGCTGCTTTCACGGCTTTTTCCTTGGCAAGAAGCCTAACATCAGGCTGATTTACTTTCCCAGGGTTACTGTTAGGCTTAGGCCTAGGGCTAGGATTTTTGAAACTAGGAAGCCCTTAGCTCCAGGCACACTGCAGCTGTTCAAGGCATCCCAAGGGAGTACAAAAGTGCAACAACATGGCAGCTTTCACAGCTTTTTCCTTGGCACCATCCCTATACCTAGGCTGATTTATCTGCCTAGGGTTAGGGTTAGGGTTCAGCCTAGGGCTTGGATTTCTTTAACCAGGAAGCCCTGAGTTCCAGGCTTACTTCATCTGCCAAAGGCATCCCAAAGGGAGTGCAAAAGTGCCACAACATGGCTGCTTTCACGCCTTTTTCCTTGGCAAGACGCCTAACACCAGGCTGACTTACCTTCCTAGGGTTACTGTTAGGCTTAGGCCTAGGGCTAGGATTTTTAAAACTAGGAAGCCCTTAGCTCCAGGCACACTGCAGCTGTTCAAGGCATCCCAAGGGGAGTACAAAAGTGCAACAACATGGCAGCTTTCACAGCTTTTTCCTTGGCACCATCCCTATACCTAGGCTGATTTATCTGCCTAGGGTTAGGGTTAGGGTTCAGCCTAGGGCTTGAATTTCTTTAACCAGGAAGCCCTGAGTTCCAGGCTTACTTCATCTGCCAAAGGCATCCCAAAGGGAGTGCAGAAGTGCCACAACATGGCTGCTTTCATGTTGTTGTTATCTTATTGTATTTCATATTTCTGGAGTCCCATCTTAAAGTCCATACCTTCTTGCTGGTTTTATTATGCAGCTCCTCTCTGCAGCACAGTTCCTCATGGCTTCCATAGGGGCTCCTCCTGGGCTCTCGACCCAACCCCCTTTTATCCCAGAGGCCTTCATGAGCTACAGCTGCTACCCAACCAAGGATCCCACAGCTGTAGCTCATCCAGAGCAACAGGACCCACCTATCTAATACATAGGACTCTCACTACATATATATATTCACAAGGACTCCTTTATAACAATACATATATTCAGGCCCCTACATTTCCCCCCTTTTCTTTTAACAATTTCTCAATTACACAGTTACAATATCCATATCTGTCCCAGCTCCCAGGCTGCCACAGCTCTCGGCTGTCCTATCTTCCACTGTCCCAGCTCTCCAGCTGCCACAGCTCTCGGCTGTCCGGGGGATTCCATACCTAATACATATATTCAGGCCCCTACATTTCCCCCCTTTTCTTTTAACAATTTCTCCATTACACAGTTACAATATCCATATCTGTCCCAGCTCTCAGGCTGCCACAGCTCTCAGCTGTCCTATCTTCATCTGTCCCAGCTCTCAGGCTGCCACAGCTCTCGGCTGTCCTATATTCCACTGTCCCAGCTCTCCGGCTGCCACAGCTCTCGGCTGTCCGGGGGATTCCATACCTAATACATATATTCAGGCCCCTACATTATTGTTGTTGTTATCTTATTGTATTTCATATTTCTGGAGTCCCATCTTAAAGTCCATACCTTCTTGCTGGTCCTATTATGCAGCTCCTCTCTGCAGCACGGTTCCTCATGGCTTCCATAGGGGCTCCTTCTGGGCTCTCGACCCAACCCCCTTTTATCCCAGAGGCCTTCATGAGCTACAGCTGCTACCCAACCAAGGATCCCACAGCTGTAGCTCATCCAGAGCAACAGGACCCACCTATCTAATACATAGGACTCTCACTACATATATATATATTCACAAGGACTCCTTTATAACAATACATATATTCAGGCCCCTACACGTTCACGGCTTTTCCCTTAGGAAGAACCCTAATACCCGGCTGATTTACCTTCCTAGGGTTACTGTTAGGCTTAGGCCTAGGACTTTTAAAACCAGGAAGCCCTGGGCTCCAGGCACACTGCAGCTGCGAAAGGCATCCCAAGGGGAGCGCAAAAGTGACGCAACTTGGCTGCCACCACTGATATTTCCATGAGACCATCCCGAAACATAGGTTGATTTTCCTTCCTAGGGTTAAGGTTTGAGTTACGCCTAGGGTAAGGGTCTATTAACCAGAAAGCCCTGAGTTCCAAGAACACAGCAGCTGCGAAGGACTAGCCAAGAAGAGCGCAAAAGTACCACAACATGCCTGCCTCCACAGCTTTTTCCTTGGGGACATGCCTAATTCCTGGCTGATTTGCCTTTCTCGTCTTAGGGTTGGGGTTCGGCCTAGGGCTAGGATTTTTAAAATCAGGAAGCCCTGAGTTCCAGGCACACTGGAGCTGTGAAAGGCATCCAAAAGGGAGTGCAAAAGTGCCACAACATGGCTGCTTTCACGCCTTTTTCCTTGGCAAGACGCCTAACACCAGGCTGACTTACCTTCCTAGGGTTACTGTTAGGCTTAGGCCTAGGGCTAGGATTTTTAAAACTAGGAAGCCATTAGCTCCAGGCACACTGCAGCTGTTCAAGGCATCCCAAGGGGAGTACAAAAGTGCAACAACATGGCAGCTTTCACAGCTTTTTCCTTGGCACCATCCCTATACCTAGGCTGATTTATCTGCCTAGGGTTAGGGTTAGGGTTCAGCCTAGGGCTTGAATTTTTTTAACCAGGAAGCCCTGAGTTCCAGGCTTACTTCATCTGCCAAAGGCATCCCAAAGGGAGTGCAGAAGTGCCACAACATGGCTGCTTTCACGGCTTTTCCCTTAGGAAGAACCCTAATACCCGGCTGATTTACCTTCCTAGGGTTACTGTTAGGCTTAGGCCTAGGACTTTTAAAACCAGGAAGCCCTGGGCTCCAGGCACACTGCAGCTGCGAAAGGCATCCCAAGGGGAGCGCAAAAGTGACGCAACTTGGCTGCCACCACTGATATTTCCATGAGAGCATCCCGAACCATAGGTTGATTTTCCTTCCTAGGGTTAAGGTTTGAGTTACGCCTAGGGTAAGGGTTCTATTAACCAGAAAGCCCTGAGTTCCAAGAACACAGCAGCTGCGAAGGACTAGCCAAGAAGAGCGCAAAAGTACCACAACATGCCTGCCTCCACAGCTTTTTCCTTGGGGACATGCCTAATTCCTGGCTGATTTGCCTTTCTCGTCTTAGGGTTGCGGTTCGGCCTAGGGCTAGGATTTTTAAAAGCAGGAAGCCCTGAGTTCCAGGCACACTGGAGCTGTGAAAGGCATCCAAAAGGGAGTGCAAAAGTGCCACAACATGGCTGCTTTCACGGCTTTTTCCTTGGCAAGACGCCTAACACCAGGCTGATTTACCTTCCCAGGGTTACTGTTAGGCTTAGGCCTAGGGCTAGGATTTTTAAAACTAGGAAGCCCTTAGCTCCAGGCACACTGCAGCTGTTCAAGGCATCCCAAGGGGAGTACAAAAGTGCAACAACATGGCAGCTTTCACAGCTTTTTCCTTGGCACCATCCCTATACCTAGGCTGATTTATCTGCCTAGGGTTAGGGTTAGGGTTCAGCCTAGGGCTTGGATTTCTTTAACCAGGAAGCCCTGAGTTCCAGGCTTACTTCATCTGCCAAAGGCATCCCAAAGGGAGTGCAGAAGTGCCACAACATGGCTGCTTTCACGGCTTTTCCCTTAGGAAGAACCCTAATACCCGGCTGATTTACCTTCCTAGGGTTACTGTTAGGCTTAGGCCTAGGACTTTTAAAACCAGGAAGCCCTGGGCTCCAGGCACACTGCAGCTGCAAAAGGCATCCCAAGGGGAGCGCAAAAGTGACGCAACTTGGCTGCCACCACTGATATTTCCATGAGACCATCCCGAACCATAGGCTGATTTTCCTTCCTAGGGTTAAGGTTTGAGTTACGCCTAGGGTAAGGGTTCTATTAACCAGAAAGCCCTGAGTTCCAAGAACACAGCAGCTGCGAAGGACTAGCCAAGAAGAGCGCAAAAGTACCACAACATGCCTGCCTCCACAGCTTTTTCCTTGGGGACATGCCTAATTCCTGGCTGATTTGCCTTTCTCGTCTTAGGGTTGGGGTTCGGCCTAGGGCTAGGATTTTTAAAATCAGGAAGCCCTGAGTTCCAGGCACACTGGACCTGTGAAAGGCATCCAAAAGGGAGTGCAAAAGTGCCACAACATGGCTGTTTCACGGCTTTTTCCTTGGCAAGAAGCCTAACATCAGGCTGATTTACTTTCCCAGGGTTACTGTTAGGCTTTGGCCTAGGGCTAGGATTTTTAAAACTAGGAAGCCCTTAGCTCCAGGCACACTGCAGCTGTTCAAGGCATCCCAAGGGGAGTACAAAAGTGCAACAACATGGCAGCTTTCACAGCTTTTTCCTTGGCACCATCCCTATACCTAGGCTGATTTATCTGCCTAGGGTTAGGGTTAGGGTTCAGCCTAGGGCTTGGATTTCTTTAACCAGGAAGCCCTGAGTTCCAGGCTTACTTCATCTGCCAAAGGCATCCCAAAGGGAGTGCAGAAGTGCCACAACATGGCTGCTTTCACGGCTTATTCCTTGGCAAGAAGCCTAACATCAGGCTGATTTACTCTCCCAGGGTTACTGTTAGGCTTAGGCCTAGGGCTAGGATTTTTGAAACTAGGAAGCCCTTAGCTCCAGGCACACTGCAGCTGTTCAAGGCATCCAAGGGGACTACAAAAGTGCAACAACATGGCAGCTTTCACAGCTTTTTCCTTGGCACCATCCCTATACCTAGGCTGATTTATCTGCCTAGGGTTAGGGTTAGGGTTCAGCCTAGGGCTTGGATTTCTTTAACCAGGAAGCCCTGAGTTCCAGGCTTACTTCATCTGCCAAAGGCATCCCAAAGGGAGTGCAAAAGTGCCACAACATGGCTGCTTTCACGGCTTTTTCCTTGGCAAGAAGCCTAACATCAGGCTGATTTACTTTCCCAGGGTTACTGTTAGGCTTAGGCCTAGGGCTAGGATTTTTGAAACTAGGAAGCCCTTAGCTCCAGGCACACTGCAGCTGTTCAAGGCATCCCAAGGGGAGTACAAAAGTGCAACAACATGGCAGCTTTCACAGCTTTTTTCTTGGCACCATCCCTATACCTAGGCTGATTTATCTGCCTAAGGTTTGGGTTAGGGTTCAGCCTAGGGCTTGAATTTTTTTAACCAGGAAGACCTGAGTTCCAGGCTTACTTCATCTGCCAAAGGCATCCCAAAGGGAGTGCAGAAGTGCCACAACATGGCTGCTTTCACGGCTTTTCCCTTAGGAAGAACCCTAATACCCGGCTGATTTACCTTCCTAGGGTTACTGTTAGGCTTAGGCCTAGGACTTTTAAAACCAGGAAGCCCTGGGCTCCAGGCACACTGCAGCTGCAAAAGGCATCCCAAGGGGAGCGCAAAAGTGACGCAACTTGGCTGCCACCACTGATATTTCCATGAGACCATCCCGAACCATAGGTTGATTTTCCTTCCTAGGGTTAAGGTTTGAGTTACGCCTAGGGTAAGGGTTCTATTAACCAGAAAGCCCTGAGTTCCAAGAACACAGCAGCTGCGAAGGACTAGCCAAGAAGAGCGCAAAAGTACCACAACATGCCTGCCTCCACAGCTTTTTCCTTGGGGACATGCCTAATTCCTGGCTGATTTGCCTTTCTCGTCTTAGGGTTGGGGTTCGGCCTAGGGCTAGGATTTTTAAAATCAGGAAGCCCTGAGTTCCAGGCACACTGGAGCTGTGAAAGGCATCCAAAAGGGAGTGCAAAAGTGCCACAACATGGCTGTTTCACGGCTTTTTCCTTGGCAAGAAGCCTAACACCAGGCTGATTTACTTTCCCAGGGTTACTGTTAGGCTTAGGCCTAGGGCTAGGATTTTTGAAACTAGGAAGCCCTGGGCTCCAGGCACACTGCAGCTGTTCAAGGCATCCCAAGGGGAGTACAAAAGTGCAACAACATGGCAGCTTTCACAGCTTTTTCCTTGGCACCATCCCTATACCTAGGCTGATTTATCTGCCTAGGGTTAGGGTTAGGGTTCAGCCTAGGGCTTGGATTTCTTTAACCAGGAAGCCCTGAGTTCCAGGCTTACTTCATCTGCCAAAGGCATCCCAAAGGGAGTGCAGAAGTGCCACAACATGGCTGCTTTCACGGCTTTTCCCTTAGGAAGAACCCTAATACCCGGCTGATTTACCTTCCTAGGGTTACTGTTAGGCTTAGGCCTAGGACTTTTAAAACCAGGAAGCCCTGGGCTCCAGGCACACTGCAGCTGCGAAAGGCATCCCAAGGGGAGCGCAAAAGTGACGCAACTTGGCTGCCACCACTGATATTTCCATGAGACCATCCCGAACCATAGGCTGATTTTCCTTCCTAGGGTTAAGGTTTGAGTTACGCCTAGGGTAAGGGTCTATTAACCAGAAAGCCCTGAGTTCCAAGAACACAGCAGCTGCGAAGGACTAGCCAAGAAGAGCGCAAAAGTAGCACAACATGCCTGCCTCCACAGCTTTTTCCTTGGGGACATGCCTAATTCCTGGCTGATTTGCCTTTCTCGTCTTAGGGTTGGGGTTCGGCCTAGGGCTAGGATTTTTAAAATCAGGAAGCCCTGAGTTCCAGGCACACTGGAGCTGTGAAAGGCATCCAAAAGGGAGTGCAAAAGTGCCACAATATGGCTGTTTCACGGCTTTTTCCTTGGCAAGAAGCCTAACATCAGGCTGATTTACTTTCCCAGGGTTACTGTTAGGCTTAGGCCTAGGGCTAGGATTTTTAAAACTAGGAAGCCCTTAGCTCCAGGCACACTGCAGCTGTTCAAGGCATCCCAAGGGGAGTACAAAAGTGCAACAACATGGCAGCTTTCACAGCTTTTTCCTTGGCACCATCCCTATACCTAGGCTGATTTATCTGCCTAGGGTTAGGGTTAGGGTTCAGCCTAGGGCTTGGATTTCTTTAACCAGGAAGCCCTGAGTTCCAGGCTTACTTCATCTGCCAAAGGCATCCCAAAGGGAGTGCAAAAGTGCCACAACATGGCTGCTTTCACGGCGTTTTCCTTGGCAAGAAGCCTTACATCAGGCTGATTTACTTTCCCAGGGTTACTGTTAGGCTTAGGCCTAGGGCTAGGATTTTTGAAACTAGGAAGCCCTTAGCTCCAGGCACACTGCAGCTCTTCAAGGCATCCCAAGGGGAGTACAAAAGTGCAACAACATGGCAGCTTTCACAGCTTTTTTCTTGGCACCATCCCTATACCTAGGCTGATTTATCTGCCTAGGGTTAGGGTTCAGCCTAGGGCTTGAATTTTTTTAACCAGGAAGCCCTGAGTTCCAGGCTTACTTCATCTGCCAAAGGCATCCCAAAGGGAGTGCAGAAGTGCCACAACATGGCTGCTTTCACGGCTTTTCCCTTAGGAAGAACCCTAATACCCGGCTGATTTACCTTCCTAGGGTTACTGTTAGGCTTAGGCCTAGGACTTTTAAAACCAGGAAGCCCTGGGCTCCAGGCACACTGCAGCTGCAAAAGGCATCCCAAGGGGAGCGCAAAAGTGACGCAACTTGGCTGCCACCACTGATATTTCCATGAGACCATCCCGAACCATAGGTTGATTTTCCTTCCTAGGGTTAAGGTTTGAGTTACGCCTAGGGTAATGGTTCTATTAACCAGAAAGCCCTGAGTTCCAAGAACACAGCAGCTGCGAAGGACTAGCCAAGAAGAGCGCAAAAGTACCACAACATGCCTGCCTCCACAGCTTTTTCCTTGGGGACATGCCTAATTCCTGGCTGATTTGCCTTTCTCGTCTTAGGGTTGCGGTTCGGCCTAGGGCTAGGATTTTTAAAAGCAGGAAGCCCTGAGTTCCAGGCACACTGGAGCTGTGAAAGGCATCCAAAAGGGATTGCAAAAGTGCCACAACATGGCTGCTTTCACGGCTTTTTCCTTGGCAAGACGCCTAACACCAGGCTGACTTACCTTCCCAGGGTTACTATTAGGCTTAGGCCTAGGGCTAGGATTTTTAAAACTAGGAAGCCCTTAGCTCCAGGCACACTGCAGCTGTTCAAGGCATCCCAAGGGGAGTACAAAAGTGCAACAACATGGCAGCTTTCACAGCTTTTTCCTTGGCACCATCCCTATACCTAGGCTGATTTATCTGCCTAGGGTTAGGGTTAGGGTTCAGCCTAGGGCTTGAATTTTTTTAACCAGGAAGCCCTGAGTTCCAGGCTTACTTCATCTGCCAAAGGCATCCCAAAGGGAGTGCAGAAGTGCCACAACATGGCTGCTTTCACGGCTTTTCCCTTAGGAAGAACCCTAATACCCGGCTGATTTACCTTCCTAGGGTTACTGTTAGGCTTAGGCCTAGGACTTTTAAAACCAGGAAGCCCTGGGCTCCAGGCACACTGCAGCTGCGAAAGGCATCCCAAGGGGAGCGCAAAAGTGACGCAACTTGGCTGCCACCACTGATATTTCCATGAGACCATCCCGAACCATAGGCTGATTTTCCTTCCTAGGGTTAAGGTTTGAGTTACGCCTAGGGTAAGGGTTCTATTAACCAGAAAGCCCTGAGTTCCAAGAACACAGCAGCTGCGAAGGACTAGCCAAGAAGAGCGCAAAAGTACCACAACATGCCTGCCTCCACAGCTTTTTCCTTGGGGACATGCCTAATTCCTGGCTGATTTGCCTTTCTCGTCTTAGGGTTGGGGTTCGGCCTAGGGCTAGGATTTTTAAAATCAGGAAGCCCTGAGTTCCAGGCACACTGGAGCTGTGAAAGGCATCCAAAAGGGAGTGCAAAAGTGCCACAACATGGCTGCTTTCACGGCTTTTTCCTTGGCAAGAAACCTAACATCAGGCTGATTTACTTTCCCAGGGTTACTGTTAGGCTTAGGCCTAGGGCTAGGATTTTTGAAACTAGGAAGCCCTGGGCTCCAGGCACACTGCAGCTGTTCAAGGCATCCCAAGGGGAGTACAAAAGTGCAACAACATGGCAGCTTTCACAGCTTTTTCCTTGGCACCATCCCTATACCTAGGCTGATTTATCTGCCTAGGGTTAGGGTTAGGGTTCAGCCTAGGGCTTGGATTTCTTTAACCAGGAAGCCCTGAGTTCCAGGCTTACTTCATCTGCCAAAGGCATCCCAAAGGGAGTGCAGAAGTGCCACAACATGGCTGCTTTCACGGCTTTTCCCTTAGGAAGAACCCTAATACCCGGCTGATTTACCTTCCTAGGGTTACTGTTAGGCTTAGGCCTAGGACTTTTAAAACCAGGAAGCCCTGGGCTCCAGGCACACTGCAGCTGCAAAAGGCATCCCAAGGGGAGCGCAAAAGTGACGCAACTTGGCTGCCACCACTGATATTTCCATGAGACCATCCCGAACCATAGGCTGATTTTCCTTCCTAGGGTTAAGGTTTGAGTTACGCCTAGGGTAAGGGTTCTATTAACCAGAAAGCCCTGAGTTCCAAGAACACAGCAGCTGCGAAGGACTAGCCAAGAAGAGCGCAAAAGTACCACAACATGCCTGCCTCCACAGCTTTTTCCTTGGGGACATGCCTAATTCCTGGCTGATTTGCCTTTCTCGTCTTAGGGTTGCGGTTCGGCCTAGGGCTAGGATTGTTAAAAGCAGGAAGCCCTGAGTTCCAGGCACACTGGAGCTGTGAAAGGCATCCAAAAGGGAGTGCAAAAGTGCCACAACATGGCTGCTTTCACGGCTTTTTCCTTGGCAAGAAGCCTAACATCAGGCTGATTTACTTTCCCAGGGTTACTGTTAGGCTTAGGCCTAGGGCTAGGATTTTTGAAACTAGGAAGCCCTTAGCTCCAGGCACACTGCAGCTGTTCAAGGCATCCCAAGGGGAGTACAAAAGTGCAACAACATGGCAGCTTTCACAGCTTTTTCCTTGGCACCATCCCTATACCTAGGCTGATTTATCTGCCTAAGGTTAGGGTTAGGGTTCAGCCTAGGGCTTGGATTTCTTTAACCAGGAAGCCCTGAGTTCCAGGCTTACTTCATCTGCCAAAGGCATCCCAAAGGGAGTGCAGAAGTGCCACAACATGGCTGCTTTCACGCCTTTTTCCTTGGCAAGACGCCTAACACCAGGCTGACTTACCTTCCCAGGGTTACTGTTAGGCTTAGGCCTAGGGCTAGGATTTTTAAAACTAGGAAGCCCTTAGCTCCAGGCACACTGCAGCTGTTCAAGGCATCCCAAGGGGAGTACAAAAGTGCAACAACATGGCAGCTTTCACAGCTTTTTCCTTGGCACCATCCCTATACCTAGGCTGATTTATCTGCCTAGGGTTAGGGTTAGGGTTCAGCCTAGGGCTTGAATTTCTTTAACCAGGAAGCCCTGAGTTCCAGGCTTACTTCATCTGCCAAAGGCATCCCAAAGGGAGTGCAGAAGTGCCACAACATGGCTGCTTTCATGTTGTTGTTATCTTATTGTATTTCATATTTCTGGAGTCCCATCTTAAAGTCCATACCTTCTTGCTGGTCCTATTATGCAGCTCCTCTCTGCAGCACAGTTCCTCATGGCTTCCATAGGGGCTCCTCCTGGGCTCTCGACCCAACCCCCTTTTATCCCAGAGGCCTTCATGAGCTACAGCTGCTACCCAACCAAGGATCCCACAGCTGTAGCTCATCCAGAGCAACAGGACCCACCTATCTAATACATAGGACTCTCACTACATATATATATTCACAAGGACTCCTTTATAACAATACATATATTCAGGCCCCTACATTTCCCCCCTTTTCTTTTAACAATTTCTCAATTACACAGTTACAATATCCATATCTGTCCCAGCTCCCAGGCTGCCACAGCTCTCGGCTGTCCTATCTTCCACTGTCCCAGCTCTCCAGCTGCCACAGCTCTCGGCTGTCCGGGGGATTCCATACCTAATACATATATTCAGGCCCCTACATTTCCCCCCTTTTCTTTTAACAATTTCTCCATTACACAGTTACAATATCCATATCTGTCCCAGCTCTCAGGCTGCCACAGCTCTCAGCTGTCCTATCTTCATCTGTCCCAGCTCTCAGGCTGCCACAGCTCTCGGCTGTCCTATATTCCACTGTCCCAGCTCTCCGGCTGCCACAGCTCTCGGCTGTCCGGGGGATTCCATACCTAATACATATATTCAGGCCCCTACATTATTGTTGTTGTTATCTTATTGTATTTCATATTTCTGGAGTCCCATCTTAAAGTCCATACCTTCTTGCTGGTCCTATTATGCAGCTCCTCTCTGCAGCACAGTTCCTCATGGCTTCCATAGGGGCTCCTTCTGGGCTCTCGACCCAACCCCCTTTTATCCCAGAGGCCTTCATGAGCTACAGCTGCTACCCAACCAAGGATCCCACAGCTGTAGCTCATCCAGAGCAACAGGACCCACCTATCTAATACATAGGACTCTCACTACATATATATATATTCACAAGGACTCCTTTATAACAATACATATATTCAGGCCCCTACATTTCCCCCCTTTTCTTTTAACAATTTCTCAATTACACAGTTACAATATCCATATCTGTCCCAGCTCCCAGGCTGCCACAGCTCTCGGCTGTCCTATCTTCCACTGTCCCAGCTCTCCGGCTGCCACAGCTCTCAGCTGTCCGGGGGATTCCATACCTAATACATATATTCAGGCCCCTACATTTCCCCCCTTTTCTTTTAACAATTTCTCAATTACACAGTTACAATATCCATATCTGTCCCAGCTCTCAGGCTGCCACAGCTCTCAGCTGTCCTATCTTCCACTGTCCCAGCTCTCCGGCTGCCACAGCTCTCGGCTGTCCAGGGGAGTCCATACCTTCTCCTTGGCTGCATGTTCTTTATCACGTCGCGGTCACCAATTGTTGTTGTTATCTTATTGTATTTCATATTTCTGGAGTCCCATCTTAAAGTCCATACCTTCTTGCTGGTCCTATTATGCAGCTCCTCTCTGCAGCACAGTTCCTCATGGCTTCCATAGGGGCTCCTTCTGGGCTCTCGACCCAACCCCCTTTTATCCCAGAGGCCTTCATGAGCTACAGCTGCTACCCAACCAAGGATCCCACAGCTGTAGCTCATCCAGAGCAACAGGACCCACCTATCTAATACATAGGACTCTCACTACATATATATATATTCACAAGGACTCCTTTATAACAATACATATATTCAGGCCCCTACACTTTCACGGCTTTTCCCTTAGGAAGAACCCTAATACCCGGCTGATTTACCTTCCTAGGGTTACTGTTAGGCTTAGGCCTAGGACTTTTAAAACCAGGAAGCCCTGGGCTCCAGGCACACTGCAGCTGCGAAAGGCATCCCAAGGGGAGCGCAAAAGTGACGCAACTTGGCTGCCACCACTGATATTTCCATGAGACCATCCCGAAACATAGGTTGATTTTCCTTCCTAGGGTTAAGGTTTGAGTTACGCCTAGGGTAAGGGTCTATTAACCAGAAAGCCCTGAGTTCCAAGAACACAGCAGCTGCGAAGGACTAGCCAAGAAGAGCGCAAAAGTAGCACAACATGCCTGCCTCCACAGCTTTTTCCTTGGGGACATGCCTAATTCCTGGCTGATTTGCCTTTCTCGTCTTAGGGTTGGGGTTCGGCCTAGGGCTAGGATTTTTAAAATCAGGAAGCCCTGAGTTCCAGGCACACTGGAGCTGTGAAAGGCATCCAAAAGGGAGTGCAAAAGTGCCACAACATGGCTGCTTTCACAGCTTTTTCCTTGGCAAGAAGCCTAACACCAGGCTGACATACTTTCCCAGGGTTACTGTTAGGCTTAGGCCTAGGGCTAGGATTTTTGAAACTAGGAAGCCCTGGGCTCCAGGCACACTGCAGCTGTTCAAGGCATCCCAAGGGGAGTACAAAAGTGCAACAACATGGCAGCTTTCACAGCTTTTTCCTTGGCAAGAAGCCTAACACCAGGCTGATTTACTTTCCCAGGGTTACTGTTAGGCTTAGGCCTAGGGCTAGGATTTTTGAAACTAGGAAGCCCTTAGCTCCAGGCACACTGCAGCTGTTCAAGGCATCCCAAGGGGAGTACAAAAGTGCAACAACATGGCAGCTTTCACAGCTTTTTCCTTGGCACCATCCCTATACCTAGGCTGATTTATCTGCCTAGGGTTAGGGTTAGGGTTCAGCCTAGGGCTTGGATTTCTTTAACCAGGAAGCCCTGAGTTCCAGGCTTACTTCATCTGCCAAAGGCATCCCAAGGGAGTGCAGAAGTGCCACAACATGGCTGCTTTCACGGCTTTTTCCTTGGCAAGAAGCCTAACATCAGGCTGATTTACTTTCCCAGGGTTACTGTTAGGCTTAGGCCTAGGGCTAGGATTTTTGAAACTAGGAAGCCCTTAGCTCCAGGCACACTGCAGCTGTTCAAGGCATCCCAAGGGAGTACAAAAGTGCAACAACATGGCAGCTTTCACAGCTTTTTCCTTGGCACCATCCCTATACCTAGGCTGATTTATCTGCCTAGGGTTAGGGTTAGGGTTCAGCCTAGGGCTTGGATTTCTTTAACCAGGAAGCCCTGAGTTCCAGGCTTACTTCATCTGCCAAAGGCATCCCAAAGGGAGTGCAAAAGTGCCACAACATGGCTGCTTTCACGCCTTTTTCCTTGGCAAGACGCCTAACACCAGGCTGACTTACCTTCCTAGGGTTACTGTTAGGCTTAGGCCTAGGGCTAGGATTTTTAAAACTAGGAAGCCCTTAGCTCCAGGCACACTGCAGCTGTTCAAGGCATCCCAAGGGGAGTACAAAAGTGCAACAACATGGCAGCTTTCACAGCTTTTTCCTTGGCACCATCCCTATACCTAGGCTGATTTATCTGCCTAGGGTTAGGGTTAGGGTTCAGCCTAGGGCTTGAATTTCTTTAACCAGGAAGCCCTGAGTTCCAGGCTTACTTCATCTGCCAAAGGCATCCCAAAGGGAGTGCAGAAGTGCCACAACATGGCTGCTTTCATGTTGTTGTTATCTTATTGTATTTCATATTTCTGGAGTCCCATCTTAAAGTCCATACCTTCTTGCTGGTTTTATTATGCAGCTCCTCTCTGCAGCACAGTTCCTCATGGCTTCCATAGGGGCTCCTCCTGGGCTCTCGACCCAACCCCCTTTTATCCCAGAGGCCTTCATGAGCTACAGCTGCTACCCAACCAAGGATCCCACAGCTGTAGCTCATCCAGAGCAACAGGACCCACCTATCTAATACATAGGACTCTCACTACATATATATATTCACAAGGACTCCTTTATAACAATACATATATTCAGGCCCCTACATTTCCCCCCTTTTCTTTTAACAATTTCTCAATTACACAGTTACAATATCCATATCTGTCCCAGCTCCCAGGCTGCCACAGCTCTCGGCTGTCCTATCTTCCACTGTCCCAGCTCTCCAGCTGCCACAGCTCTCGGCTGTCCGGGGGATTCCATACCTAATACATATATTCAGGCCCCTACATTTCCCCCCTTTTCTTTTAACAATTTCTCCATTACACAGTTACAATATCCATATCTGTCCCAGCTCTCAGGCTGCCACAGCTCTCAGCTGTCCTATCTTCATCTGTCCCAGCTCTCAGGCTGCCACAGCTCTCGGCTGTCCTATATTCCACTGTCCCAGCTCTCCGGCTGCCACAGCTCTCGGCTGTCCGGGGGATTCCATACCTAATACATATATTCAGGCCCCTACATTATTGTTGTTGTTATCTTATTGTATTTCATATTTCTGGAGTCCCATCTTAAAGTCCATACCTTCTTGCTGGTCCTATTATGCAGCTCCTCTCTGCAGCACGGTTCCTCATGGCTTCCATAGGGGCTCCTTCTGGGCTCTCGACCCAACCCCCTTTTATCCCAGAGGCCTTCATGAGCTACAGCTGCTACCCAACCAAGGATCCCACAGCTGTAGCTCATCCAGAGCAACAGGACCCACCTATCTAATACATAGGACTCTCACTACATATATATATATTCACAAGGACTCCTTTATAACAATACATATATTCAGGCCCCTACACGTTCACGGCTTTTCCCTTAGGAAGAACCCTAATACCCGGCTGATTTACCTTCCTAGGGTTACTGTTAGGCTTAGGCCTAGGACTTTTAAAACCAGGAAGCCCTGGGCTCCAGGCACACTGCAGCTGCGAAAGGCATCCCAAGGGGAGCGCAAAAGTGACGCAACTTGGCTGCCACCACTGATATTTCCATGAGACCATCCCGAAACATAGGTTGATTTTCCTTCCTAGGGTTAAGGTTTGAGTTACGCCTAGGGTAAGGGTCTATTAACCAGAAAGCCCTGAGTTCCAAGAACACAGCAGCTGCGAAGGACTAGCCAAGAAGAGCGCAAAAGTACCACAACATGCCTGCCTCCACAGCTTTTTCCTTGGGGACATGCCTAATTCCTGGCTGATTTGCCTTTCTCGTCTTAGGGTTGGGGTTCGGCCTAGGGCTAGGATTTTTAAAATCAGGAAGCCCTGAGTTCCAGGCACACTGGAGCTGTGAAAGGCATCCAAAAGGGAGTGCAAAAGTGCCACAACATGGCTGCTTTCACGCCTTTTTCCTTGGCAAGACGCCTAACACCAGGCTGACTTACCTTCCTAGGGTTACTGTTAGGCTTAGGCCTAGGGCTAGGATTTTTAAAACTAGGAAGCCATTAGCTCCAGGCACACTGCAGCTGTTCAAGGCATCCCAAGGGGAGTACAAAAGTGCAACAACATGGCAGCTTTCACAGCTTTTTCCTTGGCACCATCCCTATACCTAGGCTGATTTATCTGCCTAGGGTTAGGGTTAGGGTTCAGCCTAGGGCTTGAATTTTTTTAACCAGGAAGCCCTGAGTTCCAGGCTTACTTCATCTGCCAAAGGCATCCCAAAGGGAGTGCAGAAGTGCCACAACATGGCTGCTTTCACGGCTTTTCCCTTAGGAAGAACCCTAATACCCGGCTGATTTACCTTCCTAGGGTTACTGTTAGGCTTAGGCCTAGGACTTTTAAAACCAGGAAGCCCTGGGCTCCAGGCACACTGCAGCTGCGAAAGGCATCCCAAGGGGAGCGCAAAAGTGACGCAACTTGGCTGCCACCACTGATATTTCCATGAGAGCATCCCGAACCATAGGTTGATTTTCCTTCCTAGGGTTAAGGTTTGAGTTACGCCTAGGGTAAGGGTTCTATTAACCAGAAAGCCCTGAGTTCCAAGAACACAGCAGCTGCGAAGGACTAGCCAAGAAGAGCGCAAAAGTACCACAACATGCCTGCCTCCACAGCTTTTTCCTTGGGGACATGCCTAATTCCTGGCTGATTTGCCTTTCTCGTCTTAGGGTTGCGGTTCGGCCTAGGGCTAGGATTTTTAAAAGCAGGAAGCCCTGAGTTCCAGGCACACTGGAGCTGTGAAAGGCATCCAAAAGGGAGTGCAAAAGTGCCACAACATGGCTGCTTTCACGGCTTTTTCCTTGGCAAGACGCCTAACACCAGGCTGATTTACCTTCCCAGGGTTACTGTTAGGCTTAGGCCTAGGGCTAGGATTTTTAAAACTAGGAAGCCCTTAGCTCCAGGCACACTGCAGCTGTTCAAGGCATCCCAAGGGGAGTACAAAAGTGCAACAACATGGCAGCTTTCACAGCTTTTTCCTTGGCACCATCCCTATACCTAGGCTGATTTATCTGCCTAGGGTTAGGGTTAGGGTTCAGCCTAGGGCTTGGATTTCTTTAACCAGGAAGCCCTGAGTTCCAGGCTTACTTCATCTGCCAAAGGCATCCCAAAGGGAGTGCAGAAGTGCCACAACATGGCTGCTTTCACGGCTTTTCCCTTAGGAAGAACCCTAATACCCGGCTGATTTACCTTCCTAGGGTTACTGTTAGGCTTAGGCCTAGGACTTTTAAAACCAGGAAGCCCTGGGCTCCAGGCACACTGCAGCTGCAAAAGGCATCCCAAGGGGAGCGCAAAAGTGACGCAACTTGGCTGCCACCACTGATATTTCCATGAGACCATCCCGAACCATAGGCTGATTTTCCTTCCTAGGGTTAAGGTTTGAGTTACGCCTAGGGTAAGGGTTCTATTAACCAGAAAGCCCTGAGTTCCAAGAACACAGCAGCTGCGAAGGACTAGCCAAGAAGAGCGCAAAAGTACCACAACATGCCTGCCTCCACAGCTTTTTCCTTGGGGACATGCCTAATTCCTGGCTGATTTGCCTTTCTCGTCTTAGGGTTGGGGTTCGGCCTAGGGCTAGGATTTTTAAAATCAGGAAGCCCTGAGTTCCAGGCACACTGGACCTGTGAAAGGCATCCAAAAGGGAGTGCAAAAGTGCCACAACATGGCTGTTTCACGGCTTTTTCCTTGGCAAGAAGCCTAACATCAGGCTGATTTACTTTCCCAGGGTTACTGTTAGGCTTTGGCCTAGGGCTAGGATTTTTAAAACTAGGAAGCCCTTAGCTCCAGGCACACTGCAGCTGTTCAAGGCATCCCAAGGGGAGTACAAAAGTGCAACAACATGGCAGCTTTCACAGCTTTTTCCTTGGCACCATCCCTATACCTAGGCTGATTTATCTGCCTAGGGTTAGGGTTAGGGTTCAGCCTAGGGCTTGGATTTCTTTAACCAGGAAGCCCTGAGTTCCAGGCTTACTTCATCTGCCAAAGGCATCCCAAAGGGAGTGCAGAAGTGCCACAACATGGCTGCTTTCACGGCTTATTCCTTGGCAAGAAGCCTAACATCAGGCTGATTTACTCTCCCAGGGTTACTGTTAGGCTTAGGCCTAGGGCTAGGATTTTTGAAACTAGGAAGCCCTTAGCTCCAGGCACACTGCAGCTGTTCAAGGCATCCAAGGGGACTACAAAAGTGCAACAACATGGCAGCTTTCACAGCTTTTTCCTTGGCACCATCCCTATACCTAGGCTGATTTATCTGCCTAGGGTTAGGGTTAGGGTTCAGCCTAGGGCTTGGATTTCTTTAACCAGGAAGCCCTGAGTTCCAGGCTTACTTCATCTGCCAAAGGCATCCCAAAGGGAGTGCAAAAGTGCCACAACATGGCTGCTTTCACGGCTTTTTCCTTGGCAAGAAGCCTAACATCAGGCTGATTTACTTTCCCAGGGTTACTGTTAGGCTTAGGCCTAGGGCTAGGATTTTTGAAACTAGGAAGCCCTTAGCTCCAGGCACACTGCAGCTGTTCAAGGCATCCCAAGGGGAGTACAAAAGTGCAACAACATGGCAGCTTTCACAGCTTTTTTCTTGGCACCATCCCTATACCTAGGCTGATTTATCTGCCTAAGGTTTGGGTTAGGGTTCAGCCTAGGGCTTGAATTTTTTTAACCAGGAAGACCTGAGTTCCAGGCTTACTTCATCTGCCAAAGGCATCCCAAAGGGAGTGCAGAAGTGCCACAACATGGCTGCTTTCACGGCTTTTCCCTTAGGAAGAACCCTAATACCCGGCTGATTTACCTTCCTAGGGTTACTGTTAGGCTTAGGCCTAGGACTTTTAAAACCAGGAAGCCCTGGGCTCCAGGCACACTGCAGCTGCAAAAGGCATCCCAAGGGGAGCGCAAAAGTGACGCAACTTGGCTGCCACCACTGATATTTCCATGAGACCATCCCGAACCATAGGTTGATTTTCCTTCCTAGGGTTAAGGTTTGAGTTACGCCTAGGGTAAGGGTTCTATTAACCAGAAAGCCCTGAGTTCCAAGAACACAGCAGCTGCGAAGGACTAGCCAAGAAGAGCGCAAAAGTACCACAACATGCCTGCCTCCACAGCTTTTTCCTTGGGGACATGCCTAATTCCTGGCTGATTTGCCTTTCTCGTCTTAGGGTTGCGGTTCGGCCTAGGGCTAGGATTTTTAAAAGCAGGAAGCCCTGAGTTCCAGGCACACTGGAGCTGTGAAAGGCATCCAAAAGGGAGTGCAAAAGTGCCACAACATGGCTGCTTTCACGGCTTTTTCCTTGGCAAGACGCCTAACACCAGGCTGACTTACCTTCCCAGGGTTACTGTTAGGCTTAGGCCTAGGGCTAGGATTTTTAAAACTAGGAAGCCCTTAGCTCCAGGCACACTGCAGCTGTTCAAGGCATCCCAAGGGGAGTACAAAAGTGCAACAACATGGCAGCTTTCACAGCTTTTTCCTTGGCACCATCCCTATACCTAGGCTGATTTATCTGCCTAGGGTTAGGGTTAGGGTTCAGCCTAGGGCTTGAATTTCTTTAACCAGGAAGCCCTGAGTTCCAGGCTTACTTCATCTGCCAAAGGCATCCCAAAGGGAGTGCAGAAGTGCCACAACATGGCTGCTTTCACGGCTTTTTCCTTGGCAAGAAGCCTAACACCAGGCTGACATACTTTCCCAGGGTTACTGTTAGGCTTAGGCCTAGGGCTAGGATTTTTGAAACTAGGAAGCCCTTAGCTCCAGGCACACTGCAGCTGTTCAAGGCATCCCAAGGGGAGTACAAAAGTGCAACAACATGGCAGCTTTCACAGCTTTTTCCTTGGCACCATCCCTATACCTAGGCAGATTTATCTGCCTAGGGTTAGGGTTAGGGTTCAGCCTAGGGCTTGAATTTTTTTAACCAGGAAGCCCTGAGTTCCAGGCTTACTTCATCTGCCAAAGGCATCCCAAAGGGAGTGCAGAAGTGCCACAACATGGCTGCTTTCACGGCTTTTCCCTTAGGAAGAACCCTAATACCCGGCTGATTTACCTTCCTAGGGTTACTGTTAGGCTTAGGCCTAGGACTTTTAAAACCAGGAAGCCCTGGGCTCCAGGCACACTGCAGCTGTTCAAGGCATCCCAAGGGGAGTGCAAAAGTGACGCAACTTGGCTGCCACCACTGATATTTCCATGAGACCATCCCGAACCATAGGCTGATTTTCCTTCCTAGGGTTAAGGTTTGAGTTACGCCTAGGGTAAGGGTCTATTAACCAGAAAGCCCTGAGTTCCAAGAACACAGCAGCTGCGAAGGACTAGCCAAGAAGAGCGCAAAAGTACCACAACATGCCTGCCTCCACAGCTTTTTCCTTGGGGACATGCCTAATTCCTGGCTGATTTGCCTTTCTCGTCTTAGGGTTGGGGTTCGGCCTAGGGCTAGGATTTTTAAAATCAGGAAGCCCTGAGTTCCAGGCACACTGGAGCTGTGAAAGGCATCCAAAAGGGAGTGCAAAAGTGCCACAACATGGCTGCTTTCACGGCTTTTTCCTTGGCAAGAAGCCTAACACCAGGCTGACATACTTTCCCAGGGTTACTGTTAGGCTTAGGCCTAGGGCTAGGATTTTTGAAACTAGGAAGCCCTGGGCTCCAGGCACACTGCAGCTGTTCAAGGCATCCCAAGGGGAGTACAAAAGTGCAACAACATGGCAGCTTTCACAGCTTTTTCCTTGGCACCATCCCTATACCTAGGCTGATTTATCTGCCTAGGGTTAGGGTTAGGGTTCAGCCTAGGGCTTGGATTTCTTTAACCAGGAAGCCCTGAGTTCCAGGCTTACTTCATCTGCCAAAGGCATCCCAAAGGGAGTGCAGAAGTGCCACAACATGGCTGCTTTCACGGCTTTTCCCTTAGGAAGAACCCTAATACCCGGCTGATTTACCTTCCTAGGGTTACTGTTAGGCTTAGGCCTAGGACTTTTAAAACCAGGAAGCCCTGGGCTCCAGGCACACTGCAGCTGCAAAAGGCATCCCAAGGGGAGCGCAAAAGTGACGCAACTTGGCTGCCACCACTGATATTTCCATGAGACCATCCCGAACCATAGGTTGATTTTCCTTCCTAGGGTTAAGGTTTGAGTTACGCCTAGGGTAAGGGTTCTATTAACCAGAAAGCCCTGAGTTCCAAGAACACAGCAGCTGCGAAGGACTAGCCAAGAAGAGCGCAAAAGTAGCACAACATGCCTGCCTCCACAGCTTTTTCCTTGGGGACATGCCTAATTCCTGGCTGATTTGCCTTTCTCGTCTTAGGGTTGGGGTTCGGCCTAGGGCTAGGATTTTTAAAATCAGGAAGCCCTGAGTTCCAGGCACACTGGAGCTGTGAAAGGCATCCAAAAGGGAGTGCAAAAGTGCCACAACATGGCTGTTTCACGGCTTTTTCCTTGGCAAGAAGCCTAACATCAGGCTGATTTACTTTCCCAGGGTTACTGTTAGGCTTAGGCCTAGGGCTAGGATTTTTGAAACTAGGAAGCCCTGGGCTCCAGGCACACTGCAGCTGTTCAAGGCATCCCAAGGGGAGTACAAAAGTGCAACAACATGGCAGCTTTCACAGCTTTTTCCTTGGCACCATCCCTATACCTAGGCTGATTTATCTGCCTAGGGTTAGGGTTAGGGTTCAGCCTAGGGCTTGGATTTCTTTAACCAGGAAGCCCTGAGTTCCAGGCTTACTTCATCTGCCAAAGGCATCCCAAAGGGAGTGCAGAAGTGCCACAACATGGCTGCTTTCACGGCTTTTCCCTTAGGAAGAACCCTAATACCCGGCTGATTTACCTTCCTAGGGTTACTGTTAGGCTTAGGCCTAGGACTTTTAAAACCAGGAAGCCCTGGGCTCCAGGCACACTGCAGCTGCGAAAGGCATCCCAAGGGGAGCGCAAAAGTGACGCAACTTGGCTGCCACCACTGATATTTCCATGAGACCATCCCGAACCATAGGCTGATTTTCCTTCCTAGGGTTAAGGTTTGAGTTACGCCTAGGGTAAGGGTCTATTAACCAGAAAGCCCTGAGTTCCAAGAACACAGCAGCTGCGAAGGACTAGCCAAGAAGAGCGCAAAAGTAGCACAACATGCCTGCCTCCACAGCTTTTTCCTTGGGGACATGCCTAATTCCTGGCTGATTTGCCTTTCTCGTCTTAGGGTTGGGGTTCGGCCTAGGGCTAGGATTTTTAAAATCAGGAAGCCCTGAGTTCCAGGCACACTGGAGCTGTGAAAGGCATCCAAAAGGGAGTGCAAAAGTGCCACAACATGGCTGCTTTCACGGCTTTTTCCTTGGCAAGAAGCCTAACATCAGGCTGATTTACTTTCCCAGGGTTACTGTTAGGCTTAGGCCTAGGGCTAGGATTTTTGAAACTAGGAAGCCCTGGGCTCCAGGCACACTGCAGCTGTTCAAGGCATCCCAAGGGGAGTACAAAAGTGCAACAACATGGCAGCTTTCACAGCTTTTTCCTTGGCACCATCCCTATACCTAGGCTGATTTATCTGCCTAGGGTTAGGGTTAGGCTTCAGCCTAGGGCTTGGATTTCTTTAACCAGGAAGCCCTGAGTTCCAGGCTTACTTCATCTGCCAAAGGCATCCCAAAGGGAGTGCAGAAGTGCCACAACATGGCTGCTTTCACGGCTTTTCCCTTAGGAAGAACCCTAATACCCGGCTGATTTACCTTCCTAGGGTTACTGTTAGGCTTAGGCCTAGGACTTTTAAAACCAGGAAGCCCTGGGCTCCAGGCACACTGCAGCTGCAAAAGGCATCCCAAGGGGAGCGCAAAAGTGACGCAACTTGGCTGCCACCACTGATATTTCCATGAGACCATCCCGAACCATAGGCTGATTTTCCTTCCTAGGGTTAAGGTTTGAGTTACGCCTAGGGTAAGGGTTCTATTAACCAGAAAGCCCTGAGTTCCAAGAACACAGCAGCTGCGAAGGACTAGCCAAGAAGAGCGCAAAAGTAGCACAACATGCCTGCCTCCACAGCTTTTTCCTTGGGGACATGCCTAATTCCTGGCTGATTTGCCTTTCTCGTCTTAGGGTTGGGGTTCGGCCTAGGGCTAGGATTTTTAAAATCAGGAAGCCCTGAGTTCCAGGCACACTGGAGCTGTGAAAGGCATCCAAAAGGGAGTGCAAAAGTGCCACAACATGGCTGTTTCACGGCTTTTTCCTTGGCAAGAAGCCTAACATCAGGCTGATTTACTTTCCCAGGGTTACTGTTAGGCTTAGGCCTAGGGCTAGGATTTTTGAAACTAGGAAGCCCTTAGCTCCAGGCACACTGCAGCTGTTCAAGGCATCCCAAGGGGAGTACAAAAGTGCAACAACATGGCAGCTTTCACAGCTTTTTCCTTGGCACCATCCCTATACCTAGGCTGATTTATCTGCCTAGGGTTAGGGTTAGGGTTCAGCGTAGGGCTTGAATTTTTATACCAGGAAGCCCTGAGTTCCAGGCTTACTTCATCTGCCAAAGGCATCCCAAAGGGAGTGCAGAAGTGCCACAACATGGCTGCTTTCACGGCTTTTCCCTTAGGAAGAACCCTAATACCCGGCTGATTTACCTTCCTAGGGTTACTGTTAGGCTTAGGCCTAGGACTTTTAAAACCAGGAAGCCCTGGGCTCCAGGCACACTGCAGCTGCAAAAGGCATCCCAAGGGGAGCGCAAAAGTGACGCAACTTGGCTGCCACCACTGATATTTCCATGAGACCATCCCGAACCATAGGCTGATTTTCCTTCCTAGGGTTAAGGTTTGAGTTACGCCTAGGGTAAGGGTCTATTAACCAGAAAGCCCTGAGTTCCAAGAACACAGCAGCTGCGAAGGACTAGCCAAGAAGAGCGCAAAAGTACCACAACATGCCTGCCTCCACAGCTTTTTCCTTGGGGACATGCCTAATTCCTGGCTGATTTGCCTTTCTCGTCTTAGGGTTGGGGTTCGGCCTAGGGCTAGGATTTTTAAAATCAGGAATCCCTGAGTTCCAGGCACACTGGAGCTGTGAAAGGCATCCAAAAGGGAGTGCAAAAGTGCCACAACATGGCTGCTTTCACGGCTTTTTCCTTGGCAAGAAACCTAACATCAGGCTGATTTACTTTCCCAGGGTTACTGTTAGGCTTAGGCCTAGGGCTAGGATTTTTGAAACTAGGAAGCCCTGGGCTCCAGGCACACTGCAGCTGTTCAAGGCATCCCAAGGGGAGTACAAAAGTGCAACAACATGGCAGCTTTCACAGCTTTTTCCTTGGCACCATCCCTATACCTAGGCTGATTTATCTGCCTAGGGTTAGGGTTAGGGTTCAGCCTAGGGCTTGGATTTCTTTAACCAGGAAGCCCTGAGTTCCAGGCTTACTTCATCTGCCAAAGGCATCCCAAAGGGAGTGCAGAAGTGCCACAACATGGCTGCTTTCACGGCTTTTCCCTTAGGAAGAACCCTAATACCCGGCTGATTTACCTTCCTAGGGTTACTGTTAGGCTTAGGCCTAGGACTTTTAAAACCAGGAAGCCCTGGGCTCCAGGCACACTGCAGCTGCAAAAGGCATCCCAAGGGGAGCGCAAAAGTGACGCAACTTGGCTGCCACCACTGATATTTCCATGAGACCATCCCGAACCATAGGCTGATTTTCCTTCCTAGGGTTAAGGTTTGAGTTACGCCTAGGGTAAGGGTTCTATTAACCAGAAAGCCCTGAGTTCCAAGAACACAGCAGCTGCGAAGGACTAGCCAAGAAGAGCGCAAAAGTAGCACAACATGCCTGCCTCCACAGCTTTTTCCTTGGGGACATGCCTAATTCCTGGCTGATTTGCCTTTCTCGTCTTAGGGTTGGGGTTCGGCCTAGGGCTAGGATTTTTAAAATCAGGAAGCCCTGAGTTCCAGGCACACTGGAGCTGTGAAAGGCATCCAAAAGGGAGTGCAAAAGTGCCACAACATGGCTGTTTCACGGCTTTTTCCTTGGCAAGAAGCCTAACATCAGGCTGATTTACTTTCCCAGGGTTACTGTTAGGCTTAGGCCTAGGGCTAGGATTTTTGAAACTAGGAAGCCCTTAGCTCCAGGCACACTGCAGCTGTTCAAGGCATCCCAAGGGGAGTACAAAAGTGCAACAACATGGCAGCTTTCACAGCTTTTTCCTTGGCACCATCCCTATACCTAGGCTGATTTATCTGCCTAGGGTTAGGGTTAGGGTTCAGCGTAGGGCTTGAATTTTTATACCAGGAAGCCCTGAGTTCCAGGCTTACTTCATCTGCCAAAGGCATCCCAAAGGGAGTGCAGAAGTGCCACAACATGGCTGCTTTCACGGCTTTTCCCTTAGGAAGAACCCTAATACCCGGCTGATTTACCTTCCTAGGGTTACTGTTAGGCTTAGGCCTAGGACTTTTAAAACCAGGAAGCCCTGGGCTCCAGGCACACTGCAGCTGCAAAAGGCATCCCAAGGGGAGCGCAAAAGTGACGCAACTTGGCTGCCACCACTGATATTTCCATGAGACCATCCCGAACCATAGGCTGATTTTCCTTCCTAGGGTTAAGGTTTGAGTTACGCCTAGGGTAAGGGTCTATTAACCAGAAAGCCCTGAGTTCCAAGAACACAGCAGCTGCGAAGGACTAGCCAAGAAGAGCGCAAAAGTACCACAACATGCCTGCCTCCACAGCTTTTTCCTTGGGGACATGCCTAATTCCTGGCTGATTTGCCTTTCTCGTCTTAGGGTTGGGGTTCGGCCTAGGGCTAGGATTTTTAAAATCAGGAATCCCTGAGTTCCAGGCACACTGGAGCTGTGAAAGGCATCCAAAAGGGAGTGCAAAAGTGCCACAACATGGCTGCTTTCACGGCTTTTTCCTTGGCAAGAAACCTAACATCAGGCTGATTTACTTTCCCAGGGTTACTGTTAGGCTTAGGCCTAGGGCTAGGATTTTTGAAACTAGGAAGCCCTGGGCTCCAGGCACACTGCAGCTGTTCAAGGCATCCCAAGGGGAGTACAAAAGTGCAACAACATGGCAGCTTTCACAGCTTTTTCCTTGGCACCATCCCTATACCTAGGCTGATTTATCTGCCTAGGGTTAGGGTTAGGGTTCAGCCTAGGGCTTGGATTTCTTTAACCAGGAAGCCCTGAGTTCCAGGCTTACTTCATCTGCCAAAGGCATCCCAAAGGGAGTGCAGAAGTGCCACAACATGGCTGCTTTCACGGCTTTTCCCTTAGGAAGAACCCTAATACCCGGCTGATTTACCTTCCTAGGGTTACTGTTAGGCTTAGGCCTAGGACTTTTAAAACCAGGAAGCCCTGTGCTCCAGGCACACTGCAGCTGCAAAAGGCATCCCAAGGAGAGCGCAAAAGTGACGCAACTTGGCTGCCACCACTGATATTTCCATGAGACCATCCCGAACCATAGGCTGATTTTCCTTCCTAGGGTTAAGGTTTGAGTTACGCCTAGGGTAAGGGTTCTATTAACCAGAAAGCCCTGAGTTCCAAGAACACAGCAGCTGCGAAGGACTAGCCAAGAAGAGCGCAAAAGTACCACAACATGCCTGCCTCCACAGCTTTTTCCTTGGGGACATGCCTAATTCCTGGCTGATTTGCCTTTCTCGTCTTAGGGTTGGGGTTCGGCCTAGGGCTAGGATTTTTAAAAGCAGGAAGCCCTGAGTTCCAGGCACACTGGAGCTGTGAAAGGCATCCAAAAGGGAGTGCAAAAGTGCCACAACATGGCTGCTTTCACGGCTTTTTCCTTGGCAAGAAGCCTAACACCAGGCTGATTTACTTTCCCAGGGTTACTGTTAGGCTTAGGCCTAGGGCTAGGATTTTTGAAACTAGGAAGCCCTTAGCTCCAGGCACACAGCAGCTGTTCAAGGCATCCCAAGGGGAGTACAAAAGTGCAACAACATGGCAGCTTTCACAGCTTTTTCCTTGGCAAGAAGCCTAACACCAGGCTGATTTACTTTCCCAGGGTTACTGTTAGGCGTAGGCCTAGGGCTAGGATTTTTGAAACTAGGAAGCCCTTAGCTCCAGGCACACTGCAGCTGTTCAAGGCATCCCAAGGGGAGTACAAAAGTGCAACAACATGGCAGCTTTCACAGCTTTTTCCTTGGCACCATCCCTATACCTAGGCTGATTTATCTGCCTAGGGTTAGGGTTAGGGTTCAGCCTAGGGCTTGGATTTCTTTAACCAGGAAGCCCTGAGTTCCAGGCTTACTTCATCTGCCAAAGGCATCCCAAAGGGAGTGCAGAAGTGCCACAACATGGCTGCTTTCACGGCTTTTTCCTTGGCAAGAAGCCTAACATCAGGCTGATTTACCTTCCCAGGGTTACTGTTAGGCTTAGGCCTAGGGCTAGGATTTTTGAAACTAGGAAGCCCTTAGCTCCAGGCACACTGCAGCTGTTCAAGGCATCCCAAGGGGAGTACAATAGTGCAACAACATGGCAGCTTTCACAGCTTTTTCCTTAGCACCATCCCTATACCTGGGCTGATTTATCTGCCTAGGGTTAGGGTTAGGGTTCAGCCTAGGGCTTGAATTTTTTTAACCAGGAAGCCCTGAGTTCCAGGCTTACTTCATCTGCCAAAGGCATCCCAAAGGGAGTGCAGAAGTGCCACAACATGGCTGCTTTCACGGCTTTTCCCTTAGGAAGAACCCTAATACCCGGCTGATTTACCTTCCTAGGGTTACTGTTAGGCTTAGGCCTAGGACTTTTAAAACCAGGAAGCCCTGGGCTCCAGGCACACTGCAGCTGCGAAAGGCATCCAAAGGGGAGCGCAAAAGTGACGCAACTTGGCTGCCACCACTGATATTTCCATGAGACCATCCCGAACCATAGGCTGATTTTCCTTCCTAGGGTTAAGGTTTGAGTTACGCCTAGGGTAAGGGTTCTATTAACCAGAAAGCCCTGAGTTCCAAGAACACAGCAGCTGCGAAGGACTAGCCAAGAAGAGCGCAAAAGTACCACAACATGCCTGCCTCCACAGCTTTTTCCTTGGGGACATGCCTAATTCCTGGCTGATTTGCCTTTCTCGTCATAGGGTTGGGGTTCGGCCTAGGGCTAGGATTTTTAAAAGCAGGAAGCCCTGAGTTCCAGGCACACTGGAGCTGTGAAAGGCATCCAAAAGGGATTGCAAAAGTGCCACAACATGGCTGCTTTCACGGCTTGTTCCTTGGCAAGACGCCTAACACCAGGCTGACTTACCTTCCCAGGGTTACTGTTAGGCTTAGGCCTAGGGCTAGGATTTTTAAAACTAGGAAGCCCTTAGCTCCAGGCACACTGCAGCTGTTCAAGGCATCCCAAGGGGAGTACAAAAGTGCAACAACATGGCAGCTTTCACAGCTTTTTCCTTGGCACCATCCCTATACCTAGGCTGATTTATCTGCCTAGGGTTAGGGTTAGGGTTCAGCCTAGGGCTTGAATTTCTTTAACCAGGAAGCCCTGAGTTCCAGGCTTACTTCATCTGCCAAAGGCATCCCAAAGGGAGTGCAGAAGTGCCACAACATGGCTGCTTTCACGGCTTTTCCCTTAGGAAGAGCCCTAATACCCGGCTGATTTACCTTCCTAGGGTTACTGTTAGGCTTAGGCCTAGGACTTTTAAAACCAGGAAGCCCTGGGCTCCATGCACACTGCAGCTGTGAAAGGCATCCCAAGGGGAGCGCAAAAGTGACGCAACTTGGCTGCCACCACTGATATTTCCATGAGACCATCCCGAACCATAGGCTGATTTTCCTTCCTAGGGTTAAGGTTTGAGTTACGCCTAGGGTAAGGGTCTATTAACCAGAAAGCCCTGAGTTCCAAGAACACAGCAGCTGCGAAGGACTAGCCAAGAAGAGCGCAAAAGTACCACAACATGCCTGCCTCCACAGCTTTTTCCTTGGGGACATGCCTAATTCCTGGCTGATTTGCCTTTCTCGTCTTAGGGTTGGGGTTCGGCCTAGGGCTAGGATTTTTAAAATCAGGAAGCCCTGAGTTCCAGGCACACTGGAGCTGTGAAAGCCATCCAAAAGGGAGTGCAAAAGTGCCACAACATGGCTGCTTTCACGGCTTTTTCCTTGGCAAGAAGCCTAACACCAGGCTGATTTACTTTCCCAGGGTTACTGTTAGGCTTAGGCCTAGGGCTAGGATTTTTGAAACTAGGAAGCCCTTAGCTCCAGGCACACTGCAGCTGTTCAAGGCATCCCAAGGGGAGTACAAAAGTGCAACAACATGGCAGCTTTCACAGCTTTTTCCTTGGCACCATCCCTATACCTAGGCTGATTTATCTGCCTAGGGTTAGGGTTAGGGTTCAGCCTAGGGCTTGGATTTCTTTAACCAGGAAGCCCTGAGTTCCAGGCTTACTTCATCTGCCAAAGGCATCCCAAAGGGAGTGCAGAAGTGCCACAACATGGCTGCTTTCACGGCTTTTTCCTTGGCAAGAAGCCTAACACCAGGCTGATTTACTTTCCCACGGTTACTGTTAGGCTTAGGCCTAGGGCTAGGATTTTTGAAACTAGGAAGCCCTTAGCTCCAGGCACACTGCAGCTGTTCAAGGCATCCCAAGGGGAGTACAATAGTGCAACAACATGGCAGCTTTCACAGCTTTTTCCTTAGCACCATCCCTATACCTGGGCTGATTTATCTGCCTAGGGTTAGGGTTAGGGTTCAGCCTAGGGCTTGAATTTTTTTAACCAGGAAGCCCTGAGTTCCAGGCTTACTTCATCTGCCAAAGGCATCCCAAAGGGAGTGCAGAAGTGCCACAACATGGCTGCTTTCACGGCTTTTCCCTTAGGAAGAACCCTAATACCCGGCTGATTTACCTTCCTAGGGTTACTGTTAGGCTTAGGCCTAGGACTTTTAAAACCAGGAAGCCCTGGGCTCCAGGCACACTGCAGCTGCGAAAGGCATCCAAAGGGGAGCGCAAAAGTGACGCAACTTGGCTGCCACCACTGATATTTCCATGAGACCATCCCGAACCATAGGCTGATTTTCCTTCCTAGGGTTAAGGTTTGAGTTACGCCTAGGGTAAGGGTTCTATTAACCAGAAAGCCCTGAGTTCCAAGAACACAGCAGCTGCGAAGGACTAGCCAAGAAGAGCGCAAAAGTACCACAACATGCCTGCCTCCACAGCTTTTTCCTTGGGGACATGCCTAATTCCTGGCTGATTTGCCTTTCTCGTCATAGGGTTGGGGTTCGGCCTAGGGCTAGGATTTTTAAAAGCAGGAAGCCCTGAGTTCCAGGCACACTGGAGCTGTGAAAGGCATCCAAAAGGGATTGCAAAAGTGCCACAACATGGCTGCTTTCACGGCTTGTTCCTTGGCAAGACGCCTAACACCAGGCTGACTTACCTTCCCAGGGTTACTGTTAGGCTTAGGCCTAGGGCTAGGATTTTTGAAACTAGGAAGCCCTTAGCTCCAGGCACACTGCAGCTGTTCAAGGCATCCCAAGGGGAGTACAAAAGTGCAACAACATGGCAGCTTTCACAGCTTTTTCCTTGGCACCATCCCTATACCTAGGCTGATTTATCTGCCTAGGGTTAGGGTTAGGGTTCAGCCTAGGGCTTGGATTTCTTTAACCAGGAAGCCCTGAGTTCCAGGCTTACTTCATCTGCCAAAGGCATCCCAAAGGGAGTGCAGAAGTGCCACAACATGGCTGCTTTCACGGCTTTTCCCTTAGGAAGAGCCCTAATACCCGGCTGATTTACCTTCCTAGGGTTACTGTTAGGCTTAGGCCTAGGACTTTTAAAACCAGGAAGCCCTGGGCTCCAGGCACACTGCAGCTGTGAAAGGCATCCCAAGGGGAGCGCAAAAGTGACGCAACTTGGCTGCCACCACTGATATTTCCATGAGACCATCCCGAACCATAGGTTGATTTTCCTTCCTAGGGTTAAGGTTTGAGTTACGCCTAGGGTAAGGGTTCTATTAACCAGAAAGCCCTGAGTTCCAAGAACACAGCAGCTGCGAAGGACTAGCCAAGAAGAGCGCAAAAGTACCACAACATGCCTGCCTCCACAGCTTTTTCCTTGGGGACATGCCTAATTCCTGGCTGATTTGCCTTTCTCGTCTTAGGGTTGGGGTTCGGCCTAGGGCTAGGATTTTTAAAAGCAGGAAGCCCTGAGTTCCAGGCACACTGGAGCTGTGAAAGGCATCCAAAAGGGAGTGCAAAAGTGCCACAACATGGCTGCTTTCACGGCTTTTTCCTTGGCAAGAAGCCTAACACCAGGCTGATTTGCCTTCCCAGGGTTACTGTTAGGCTTAGGCCTAGGGCTAGGATTTTTAAAACTAGGAAGCCCTGGGCTCCAGGCACACTGCAGCTGTTCAAGGCATCCCAAGGGGAGTACAAAAGTGCAACAACATGGCAGCTTTCACAGCTTTTTCCTTGGCACCATCCCTATACCTAGGCTGATTTATCTGCCTAGGGTTAGGGTTAGGGTTCAGCCTAGGGCTTGAATTTTTTTTAACCAGGAAGCCCTGAGTTCCAGGCTTACTTCATCTGCCAAAGGCATCCCAAAGGGAGTGCAGAAGTGCCACAACATGGCTGCTTTCACGGCTTTTCCCTTAGGAAGAACCCTAATACCCGGCTGATTTACCTTCCTAGGGTTACTGTTAGGCTTAGGCCTAGGACTTTTAAAACCAGGAAGCCCTGGGCTCCAGGCACACTGCAGCTGCAAAAGGCATCCCAAGGAGAGCGCAAAAGTGACGCAACTTGGCTGCCACCACTGATATTTCCATGAGACCATCCCGAACCATAGGCTGATTTTCCTTCCTAGGGTTAAGGTTTGAGTTACGCCTAGGGTAAGGGTTCTATTAACCAGAAAGCCCTGAGTTCCAAGAACACAGCAGCTGCGAAGGACTAGCCAAGAAGAGCGCAAAAGTACCACAACATGCCTGCCTCCACAGCTTTTTCCTTGGGGACATGCCTAATTCCTGGCTGATTTGCCTTTCTCGTCTTAGGGTTGCGGTTCGGCCTAGGGCTAGGATTTTTAAAAGCAGGAAGCCCTGAGTTCCAGGCACACTGGAGCTGTGAAAGGCATCCAAAAGGGAGTGCAAAAGTGCCACAACATGGCTGCTTTCACGGCTTTTTCCTTGGCAAGAAGCCTAACACCAGGCTGATTTACTTTCCCAGGGTTACTGTTAGGCTTAGGCCTAGGGCTAGGATTTTTGAAACTAGGAAGCCCTTAGCTCCAGGCACACAGCAGCTGTTCAAGGCATCCCAAGGGGAGTACAAAAGTGCAACAACATGGCAGCTTTCACAGCTTTTTCCTTGGCACCATCCCTATACCTAGGCTGATTTATCTGCCTAGGGTTAGGGTTAGGGTTCAGCCTAGGGCTTGGATTTCTTTAACTAGGAAGCCCTGAGTTCCAGGCTTACTTCATCTGCCAAAGGCATCCCAAAGGGAGTGCAGAAGTGCCACAACATGGCTGCTTTCACGGCTTTTTCCTTGGCAAGAAGCCTAACATCAGGCTGATTTACCTTCCCAGGGTTACTGTTAGGCTTAGGCCTAGGGCTAGGATTTTTGAAACTAGGAAGCCCTTAGCTCCAGGCACACTGCAGCTGTTCAAGGCATCCCAAGGGGAGTACAAAAGTGCAACAACATGGCAGCTTTCACAGCTTTTTCCTTGGCACCATCCCTATACCTAGGCTGATTTATCTGCCTAGGGTTAGGTTTAGGGTTCAGCCTAGGGCTTGAATTTCTTTAACCAGGAAGCCCTGAGTTCCAGGCTTACTTCATCTGCCAAAGGCATCCCAAAGGGAGTGCAGAAGTGCCACAACATGGCTGCTTTCACGGCTTTTCCCTTAGGAAGAACCCTAATACCCGGCTGATTTACCTTCCTAGGGTTACTGTTAGGCTTAGGCCTAGGACTTTTAAAACCAGGAAGCCCTGGGCTCCAGGCACACTGCAGCTGAGAAAGGCATCCCAAGGGGAGCGCAAAAGTGACGCAACTTGGCTGCCACCACTGATATTTCCATGAGACCATCCCGAACCATAGGTTGATTTTCCTTCCTAGGGTTAAGGTTTGAGTTACGCCTAGGGTAAGGGTTCTATTAACCAGAAAGCCCTGAGTTCCAAGAACACAGCAGCTGCGAAGGACTAGCCAAGAAGAGCGCAAAAGTACCACAACATGCCTGCCTCCACAGCTTTTTCCTTGGGGACATGCCTAATTCCTGGCTGATTTGCCTTTCTCGTCTTAGGGTTGGGGTTCGGCCTAGGGCTAGGATTTTTAAAAGCAGGAAGCCCTGAGTTCCAGGCACACTGGAGCTGTGAAAGGCATCCAAAAGGGAGTGCAAAAGTGCCACAACATGGCTGCTTTCACGGCTTTTTCCTTGGCAAGAAGCCTAACACCAGGCTGATTTACTTTCCCAGGGTTACTGTTAGGCTTAGGCCTAGGGCTAGGATTTTTGAAACTAGGAAGCCCTGGGCTCCAGGCACACAGCAGCTGTTCAAGGCATCCCAAGGGGAGTACAAAAGTGCAACAACATGGCAGCTTTCACAGCTTTTTCCTTGGCAAGAAGCCTAATACCAGGCTGATTTACTTTCCCAGCGTTACTGTTAGGCGTAGGCCTAGGGCTAGGATTTTTGAAACTAGGAAGCCCTTAGCTCCAGGCACACTGCAGCTGTTCAAGGCATCCCAAGGGGAGTACAAAAGTGCAACAACATGGCAGCTTTCACAGCTTTTTCCTTGGCACCATCCCTATACCTAGGCTGATTTATCTGCCTAGGGTTAGGGTTAGGGTTCAGCCTAGGGCTTGGATTTCTTTAACCAGGAAGCCCTGAGTTCCAGGCTTACTTCATCTGCCAAAGGCATCCCAAAGGGAGTGCAGAAGTGCCACAACATGGCTGCTTTCACGGCTTTTTCCTTGGCAAGAAGCCTAACATCAGGCTGATTTACCTTCCCAGGGTTACTGTTAGGCTTAGGCCTAGGGCTAGGATTTTTGAAACTAGGAAGCCCTTAGCTCCAGGCACACTGCAGCTGTTCAAGGCATCCCAAGGGGAGTACAAAAGTGCAACAACATGGCAGCTTTCACAGCTTTTTCCTTGGCACCATCCCTATACCTAGGCTGATTTATCTGCCTAGGGTTAGAGTTAGGGTTCAGCCTAGGGCTTGAATTTTTTTAACCAGGAAGCCCTGAGTTCCAGGCTTACTTCATCTGCCAAAGGCATCCCAAAGGGAGTGCAGAAGTGCCACAACATGGCTGCTTTCACGGCTTTTCCCTTAGGAAGAACCCTAATACCCGGCTGATTTACCTTCCTAGGGTTACTGTTAGGCTTAGGCCTAGGACTTTTAAAACCAGGAAGCCCTGGGCTCCAGGCACACTGCAGCTGCGAAAGGCATCCCAAGGGGAGCGCAAAAGTGACGCAACTTGGCTGCCACCACTGATATTTCCATGAGACCATCCCGAACCATAGGATGATTTTCCTTCCTAGGGTTAAGGTTTGAGTTACGCCTAGGGTAAGGGTTCTATTAACCAGAAAGCCCTGAGTTCCAAGAACACAGCAGCTGCGAAGGACTAGCCAAGAAGAGCGCAAAAGTACCACAACATGCCTGCCTCCACAGCTTTTTCCTTGGGGACATGCCTAATTCCTGGCTGATTTGCCTTTCTCGTCTTAGGGTTGGGGTTCGGCCTAGGGCTAGGATTTTTAAAATCAGGAAGCCCTGAGTTCCAGGCACACTGGAGCTGTGAAAGGCATCCAAAAGGGAGTGCAAAAGTGCCACAACATGGCTGCTTTCACGGCTTTTTCCTTGGCAAGAAGCCTAACACCAGGCTGATTTGCCTTCCCAGGGTTACTGTTAGGCTTAGGCCTAGGGCTAGGATTTTTGAAACTAGGAAGCCCTTAGCTCCAGGCACACTGCAGCTGTTCAAGGCATCCCAAGGGGAGTACAAAAGTGCAACAACATGGCAGCTTTCACAGCTTTTTCCTTGGCACCATCCCTATACCTAGGCTGATTTATCTGCCTAGGGTTAGGGTTAGGGTTCAGCCTAGGGCTTGGATTTCTTTAACCAGGAAGCCCTGAGTTCCAGGCTTACTTCATCTGCCAAAGGCATCCCAAAGGGAGTGCAGAAGTGCCACAACATGGCTGCTTTCACGGCTTTTCCCTTAGGAAGAACCCTAATACCCGGCTGATTTACCTTCCTAGGGTTACTGTTAGGCTTAGGCCTAGGACTTTTAAAACCAGGAAGCCCTGGGCTCCAGGCACACTGCAGCTGTGAAAGGCATCCCAAGGGGAGCGCAAAAGTGACGCAACTTGGCTGCCACCACTGATATTTCCATGAGACCATCCCGAACCATAGGCTGATTTTCCTTCCTAGGGTTAAGGTTTGAGTTACACCTAGGGTAAGGGTTCTATTAACCAGAAAGCCCTGAGTTCCAAGAACACAGCAGCTGCGAAGGACTAGCCAAGAAGAGCGCAAAAGTACCACAACATGCCTGCCTCCACAGCTTTTTCCTTGGGGACATGCCTAATTCCTGGCTGATTTGCCTTTCTCGTCTTAGGGTTGGGGTTCGGCCTAGGGCTAGGATTTTTAAAAGCAGGAAGCCCTGAGTTCCAGGCACACTGGAGCTGTGAAAGGCATCCAAAAGGGAGTGCAAAAGTGCCACAACATGGCTGCTTTCACGGCTTTTTCCTTGGCAAGAAGCCTAACATCAGGCTGATTTACTTTCCCAGGGTTACTGTTAGGCTTAGGCCTAGGGCTAGGATTTTTAAAACTAGGAAGCCCTGGGCTCCAGGCACACTGCAGCTGTTCAAGGCATCCCAAGGGGAGTACAAAAGTGCAACAACATGGCAGCTTTCACAGCTTTTTCCTTGGCACCATCCCTATACCTAGGCTGATTTATCTGCCTAGGGTTAGGGTTAGGGTTCAGCCTAGGGCTTGGATTTCTTTAACCAGGAAGCCCTGAGTTCCAGGCTTACTTCATCTGCCAAAGGCATCCCAAAGGGAGTGCAGAAGTGCCACAACATGGCTGCTTTCACGGCTTTTCCCTTAGGAAGAACCCTAATACCCGGCTGATTTACCTTCCTAGGGTTACTGTTAGGCTTAGGCCTAGGACTTTTAAAACCAGGAAGCCCTGGGCTCCAGGCACACTGCAGCTGCGAAAGGCATCCCAAGGGGAGCGCAAAAGTGACGCAACTTGGCTGCCACCACTGATATTTCCATGAGACCATCCCGAACCATAGGCTGATTTTCCTTCCTAGGGTTAAGGTTTGAGTTACGCCTAGGGTAAGGGTCTATTAACCAGAAAGCCCTGAGTTCCAAGAACACAGCAGCTGCGAAGGACTAGCCAAGAAGAGCGCAAAAGTATCACAACATGCCTGCCTCCACAGCTTTTTCCTTGGGGACATGCCTAATTCCTGGCTGATTTGCCTTTCTCGTCTTAGGGTTGGGGTTCGGCCTAGGGCTAGGATTTTTAAAATCAGGAAGCCCTGAGTTCCAGGCACACTGGAGCTGTGAAAGCCATCCAAAAGGGAGTGCAAAAGTGCCACAACATGGCTGCTTTCACGGCTTTTTCCTTGGCAAGAAGCCTAACACCAGGCTGATTTACTTTCCCAGGGTTACTGTTAGGCTTAGGCCTAGGGCTAGGATTTTTGAAACTAGGAAGCCCTTAGCTCCAGGCACACTGCAGCTGTTCAAGGCATCCCAAGGGGAGTACAAAAGTGCAACAACATGGCAGCTTTCACAGCTTTTTCCTTGGCACCATCCCTATACCTAGGCTGATTTATCTGCCTAGGGTTAGGGTTAGGGTTCAGCCTAGGGCTTGGATTTCTTTAACCAGGAAGCCCTGAGTTCCAGGCTTACTTCATCTGCCAAAGGCATCCCAAAGGGAGTGCAGAAGTGCCACAACATGGCTGCTTTCACGGCTTTTTCCTTGGCAAGAAGCCTAACATCAGGCTGATTTACTTTCCCAGGGTTACTGTTAGGCTTAGGCCTAGGGCTAGGATTTTTGAAACTAGGAAGCCCTTAGCTCCAGGCACACTGCAGCTGTTCAAGGCATCCCAAGGGGAGTACAATAGTGCAACAACATGGCAGCTTTCACAGCTTTTTCCTTGGCACCATCCCTATACCTGGGCTGATTTATCTGCCTAGGGTTAGGGTTAGGGTTCAGCCTAGGGCTTGAATTTCTTTAACCAGGAAGCCCTGAGTTCCAGGCTTACTTCATCTGCCAAAGGCATCCCAAAGGGAGTGCAGAAGTGCCACAACATGGCTGCTTTCACGGCTTTTCCCTTAGGAAGAACCCTAATACCCGGCTGATTTACCTTCCTAGGGTTACTGTTAGGCTTAGGCCTAGGACTTTTAAAACCAGGAAGCCCTGGGCTCCAGGCACACTGCAGCTGCGAAAGGCATCCCAAGGGGAGCGCAAAAGTGACGCAACTTGGCTGCCACCACTGATATTTCCATGAGACCATCCCGAACCATAGGCTGATTTTCCTTCCTAGGGTTAAGGTTTGAGTTACGCCTAGGGTAAGGGTTCTATTAACCAGAAAGCCCTGAGTTCCAAGAACACAGCAGCTGCGAAGGACTAGCCAAGAGGAGCGCAAAAGTACCACAACATGCCTGCCTCCACCGCTTTTTCCTTGGGGACATGCCTAATTCCTGGCTGATTTGCCTTTCTCGTCATAGGGTTGGGGTTCGGCCTAGGGCTAGGATTTTTAAAAGCAGGAAGCCCTGAGTTCCAGGCACACTGGAGCTGTGAAAGGCATCCAAAAGGGAGTGCAAAAGTGCCACAACATGGCTGCTTTCACGGCTTGTTCCTTGGCAAGACGCCTAACACCAGGCTGACTTACCTTCCCAGGGTTACTGTTAGGCTTAGGCCTAGGGCTAGGATTTTTAAAACTAGGAAGCCCTTAGCTCCAGGCACACTGCAGCTGTTCAAGGCATCCCAAGGGGAGTACAAAAGTGCAACAACATGGCAGCTTTCACAGCTTTTTCCTTGGCACCATCCCTATACCTAGGCTGATTTATCTGCCTAGGGTTAGGGTTAGGGTTCAGCCTAGGGCTTGAATTTTTTTAACCAGGAAGCCCTGAGTTCCAGGCTTACTTCATCTGCCAAAGGCATCCCAAAGGGAGTGCAGAAGTGCCACAACATGGCTGCTTTCACGGCTTTTCCCTTAGGAAGAGCCCTAATACCCGGCTGATTTACCTTCCTAGGGTTACTGTTAGGCTTAGGCCTAGGACTTTTAAAACCAGGAAGCCCTGGGCTCCAGGCACACTGCAGCTGCGAAAGGCATCCCAAGGGGAGCGCAAAAGTGACGCAACTTGGCTGCCACCACTGATATTTCCATGAGACCATCCCGAACCATAGGTTGATTTTCCTTCCTAGGGTTAAGGTTTGAGTTACGCCTAGGGTAAGGGTTCTATTAACCAGAAAGCCCTGAGTTCCAAGAACACAGCAGCTGCGAAGGACTAGCCAAGAAGAGCGCAAAAGTACCACAACATGCCTGCCTCCACAGCTTTTTCCTTGGGGACATGCCTAATTCCTGGCTGATTTGCCTTTCTCGTCTTAGGGTTGGGGTTCGGCCTAGGGCTAGGATTTTTAAAAGCAGGAAGCCCTGAGTTCCAGGCACACTGGAGCTGTGAAAGGCATCCAAAAGGGAGTGCAAAAGTGCCACAACATGGCTGCTTTCACGGCTTTTTCCTTGGCAAGAAGCCTAACACCAGGCTGATTTGCCTTCCCAGGGTTACTGTTAGGCTTAGGCCTAGGGCTAGGATTTTTAAAACTAGGAAGCCCTGGGCTCCAGGCACACTGCAGCTGTTCAAGGCATCCCAAGGGGAGTACAAAAGTGCAACAACATGGCAGCTTTCACAGCTTTTTCCTTGGCACCATCCCTATACCTAGGCTGATTTATCTGCCTAGGGTTAGGGTTAGGGTTCAGCCTAGGGCTTGAATTTTTTTTAACCAGGAAGCCCTGAGTTCCAGGCTTACTTCATCTGCCAAAGGCATCCCAAAGGGAGTGCAGAAGTGCCACAACATGGCTGCTTTCACGGCTTTTCCCTTAGGAAGAACCCTAATACCCGGCTGATTTACCTTCCTAGGGTTACTGTTAGGCTTAGGCCTAGGACTTTTAAAACCAGGAAGCCCTGGGCTCCAGGCACACTGCAGCTGTGAAAGGCATCCCAAGGGCAGCGCAAAAGTGACGCAACTTGGCTGCCACCACTGATATTTCCATGAGACCATCCCGAACCATAGGATGATTTTCCTTCCTAGGGTTAAGGTTTGAGTTACGCCTAGGGTAAGGGTTCTATTAACCAGAAAGCCCTGAGTTCCAAGAACACAGCAGCTGCGAAGGACTAGCCAAGAAGAGCGCAAAAGTACCACAACATGCCTGCCTCCACAGCTTTTTCCTTGGGGACATGCCTAATTCCTGGCTGATTTGCCTTTCTCGTCTTAGGGTTGGGGTTCGGCCTAGGGCTAGGATTTTTAAAATCAGGAAGCCCTGAGTTCCAGGCACACTGGAGCTGTGAAAGGCATCCAAAAGGGAGTGCAAAAGTGCCACAACATGGCTGCTTTCACGGCTTTTTCCTTGGCAAGAAGCCTAACATCAGGCTGATTTACTTTCCCAGGGTTACTGTTAGGCTTAGGCCTAGGGCTAGGATTTTTGAAACTAGGAAGCCCTTAGCTCCAGGCACACTGCAGCTGTTCAAGGCATCCCAAGGGGAGTACAAAAGTGCAACAACATGGCAGCTTTCACAGCTTTTTCCTTGGCACCATCCCTATACCTAGGCTGATTTATCTGCCTAGGGTTAGGGTTAGGGTTCAGCCTAGGGCTTGGATTTCTTTAACCAGGAAGCCCTGAGTTCCAGGCTTACTTCATCTGCCAAAGGCATCCCAAAGGGAGTGCAGAAGTGCCACAACATGGCTGCTTTCACGGCTTTTCCCTTAGGAAGAACCCTAATACCCGGCTGATTTACCTTCCTAGGGTTACTGTTAGGCTTAGGCCTAGGACTTTTAAAACCAGGAAGCCCTGGGCTCCAGGCACACTGCAGCTGAGAAAGGCATCCCAAGGGGAGCGCAAAAGTGACGCAACTTGGCTGCCACCACTGATATTTCCATGAGACCATCCCGAACCATAGGTTGATTTTCCTTCCTAGGGTTAAGGTTTGAGTTACGCCTAGGGTAAGGGTTCTATTAACCAGAAAGCCCTGAGTTCCAAGAACACAGCAGCTGCGAAGGACTAGCCAAGAAGAGCGCAAAAGTACCACAACATGCCTGCCTCCACAGCTTTTTCCTTGGGGACATGCCTAATTCCTGGCTGATTTGCCTTTCTCGTCTTAGGGTTGGGGTTCGGCCTAGGGCTAGGATTTTTAAAAGCAGGAAGCCCTGAGTTCCAGGCACACTGGAGCTGTGAAAGGCATCCAAAAGGGAGTGCAAAAGTGCCACAACATGGCTGCTTTCACGGCTTTTTCCTTGGCAAGAAGCCTAACACCAGGCTGATTTACTTTCCCAGGGTTACTGTTAGGCTTAGGCCTAGGGCTAGGATTTTTGAAACTAGGAAGCCCTGGGCTCCAGGCACACAGCAGCTGTTCAAGGCATCCCAAGGGGAGTACAAAAGTGCAACAACATGGCAGCTTTCACAGCTTTTTCCTTGGCAAGAAGCCTAATACCAGGCTGATTTACTTTCCCAGCGTTACTGTTAGGCGTAGGCCTAGGGCTAGGATTTTTGAAACTAGGAAGCCCTTAGCTCCAGGCACACTGCAGCTGTTCAAGGCATCCCAAGGGGAGTACAAAAGTGCAACAACATGGCAGCTTTCACAGCTTTTTCCTTGGCACCATCCCTATACCTAGGCTGATTTATCTGCCTAGGGTTAGGGTTAGGGTTCAGCCTAGGGCTTGGATTTCTTTAACCAGGAAGCCCTGAGTTCCAGGCTTACTTCATCTGCCAAAGGCATCCCAAAGGGAGTGCAGAAGTGCCACAACATGGCTGCTTTCACGGCTTTTTCCTTGGCAAGAAGCCTAACATCAGGCTGATTTACCTTCCCAGGGTTACTGTTAGGCTTAGGCCTAGGGCTAGGATTTTTGAAACTAGGAAGCCCTTAGCTCCAGGCACACTGCAGCTGTTCAAGGCATCCCAAGGGGAGTACAAAAGTGCAACAACATGGCAGCTTTCACAGCTTTTTCCTTGGCACCATCCCTATACCTAGGCTGATTTATCTGCCTAGGGTTAGAGTTAGGGTTCAGCCTAGGGCTTGAATTTTTTTAACCAGGAAGCCCTGAGTTCCAGGCTTACTTCATCTGCCAAAGGCATCCCAAAGGGAGTGCAGAAGTGCCACAACATGGCTGCTTTCACGGCTTTTCCCTTAGGAAGAACCCTAATACCCGGCTGATTTACCTTCCTAGGGTTACTGTTAGGCTTAGGCCTAGGACTTTTAAAACCAGGAAGCCCTGGGCTCCAGGCACACTGCAGCTGCGAAAGGCATCCCAAGGGGAGCGCAAAAGTGACGCAACTTGGCTGCCACCACTGATATTTCCATGAGACCATCCCGAACCATAGGATGATTTTCCTTCCTAGGGTTAAGGTTTGAGTTACGCCTAGGGTAAGGGTTCTATTAACCAGAAAGCCCTGAGTTCCAAGAACACAGCAGCTGCGAAGGACTAGCCAAGAAGAGCGCAAAAGTACCACAACATGCCTGCCTCCACAGCTTTTTCCTTGGGGACATGCCTAATTCCTGGCTGATTTGCCTTTCTCGTCTTAGGGTTGGGGTTCGGCCTAGGGCTAGGATTTTTAAAATCAGGAAGCCCTGAGTTCCAGGCACACTGGAGCTGTGAAAGGCATCCAAAAGGGAGTGCAAAAGTGCCACAACATGGCTGCTTTCACGGCTTTTTCCTTGGCAAGAAGCCTAACACCAGGCTGATTTGCCTTCCCAGGGTTACTGTTAGGCTTAGGCCTAGGGCTAGGATTTTTGAAACTAGGAAGCCCTTAGCTCCAGGCACACTGCAGCTGTTCAAGGCATCCCAAGGGGAGTACAAAAGTGCAACAACATGGCAGCTTTCACAGCTTTTTCCTTGGCACCATCCCTATACCTAGGCTGATTTATCTGCCTAGGGTTAGGGTTAGGGTTCAGCCTAGGGCTTGGATTTCTTTAACCAGGAAGCCCTGAGTTCCAGGCTTACTTCATCTGCCAAAGGCATCCCAAAGGGAGTGCAGAAGTGCCACAACATGGCTGCTTTCACGGCTTTTCCCTTAGGAAGAACCCTAATACCCGGCTGATTTACCTTCCTAGGGTTACTGTTAGGCTTAGGCCTAGGACTTTTAAAACCAGGAAGCCCTGGGCTCCAGGCACACTGCAGCTGTGAAAGGCATCCCAAGGGGAGCGCAAAAGTGACGCAACTTGGCTGCCACCACTGATATTTCCATGAGACCATCCCGAACCATAGGCTGATTTTCCTTCCTAGGGTTAAGGTTTGAGTTACACCTAGGGTAAGGGTTCTATTAACCAGAAAGCCCTGAGTTCCAAGAACACAGCAGCTGCGAAGGACTAGCCAAGAAGAGCGCAAAAGTACCACAACATGCCTGCCTCCACAGCTTTTTCCTTGGGGACATGCCTAATTCCTGGCTGATTTGCCTTTCTCGTCTTAGGGTTGGGGTTCGGCCTAGGGCTAGGATTTTTAAAAGCAGGAAGCCCTGAGTTCCAGGCACACTGGAGCTGTGAAAGGCATCCAAAAGGGAGTGCAAAAGTGCCACAACATGGCTGCTTTCACGGCTTTTTCCTTGGCAAGAAGCCTAACATCAGGCTGATTTACTTTCCCAGGGTTACTGTTAGGCTTAGGCCTAGGGCTAGGATTTTTAAAACTAGGAAGCCCTGGGCTCCAGGCACACTGCAGCTGTTCAAGGCATCCCAAGGGGAGTACAAAAGTGCAACAACATGGCAGCTTTCACAGCTTTTTCCTTGGCACCATCCCTATACCTAGGCTGATTTATCTGCCTAGGGTTAGGGTTAGGGTTCAGCCTAGGGCTTGGATTTCTTTAACCAGGAAGCCCTGAGTTCCAGGCTTACTTCATCTGCCAAAGGCATCCCAAAGGGAGTGCAGAAGTGCCACAACATGGCTGCTTTCACGGCTTTTCCCTTAGGAAGAACCCTAATACCCGGCTGATTTACCTTCCTAGGGTTACTGTTAGGCTTAGGCCTAGGACTTTTAAAACCAGGAAGCCCTGGGCTCCAGGCACACTGCAGCTGCGAAAGGCATCCCAAGGGGAGCGCAAAAGTGACGCAACTTGGCTGCCACCACTGATATTTCCATGAGACCATCCCGAACCATAGGCTGATTTTCCTTCCTAGGGTTAAGGTTTGAGTTACGCCTAGGGTAAGGGTCTATTAACCAGAAAGCCCTGAGTTCCAAGAACACAGCAGCTGCGAAGGACTAGCCAAGAAGAGCGCAAAAGTATCACAACATGCCTGCCTCCACAGCTTTTTCCTTGGGGACATGCCTAATTCCTGGCTGATTTGCCTTTCTCGTCTTAGGGTTGGGGTTCGGCCTAGGGCTAGGATTTTTAAAATCAGGAAGCCCTGAGTTCCAGGCACACTGGAGCTGTGAAAGCCATCCAAAAGGGAGTGCAAAAGTGCCACAACATGGCTGCTTTCACGGCTTTTTCCTTGGCAAGAAGCCTAACACCAGGCTGATTTACTTTCCCAGGGTTACTGTTAGGCTTAGGCCTAGGGCTAGGATTTTTGAAACTAGGAAGCCCTTAGCTCCAGGCACACTGCAGCTGTTCAAGGCATCCCAAGGGGAGTACAAAAGTGCAACAACATGGCAGCTTTCACAGCTTTTTCCTTGGCACCATCCCTATACCTAGGCTGATTTATCTGCCTAGGGTTAGGGTTAGGGTTCAGCCTAGGGCTTGGATTTCTTTAACCAGGAAGCCCTGAGTTCCAGGCTTACTTCATCTGCCAAAGGCATCCCAAAGGGAGTGCAGAAGTGCCACAACATGGCTGCTTTCACGGCTTTTTCCTTGGCAAGAAGCCTAACATCAGGCTGATTTACTTTCCCAGGGTTACTGTTAGGCTTAGGCCTAGGGCTAGGATTTTTGAAACTAGGAAGCCCTTAGCTCCAGGCACACTGCAGCTGTTCAAGGCATCCCAAGGGGAGTACAATAGTGCAACAACATGGCAGCTTTCACAGCTTTTTCCTTGGCACCATCCCTATACCTGGGCTGATTTATCTGCCTAGGGTTAGGGTTAGGGTTCAGCCTAGGGCTTGAATTTCTTTAACCAGGAAGCCCTGAGTTCCAGGCTTACTTCATCTGCCAAAGGCATCCCAAAGGGAGTGCAGAAGTGCCACAACATGGCTGCTTTCACGGCTTTTCCCTTAGGAAGAACCCTAATACCCGGCTGATTTACCTTCCTAGGGTTACTGTTAGGCTTAGGCCTAGGACTTTTAAAACCAGGAAGCCCTGGGCTCCAGGCACACTGCAGCTGCGAAAGGCATCCCAAGGGGAGCGCAAAAGTGACGCAACTTGGCTGCCACCACTGATATTTCCATGAGACCATCCCGAACCATAGGCTGATTTTCCTTCCTAGGGTTAAGGTTTGAGTTACGCCTAGGGTAAGGGTTCTATTAACCAGAAAGCCCTGAGTTCCAAGAACACAGCAGCTGCGAAGGACTAGCCAAGAGGAGCGCAAAAGTACCACAACATGCCTGCCTCCACCGCTTTTTCCTTGGGGACATGCCTAATTCCTGGCTGATTTGCCTTTCTCGTCATAGGGTTGGGGTTCGGCCTAGGGCTAGGATTTTTAAAAGCAGGAAGCCCTGAGTTCCAGGCACACTGGAGCTGTGAAAGGCATCCAAAAGGGAGTGCAAAAGTGCCACAACATGGCTGCTTTCACGGCTTGTTCCTTGGCAAGACGCCTAACACCAGGCTGACTTACCTTCCCAGGGTTACTGTTAGGCTTAGGCCTAGGGCTAGGATTTTTAAAACTAGGAAGCCCTTAGCTCCAGGCACACTGCAGCTGTTCAAGGCATCCCAAGGGGAGTACAAAAGTGCAACAACATGGCAGCTTTCACAGCTTTTTCCTTGGCACCATCCCTATACCTAGGCTGATTTATCTGCCTAGGGTTAGGGTTAGGGTTCAGCCTAGGGCTTGAATTTTTTTAACCAGGAAGCCCTGAGTTCCAGGCTTACTTCATCTGCCAAAGGCATCCCAAAGGGAGTGCAGAAGTGCCACAACATGGCTGCTTTCACGGCTTTTCCCTTAGGAAGAGCCCTAATACCCGGCTGATTTACCTTCCTAGGGTTACTGTTAGGCTTAGGCCTAGGACTTTTAAAACCAGGAAGCCCTGGGCTCCAGGCACACTGCAGCTGCGAAAGGCATCCCAAGGGGAGCGCAAAAGTGACGCAACTTGGCTGCCACCACTGATATTTCCATGAGACCATCCCGAACCATAGGTTGATTTTCCTTCCTAGGGTTAAGGTTTGAGTTACGCCTAGGGTAAGGGTTCTATTAACCAGAAAGCCCTGAGTTCCAAGAACACAGCAGCTGCGAAGGACTAGCCAAGAAGAGCGCAAAAGTACCACAACATGCCTGCCTCCACAGCTTTTTCCTTGGGGACATGCCTAATTCCTGGCTGATTTGCCTTTCTCGTCTTAGGGTTGGGGTTCGGCCTAGGGCTAGGATTTTTAAAAGCAGGAAGCCCTGAGTTCCAGGCACACTGGAGCTGTGAAAGGCATCCAAAAGGGAGTGCAAAAGTGCCACAACATGGCTGCTTTCACGGCTTTTTCCTTGGCAAGAAGCCTAACACCAGGCTGATTTGCCTTCCCAGGGTTACTGTTAGGCTTAGGCCTAGGGCTAGGATTTTTAAAACTAGGAAGCCCTGGGCTCCAGGCACACTGCAGCTGTTCAAGGCATCCCAAGGGGAGTACAAAAGTGCAACAACATGGCAGCTTTCACAGCTTTTTCCTTGGCACCATCCCTATACCTAGGCTGATTTATCTGCCTAGGGTTAGGGTTAGGGTTCAGCCTAGGGCTTGAATTTTTTTTAACCAGGAAGCCCTGAGTTCCAGGCTTACTTCATCTGCCAAAGGCATCCCAAAGGGAGTGCAGAAGTGCCACAACATGGCTGCTTTCACGGCTTTTCCCTTAGGAAGAACCCTAATACCCGGCTGATTTACCTTCCTAGGGTTACTGTTAGGCTTAGGCCTAGGACTTTTAAAACCAGGAAGCCCTGGGCTCCAGGCACACTGCAGCTGTGAAAGGCATCCCAAGGGCAGCGCAAAAGTGACGCAACTTGGCTGCCACCACTGATATTTCCATGAGACCATCCCGAACCATAGGATGATTTTCCTTCCTAGGGTTAAGGTTTGAGTTACGCCTAGGGTAAGGGTTCTATTAACCAGAAAGCCCTGAGTTCCAAGAACACAGCAGCTGCGAAGGACTAGCCAAGAAGAGCGCAAAAGTACCACAACATGCCTGCCTCCACAGCTTTTTCCTTGGGGACATGCCTAATTCCTGGCTGATTTGCCTTTCTCGTCTTAGGGTTGGGGTTCGGCCTAGGGCTAGGATTTTTAAAATCAGGAAGCCCTGAGTTCCAGGCACACTGGAGCTGTGAAAGGCATCCAAAAGGGAGTGCAAAAGTGCCACAACATGGCTGCTTTCACGGCTTTTTCCTTGGCAAGAAGCCTAACATCAGGCTGATTTACTTTCCCAGGGTTACTGTTAGGCTTAGGCCTAGGGCTAGGATTTTTGAAACTAGGAAGCCCTTAGCTCCAGGCACACTGCAGCTGTTCAAGGCATCCCAAGGGGAGTACAAAAGTGCAACAACATGGCAGCTTTCACAGCTTTTTCCTTGGCACCATCCCTATACCTAGGCTGATTTATCTGCCTAGGGTTAGGGTTAGGGTTCAGCCTAGGGCTTGGATTTCTTTAACCAGGAAGCCCTGAGTTCCAGGCTTACTTCATCTGCCAAAGGCATCCCAAAGGGAGTGCAGAAGTGCCACAACATGGCTGCTTTCACGGCTTTTCCCTTAGGAAGAACCCTAATACCCGGCTGATTTACCTTCCTAGGGTTACTGTTAGGCTTAGGCCTAGGACTTTTAAAACCAGGAAGCCCTGGGCTCCAGGCACACTGCAGCTGCAAAAGGCATCCCAAGGGGAGCGCAAAAGTGACGCAACTTGGCTGCCACCACTGATATTTCCATGAGACCATCCCGAACCATAGGCTGATTTTCCTTCCTAGGGTTAAGGTTTGAGTTACGCCTAGGGTAAGGGTTCTATTAACCAGAAAGCCCTGAGTTCCAAGAACACAGCAGCTGCGAAGGACTAGCCAAGAAGAGCGCAAAAGTAGCACAACATGCCTGCCTCCACAGCTTTTTCCTTGGGGACATGCCTAATTCCTGGCTGATTTGCCTTTCTCGTCTTAGGGTTGGGGTTCGGCCTAGGGCTAGGATTTTTAAAATCAGGAAGCCCTGAGTTCCAGGCACACTGGAGCTGTGAAAGGCATCCAAAAGGGAGTGCAAAAGTGCCACAACATGGCTGTTTCACGGCTTTTTCCTTGGCAAGAAGCCTAACATCAGGCTGATTTACTTTCCCAGGGTTACTGTTAGGCTTAGGCCTAGGGCTAGGATTTTTGAAACTAGGAAGCCCTTAGCTCCAGGCACACTGCAGCTGTTCAAGGCATCCCAAGGGGAGTACAAAAGTGCAACAACATGGCAGCTTTCACAGCTTTTTCCTTGGCACCATCCCTATACCTAGGCTGATTTATCTGCCTAGGGTTAGGGTTAGGGTTCAGCGTAGGGCTTGAATTTTTATACCAGGAAGCCCTGAGTTCCAGGCTTACTTCATCTGCCAAAGGCATCCCAAAGGGAGTGCAGAAGTGCCACAACATGGCTGCTTTCACGGCTTTTCCCTTAGGAAGAACCCTAATACCCGGCTGATTTACCTTCCTAGGGTTACTGTTAGGCTTAGGCCTAGGACTTTTAAAACCAGGAAGCCCTGGGCTCCAGGCACACTGCAGCTGCAAAAGGCATCCCAAGGGGAGCGCAAAAGTGACGCAACTTGGCTGCCACCACTGATATTTCCATGAGACCATCCCGAACCATAGGCTGATTTTCCTTCCTAGGGTTAAGGTTTGAGTTACGCCTAGGGTAAGGGTCTATTAACCAGAAAGCCCTGAGTTCCAAGAACACAGCAGCTGCGAAGGACTAGCCAAGAAGAGCGCAAAAGTACCACAACATGCCTGCCTCCACAGCTTTTTCCTTGGGGACATGCCTAATTCCTGGCTGATTTGCCTTTCTCGTCTTAGGGTTGGGGTTCGGCCTAGGGCTAGGATTTTTAAAATCAGGAATCCCTGAGTTCCAGGCACACTGGAGCTGTGAAAGGCATCCAAAAGGGAGTGCAAAAGTGCCACAACATGGCTGCTTTCACGGCTTTTTCCTTGGCAAGAAACCTAACATCAGGCTGATTTACTTTCCCAGGGTTACTGTTAGGCTTAGGCCTAGGGCTAGGATTTTTGAAACTAGGAAGCCCTGGGCTCCAGGCACACTGCAGCTGTTCAAGGCATCCCAAGGGGAGTACAAAAGTGCAACAACATGGCAGCTTTCACAGCTTTTTCCTTGGCACCATCCCTATACCTAGGCTGATTTATCTGCCTAGGGTTAGGGTTAGGGTTCAGCCTAGGGCTTGGATTTCTTTAACCAGGAAGCCCTGAGTTCCAGGCTTACTTCATCTGCCAAAGGCATCCCAAAGGGAGTGCAGAAGTGCCACAACATGGCTGCTTTCACGGCTTTTCCCTTAGGAAGAACCCTAATACCCGGCTGATTTACCTTCCTAGGGTTACTGTTAGGCTTAGGCCTAGGACTTTTAAAACCAGGAAGCCCTGGGCTCCAGGCACACTGCAGCTGCAAAAGGCATCCCAAGGAGAGCGCAAAAGTGACGCAACTTGGCTGCCACCACTGATATTTCCATGAGACCATCCCGAACCATAGGCTGATTTTCCTTCCTAGGGTTAAGGTTTGAGTTACGCCTAGGGTAAGGGTTCTATTAACCAGAAAGCCCTGAGTTCCAAGAACACAGCAGCTGCGAAGGACTAGCCAAGAAGAGCGCAAAAGTACCACAACATGCCTGCCTCCACAGCTTTTTCCTTGGGGACATGCCTAATTCCTGGCTGATTTGCCTTTCTTGTCTTAGGGTTGGGGTTCGGCCTAGGGCTAGGATTTTTAAAAGCAGGAAGCCCTGAGTTCCAGGCACACTGGAGCTGTGAAAGGCATCCAAAAGGGAGTGCAAAAGTGCCACAACATGGCTGCTTTCACGGCTTTTTCCTTGGCAAGAAGCCTAACACCAGGCTGATTTACTTTCCCAGGGTTACTGTTAGGCTTAGGCCTAGGGCTAGGATTTTTGAAACTAGGAAGCCCTTAGCTCCAGGCACACAGCAGCTGTTCAAGGCATCCCAAGGGGAGTACAAAAGTGCAACAACATGGCAGCTTTCACAGCTTTTTCCTTGGCAAGAAGCCTAACACCAGGCTGATTTACTTTCCCAGGGTTACTGTTAGGCGTAGGCCTAGGGCTAGGATTTTTGAAACTAGGAAGCCCTTAGCTCCAGGCACACTGCAGCTGTTCAAGGCATCCCAAGGGGAGTACAAAAGTGCAACAACATGGCAGCTTTCACAGCTTTTTCCTTGGCACCATCCCTATACCTAGGCTGATTTATCTGCCTAGGGTTAGGGTTAGGGTTCAGCCTAGGGCTTGGATTTCTTTAACCAGGAAGCCCTGAGTTCCAGGCTTACTTCATCTGCCAAAGGCATCCCAAAGGGAGTGCAGAAGTGCCACAACATGGCTGCTTTCACGGCTTTTTCCTTGGCAAGAAGCCTAACATCAGGCTGATTTACCTTCCCAGGGTTACTGTTAGGCTTAGGCCTAGGGCTAGGATTTTTGAAACTAGGAAGCCCTTAGCTCCAGGCACACTGCAGCTGTTCAAGGCATCCCAAGGGGAGTACAAAAGTGCAACAACATGGCAGCTTTCGCAGCTTTTTCCTTGGCACCATCCCTATACCTAGGCTGATTTATCTGCCTAGGGTTAGGGTTAGGGTTCAGCCTAGGGCTTGAATTTTTTTAACCAGGAAGCCCTGAGTTCCAGGCTTACTTCATCTGCCAAAGGCATCCCAAAGGGAGTGCAGAAGTGCCACAACATGGCTGCTTTCACGGCTTTTCCCTTAGGAAGAACCCTAATACCCGGCTGATTTACCTTCCTAGGGTTACTGTTAGGCTTAGGCCTAGGACTTTTAAAACCAGGAAGCCCTGGGCTCCAGGCACACTGCAGCTGTGAAAGGCATCCCAAGGGGAGCGCAAAAGTGACGCAACTTGGCTGCCACCACTGATATTTCCATGAGACCATCCCGAACCATAGGCTGATTTTCCTTCCTAGGGTTAAGGTTTGAGTTACGCCTAGGGTAAGGGTCTATTAACCAGAAAGCCCTGAGTTCCAAGAACACAGCAGCTGCGAAGGACTAGCCAAGAAGAGCGCAAAAGTACCACAACATGCCTGCCTCCACAGCTTTTTCCTTGGGGACATGCCTAATTCCTGGCTGATTTGCCTTTCTCGTCTTAGGGTTGGGGTTCGGCCTAGGGCTAGGATTTTTAAAATCAGGAAGCCCTGAGTTCCAGGCACACTGGAGCTGTGAAAGCCATCCAAAAGGGAGTGCAAAAGTGCCACAACATGGCTGCTTTCACGGCTTTTTCCTTGGCAAGAAGCCTAACACCAGGCTGATTTACTTTCCCAGGGTTACTGTTAGGCTTAGGCCTAGGGCTAGGATTTTTGAAACTAGGAAGCCCTTAGCTCCAGGCACACTGCAGCTGTTCAAGGCATCCCAAGGGGAGTACAAAAGTGCAACAACATGGCAGCTTTCACAGCTTTTTCCTTGGCACCATCCCTATACCTAGGCTGATTTATCTGCCTAGGGTTAGGGTTAGGGTTCAGCCTAGGGCTTGGATTTCTTTAACCAGGAAGCCCTGAGTTCCAGGCTTACTTCATCTGCCAAAGGCATCCCAAAGGGAGTGCAGAAGTGCCACAACATGGCTGCTTTCACGGCTTTTTCCTTGGCAAGAAGCCTAACACCAGGCTGATTTACTTTCCCACGGTTACTGTTAGGCTTAGGCCTAGGGCTAGGATTTTTGAAACTAGGAAGCCCTTAGCTCCAGGCACACTGCAGCTGTTCAAGGCATCCCAAGGGGAGTACAATAGTGCAACAACATGGCAGCTTTCACAGCTTTTTCCTTAGCACCATCCCTATACCTGGGCTGATTTATCTGCCTAGGGTTAGGGTTAGGGTTCAGCCTAGGGCTTGAATTTTTTTAACCAGGAAGCCCTGAGTTCCAGGCTTACTTCATCTGCCAAAGGCATCCCAAAGGGAGTGCAGAAGTGCCACAACATGGCTGCTTTCACGGCTTTTCCCTTAGGAAGAACCCTAATACCCGGCTGATTTACCTTCCTAGGGTTACTGTTAGGCTTAGGCCTAGGACTTTTAAAACCAGGAAGCCCTGGGCTCCAGGCACACTGCAGCTGCGAAAGGCATCCAAAGGGGAGCGCAAAAGTGACGCAACTTGGCTGCCACCACTGATATTTCCATGAGACCATCCCGAACCATAGGCTGATTTTCCTTCCTAGGGTTAAGGTTTGAGTTACGCCTAGGGTAAGGGTTCTATTAACCAGAAAGCCCTGAGTTCCAAGAACACAGCAGCTGCGAAGGACTAGCCAAGAAGAGCGCAAAAGTACCACAACATGCCTGCCTCCACAGCTTTTTCCTTGGGGACATGCCTAATTCCTGGCTGATTTGCCTTTCTCGTCATAGGGTTGGGGTTCGGCCTAGGGCTAGGATTTTTAAAAGCAGGAAGCCCTGAGTTCCAGGCACACTGGAGCTGTGAAAGGCATCCAAAAGGGATTGCAAAAGTGCCACAACATGGCTGCTTTCACGGCTTGTTCCTTGGCAAGACGCCTAACACCAGGCTGACTTACCTTCCCAGGGTTACTGTTAGGCTTAGGCCTAGGGCTAGGATTTTTGAAACTAGGAAGCCCTTAGCTCCAGGCACACTGCAGCTGTTCAAGGCATCCCAAGGGGAGTACAAAAGTGCAACAACATGGCAGCTTTCACAGCTTTTTCCTTGGCACCATCCCTATACCTAGGCTGATTTATCTGCCTAGGGTTAGGGTTAGGGTTCAGCCTAGGGCTTGGATTTCTTTAACCAGGAAGCCCTGAGTTCCAGGCTTACTTCATCTGCCAAAGGCATCCCAAAGGGAGTGCAGAAGTGCCACAACATGGCTGCTTTCACGGCTTTTCCCTTAGGAAGAGCCCTAATACCCGGCTGATTTACCTTCCTAGGGTTACTGTTAGGCTTAGGCCTAGGACTTTTAAAACCAGGAAGCCCTGGGCTCCAGGCACACTGCAGCTGTGAAAGGCATCCCAAGGGGAGCGCAAAAGTGACGCAACTTGGCTGCCACCACTGATATTTCCATGAGACCATCCCGAACCATAGGTTGATTTTCCTTCCTAGGGTTAAGGTTTGAGTTACGCCTAGGGTAAGGGTTCTATTAACCAGAAAGCCCTGAGTTCCAAGAACACAGCAGCTGCGAAGGACTAGCCAAGAAGAGCGCAAAAGTACCACAACATGCCTGCCTCCACAGCTTTTTCCTTGGGGACATGCCTAATTCCTGGCTGATTTGCCTTTCTCGTCTTAGGGTTGGGGTTCGGCCTAGGGCTAGGATTTTTAAAAGCAGGAAGCCCTGAGTTCCAGGCACACTGGAGCTGTGAAAGGCATCCAAAAGGGAGTGCAAAAGTGCCACAACATGGCTGCTTTCACGGCTTTTTCCTTGGCAAGAAGCCTAACACCAGGCTGATTTGCCTTCCCAGGGTTACTGTTAGGCTTAGGCCTAGGGCTAGGATTTTTAAAACTAGGAAGCCCTGGGCTCCAGGCACACTGCAGCTGTTCAAGGCATCCCAAGGGGAGTACAAAAGTGCAACAACATGGCAGCTTTCACAGCTTTTTCCTTGGCACCATCCCTATACCTAGGCTGATTTATCTGCCTAGGGTTAGGGTTAGGGTTCAGCCTAGGGCTTGAATTTTTTTTAACCAGGAAGCCCTGAGTTCCAGGCTTACTTCATCTGCCAAAGGCATCCCAAAGGGAGTGCAGAAGTGCCACAACATGGCTGCTTTCACGGCTTTTCCCTTAGGAAGAACCCTAATACCCGGCTGATTTACCTTCCTAGGGTTACTGTTAGGCTTAGGCCTAGGACTTTTAAAACCAGGAAGCCCTGGGCTCCAGGCACACTGCAGCTGCAAAAGGCATCCCAAGGAGAGCGCAAAAGTGACGCAACTTGGCTGCCACCACTGATATTTCCATGAGACCATCCCGAACCATAGGCTGATTTTCCTTCCTAGGGTTAAGGTTTGAGTTACGCCTAGGGTAAGGGTTCTATTAACCAGAAAGCCCTGAGTTCCAAGAACACAGCAGCTGCGAAGGACTAGCCAAGAAGAGCGCAAAAGTACCACAACATGCCTGCCTCCACAGCTTTTTCCTTGGGGACATGCCTAATTCCTGGCTGATTTGCCTTTCTCGTCTTAGGGTTGGGGTTCGGCCTAGGGCTAGGATTTTTAAAAGCAGGAAGCCCTGAGTTCCAGGCACACTGGAGCTGTGAAAGGCATCCAAAAGGGAGTGCAAAAGTGCCACAACATGGCTGCTTTCACGGCTTTTTCCTTGGCAAGAAGCCTAACACCAGGCTGATTTACTTTCCCAGGGTTACTGTTAGGCTTAGGCCTAGGGCTAGGATTTTTGAAACTAGGAAGCCCTTAGCTCCAGGCACACAGCAGCTGTTCAAGGCATCCCAAGGGGAGTACAAAAGTGCAACAACATGGCAGCTTTCACAGCTTTTTCCTTGGCAAGAAGCCTAACACCAGGCTGATTTACTTTCCCAGTGTTACTGTTAGGCGTAGGCCTAGGGCTAGGATTTTTGAAACTAGGAAGCCCTTAGCTCCAGGCACACTGCAGCTGTTCAAGGCATCCCAAGGGGAGTACAAAAGTGCAACAACATGGCAGCTTTCACAGCTTTTTCCTTGGCACCATCCCTATACCTAGGCTGATTTATCTGCCTAGGGTTAGGGTTAGGGTTCAGCCTAGGGCTTGGATTTCTTTAACTAGGAAGCCCTGAGTTCCAGGCTTACTTCATCTGCCAAAGGCATCCCAAAGGGAGTGCAGAAGTGCCACAACATGGCTGCTTTCACGGCTTTTTCCTTGGCAAGAAGCCTAACATCAGGCTGATTTACCTTCCCAGGGTTACTGTTAGGCTTAGGCCTAGGGCTAGGATTTTTGAAACTAGGAAGCCCTTAGCTCCAGGCACACTGCAGCTGTTCAAGGCATCCCAAGGGGAGTACAAAAGTGCAACAACATGGCAGCTTTCACAGCTTTTTCCTTGGCACCATCCCTATACCTAGGCTGATTTATCTGCCTAGGGTTAGGGTTAGGGTTCAGCCTAGGGCTTGAATTTCTTTAACCAGGAAGCCCTGAGTTCCAGGCTTACTTCATCTGCCAAAGGCATCCCAAAGGGAGTGCAGAAGTGCCACAACATGGCTGCTTTCACGGCTTTTCCCTTAGGAAGAACCCTAATACCCGGCTGATTTACCTTCCTAGGGTTACTGTTAGGCTTAGGCCTAGGACTTTTAAAACCAGGAAGCCCTGGGCTCCAGGCACACTGCAGCTGAGAAAGGCATCCCAAGGGGAGCGCAAAAGTGACGCAACTTGGCTGCCACCACTGATATTTCCATGAGACCATCCCGAACCATAGGTTGATTTTCCTTCCTAGGGTTAAGGTTTGAGTTACGCCTAGGGTAAGGGTTCTATTAACCAGAAAGCCCTGAGTTCCAAGAACACAGCAGCTGCGAAGGACTAGCCAAGAAGAGCGCAAAAGTACCACAACATGCCTGCCTCCACAGCTTTTTCCTTGGGGACATGCCTAATTCCTGGCTGATTTGCCTTTCTCGTCTTAGGGTTGGGGTTCGGCCTAGGGCTAGGATTTTTAAAAGCAGGAAGCCCTGAGTTCCAGGCACACTGGAGCTGTGAAAGGCATCCAAAAGGGAGTGCAAAAGTGCCACAACATGGCTGCTTTCACGGCTTTTTCCTTGGCAAGAAGCCTAACACCAGGCTGATTTACTTTCCCAGGGTTACTGTTAGGCTTAGGCCTAGGGCTAGGATTTTTGAAACTAGGAAGCCCTGGGCTCCAGGCACACAGCAGCTGTTCAAGGCATCCCAAGGGGAGTACAAAAGTGCAACAACATGGCAGCTTTCACAGCTTTTTCCTTGGCAAGAAGCCTAATACCAGGCTGATTTACTTTCCCAGCGTTACTGTTAGGCGTAGGCCTAGGGCTAGGATTTTTGAAACTAGGAAGCCCTTAGCTCCAGGCACACTGCAGCTGTTCAAGGCATCCCAAGGGGAGTACAAAAGTGCAACAACATGGCAGCTTTCACAGCTTTTTCCTTGGCACCATCCCTATACCTAGGCTGATTTATCTGCCTAGGGTTAGGGTTAGGGTTCAGCCTAGGGCTTGGATTTCTTTAACCAGGAAGCCCTGAGTTCCAGGCTTACTTCATCTGCCAAAGGCATCCCAAAGGGAGTGCAGAAGTGCCACAACATGGCTGCTTTCACGGCTTTTTCCTTGGCAAGAAGCCTAACATCAGGCTGATTTACCTTCCCAGGGTTACTGTTAGGCTTAGGCCTAGGGCTAGGATTTTTGAAACTAGGAAGCCCTTAGCTCCAGGCACACTGCAGCTGTTCAAGGCATCCCAAGGGGAGTACAAAAGTGCAACAACATGGCAGCTTTCACAGCTTTTTCCTTGGCACCATCCCTATACCTAGGCTGATTTATCTGCCTAGGGTTAGAGTTAGGGTTCAGCCTAGGGCTTGAATTTTTTTAACCAGGAAGCCCTGAGTTCCAGGCTTACTTCATCTGCCAAAGGCATCCCAAAGGGAGTGCAGAAGTGCCACAACATGGCTGCTTTCACGGCTTTTCCCTTAGGAAGAACCCTAATACCCGGCTGATTTACCTTCCTAGGGTTACTGTTAGGCTTAGGCCTAGGACTTTTAAAACCAGGAAGCCCTGGGCTCCAGGCACACTGCAGCTGCGAAAGGCATCCCAAGGGGAGCGCAAAAGTGACGCAACTTGGCTGCCACCACTGATATTTCCATGAGACCATCCCGAACCATAGGATGATTTTCCTTCCTAGGGTTAAGGTTTGAGTTACGCCTAGGGTAAGGGTTCTATTAACCAGAAAGCCCTGAGTTCCAAGAACACAGCAGCTGCGAAGGACTAGCCAAGAAGAGCGCAAAAGTACCACAACATGCCTGCCTCCACAGCTTTTTCCTTGGGGACATGCCTAATTCCTGGCTGATTTGCCTTTCTCGTCTTAGGGTTGGGGTTCGGCCTAGGGCTAGGATTTTTAAAATCAGGAAGCCCTGAGTTCCAGGCACACTGGAGCTGTGAAAGGCATCCAAAAGGGAGTGCAAAAGTGCCACAACATGGCTGCTTTCACGGCTTTTTCCTTGGCAAGAAGCCTAACACCAGGCTGATTTGCCTTCCCAGGGTTACTGTTAGGCTTAGGCCTAGGGCTAGGATTTTTGAAACTAGGAAGCCCTTAGCTCCAGGCACACTGCAGCTGTTCAAGGCATCCCAAGGGGAGTACAAAAGTGCAACAACATGGCAGCTTTCACAGCTTTTTCCTTGGCACCATCCCTATACCTAGGCTGATTTATCTGCCTAGGGTTAGGGTTAGGGTTCAGCCTAGGGCTTGGATTTCTTTAACCAGGAAGCCCTGAGTTCCAGGCTTACTTCATCTGCCAAAGGCATCCCAAAGGGAGTGCAGAAGTGCCACAACATGGCTGCTTTCACGGCTTTTCCCTTAGGAAGAACCCTAATACCCGGCTGATTTACCTTCCTAGGGTTACTGTTAGGCTTAGGCCTAGGACTTTTAAAACCAGGAAGCCCTGGGCTCCAGGCACACTGCAGCTGTGAAAGGCATCCCAAGGGGAGCGCAAAAGTGACGCAACTTGGCTGCCACCACTGATATTTCCATGAGACCATCCCGAACCATAGGATGATTTTCCTTCCTAGGGTTAAGGTTTGAGTTACACCTAGGGTAAGGGTTCTATTAACCAGAAAGCCCTGAGTTCCAAGAACACAGCAGCTGCGAAGGACTAGCCAAGAAGAGCGCAAAAGTACCACAACATGCCTGCCTCCACAGCTTTTTCCTTGGGGACATGCCTAATTCCTGGCTGATTTGCCTTTCTCGTCTTAGGGTTGGGGTTCGGCCTAGGGCTAGGATTTTTAAAAGCAGGAAGCCCTGAGTTCCAGGCACACTGGAGCTGTGAAAGGCATCCAAAAGGGAGTGCAAAAGTGCCACAACATGGCTGCTTTCACGGCTTTTTCCTTGGCAAGAAGCCTAACATCAGGCTGATTTACTTTCCCAGGGTTACTGTTAGGCTTAGGCCTAGGGCTAGGATTTTTAAAACTAGGAAGCCCTGGGCTCCAGGCACACTGCAGCTGTTCAAGGCATCCCAAGGGGAGTACAAAAGTGCAACAACATGGCAGCTTTCACAGCTTTTTCCTTGGCACCATCCCTATACCTAGGCTGATTTATCTGCCTAGGGTTAGGGTTAGGGTTCAGCCTAGGGCTTGGATTTCTTTAACCAGGAAGCCCTGAGTTCCAGGCTTACTTCATCTGCCAAAGGCATCCCAAAGGGAGTGCAGAAGTGCCACAACATGGCTGCTTTCACGGCTTTTCCCTTAGGAAGAACCCTAATACCCGGCTGATTTACCTTCCTAGGGTTACTGTTAGGCTTAGGCCTAGGACTTTTAAAACCAGGAAGCCCTGGGCTCCAGGCACACTGCAGCTGTGAAAGGCATCCCAAGGGGAGCGCAAAAGTGACGCAACTTGGCTGCCACCACTGATATTTCCATGAGACCATCCCGAACCATAGGCTGATTTTCCTTCCTAGGGTTAAGGTTTGAGTTACGCCTAGGGTAAGGGTCTATTAACCAGAAAGCCCTGAGTTCCAAGAACACAGCAGCTGCGAAGGACTAGCCAAGAAGAGCGCAAAAGTACCACAACATGCCTGCCTCCACAGCTTTTTCCTTGGGGACATGCCTAATTCCTGGCTGATTTGCCTTTCTCGTCTTAGGGTTGGGGTTCGGCCTAGGGCTAGGATTTTTAAAATCAGGAAGCCCTGAGTTCCAGGCACACTGGAGCTGTGAAAGCCATCCAAAAGGGAGTGCAAAAGTGCCACAACATGGCTGCTTTCACGGCTTTTTCCTTGGCAAGAAGCCTAACACCAGGCTGATTTACTTTCCCAGGGTTACTGTTAGGCTTAGGCCTAGGGCTAGGATTTTTGAAACTAGGAAGCCCTTAGCTCCAGGCACACTGCAGCTGTTCAAGGCATCCCAAGGGGAGTACAAAAGTGCAACAACATGGCAGCTTTCACAGCTTTTTCCTTGGCACCATCCCTATACCTAGGCTGATTTATCTGCCTAGGGTTAGGGTTAGGGTTCAGCCTAGGGCTTGGATTTCTTTAACCAGGAAGCCCTGAGTTCCAGGCTTACTTCATCTGCCAAAGGCATCCCAAAGGGAGTGCAGAAGTGCCACAACATGGCTGCTTTCACGGCTTTTTCCTTGGCAAGAAGCCTAACATCAGGCTGATTTACTTTCCCAGGGTTACTGTTAGGCTTAGGCCTAGGGCTAGGATTTTTGAAACTAGGAAGCCCTTAGCTCCAGGCACACTGCAGCTGTTCAAGGCATCCCAAGGGGAGTACAATAGTGCAACAACATGGCAGCTTTCACAGCTTTTTCCTTGGCACCATCCCTATACCTGGGCTGATTTATCTGCCTAGGGTTAGGGTTAGGGTTCAGCCTAGGGCTTGAATTTCTTTAACCAGGAAGCCCTGAGTTCCAGGCTTACTTCATCTGCCAAAGGCATCCCAAAGGGAGTGCAGAAGTGCCACAACATGGCTGCTTTCACGGCTTTTCCCTTAGGAAGAACCCTAATACCCGGCTGATTTACCTTCCTAGGGTTACTGTTAGGCTTAGGCCTAGGACTTTTAAAACCAGGAAGCCCTGGGCTCCAGGCACACTGCAGCTGCGAAAGGCATCCCAAGGGGAGCGCAAAAGTGACGCAACTTGGCTGCCACCACTGATATTTCCACGAGACCATCCCGAACCATAGGCTGATTTTCCTTCCTAGGGTTAAGGTTTGAGTTACGCCTAGGGTAAGGGTTCTATTAACCAGAAAGCCCTGAGTTCCAAGAACACAGCAGCTGCGAAGGACTAGCCAAGAGGAGCGCAAAAGTACCACAACATGCCTGCCTCCACCGCTTTTTCCTTGGGGACATGCCTAATTCCTGGCTGATTTGCCTTTCTCGTCATAGGGTTGGGGTTCGGCCTAGGGCTAGGATTTTTAAAAGCAGGAAGCCCTGAGTTCCAGGCACACTGGAGCTGTGAAAGGCATCCAAAAGGGATTGCAAAAGTGCCACAACATGGCTGCTTTCACGGCTTGTTCCTTGGCAAGACGCCTAACACCAGGCTGACTTACCTTCCCAGGGTTACTGTTAGGCTTAGGCCTAGGGCTAGGATTTTTAAAACTAGGAAGCCCTTAGCTCCAGGCACACTGCAGCTGTTCAAGGCATCCCAAGGGGAGTACAAAAGTGCAACAACATGGCAGCTTTCACAGCTTTTTCCTTGGCACCATCCCTATACCTAGGCTGATTTATCTGCCTAGGGTTAGGGTTAGGGTTCAGCCTAGGGCTTGAATTTCTTTAACCAGGAAGCCCTGAGTTCCAGGCTTACTTCATCTGCCAAAGGCATCCCAAAGGGAGTGCAGAAGTGCCACAACATGGCTGCTTTCACGGCTTTTCCCTTAGGAAGAGCCCTAATACCCGGCTGATTTACCTTCCTAGGGTTACTGTTAGGCTTAGGCCTAGGACTTTTAAAACCAGGAAGCCCTGGGCTCCAGGCACACTGCAGCTGCGAAAGGCATCCCAAGGGGAGCGCAAAAGTGACGCAACTTGGCTGCCACCACTGATATTTCCATGAGACCATCCCGAACCATAGGTTGATTTTCCTTCCTAGGGTTAAGGTTTGAGTTACGCCTAGGGTAAGGGTTCTATTAACCAGAAAGCCCTGAGTTCCAAGAACACAGCAGCTGCGAAGGACTAGCCAAGAAGAGCGCAAAAGTACCACAACATGCCTGCCTCCACAGCTTTTTCCTTGGGGACATGCCTAATTCCTGGCTGATTTGCCTTTCTCGTCTTAGGGTTGGGGTTCGGCCTAGGGCTAGGATTTTTAAAAGCAGGAAGCCCTGAGTTCCAGGCACACTGGAGCTGTGAAAGGCATCCAAAAGGGAGTGCAAAAGTGCCACAACATGGCTGCTTTCACGGCTTTTTCCTTGGCAAGAAGCCTAACACCAGGCTGATTTGCCTTCCCAGGGTTACTGTTAGGCTTAGGCCTAGGGCTAGGATTTTTAAAACTAGGAAGCCCTGGGCTCCAGGCACACTGCAGCTGTTCAAGGCATCCCAAGGGGAGTACAAAAGTGCAACAACATGGCAGCTTTCACAGCTTTTTCCTTGGCACCATCCCTATACCTAGGCTGATTTATCTGCCTAGGGTTAGGGTTAGGGTTCAGCCTAGGGCTTGAATTTTTTTTAACCAGGAAGCCCTGAGTTCCAGGCTTACTTCATCTGCCAAAGGCATCCCAAAGGGAGTGCAGAAGTGCCACAACATGGCTGCTTTCACGGCTTTTCCCTTAGGAAGAACCCTAATACCCGGCTGATTTACCTTCCTAGGGTTACTGTTAGGCTTAGGCCTAGGACTTTTAAAACCAGGAAGCCCTGGGCTCCAGGCACACTGCAGCTGTGAAAGGCATCCCAAGGGCAGCGCAAAAGTGACGCAACTTGGCTGCCACCACTGATATTTCCATGAGACCATCCCGAACCATAGGATGATTTTCCTTCCTAGGGTTAAGGTTTGAGTTACGCCTAGGGTAAGGGTTCTATTAACCAGAAAGCCCTGAGTTCCAAGAACACAGCAGCTGCGAAGGACTAGCCAAGAAGAGCGCAAAAGTACCACAACATGCCTGCCTCCACAGCTTTTTCCTTGGGGACATGCCTAATTCCTGGCTGATTTGCCTTTCTCGTCTTAGGGTTGGGGTTCGGCCTAGGGCTAGGATTTTTAAAATCAGGAAGCCCTGAGTTCCAGGCACACTGGAGCTGTGAAAGGCATCCAAAAGGGAGTGCAAAAGTGCCACAACATGGCTGCTTTCACGGCTTTTTCCTTGGCAAGAAGCCTAACATCAGGCTGATTTACTTTCCCAGGGTTACTGTTAGGCTTAGGCCTAGGGCTAGGATTTTTGAAACTAGGAAGCCCTTAGCTCCAGGCACACTGCAGCTGTTCAAGGCATCCCAAGGGGAGTACAAAAGTGCAACAACATGGCAGCTTTCACAGCTTTTTCCTTGGCACCATCCCTATACCTAGGCTGATTTATCTGCCTAGGGTTAGGGTTAGGGTTCAGCCTAGGGCTTGGATTTCTTTAACCAGGAAGCCCTGAGTTCCAGGCTTACTTCATCTGCCAAAGGCATCCCAAAGGGAGTGCAGAAGTGCCACAACATGGCTGCTTTCACGGCTTTTTCCTTGGCAAGAAGCCTAACATCAGGCTGATTTACTTTCCCAGGGTTACTGTTAGGCTTAGGCCTAGGGCTAGGATTTTTGAAACTAGGAAGCCCTTAGCTCCAGGCACACTGCAGCTGTTCAAGGCATCCCAAGGGGAGTACAAAAGTGCAACAACATGGCAGCTTTCACAGCTTTTTCCTTGGCACCATCCCTATACCTGGGCTGATTTATCTGCCTAGGGTTAGGGTTAGGGTTCAGCCTAGGGCTTGAATTTTTTTTACCAGGAAGCCCTGAGTTCCAGGCTTACTTCATCTGCCAAAGGCATCCCAAAGGGAGTGCAGAAGTGCCACAACATGGCTGCTTTCACGGCTTTTCCCTTAGGAAGAACCCTAATACGCGGCTGATTTACCTTCCTAGGGTTACTGTTAGGCTTAGGCCTAGGACTTTTAAAACCAGGAAGCCCTGGGCTCCAGGCACACTGCAGCTGCAAAAGGCATCCCAAGGAGAGCGCAAAAGTGACGCAACTTGGCTGCCACCACTGATATTTCCATGAGACCATCCCGAACCATAGGCTGATTTTCCTTCCTAGGGTTAAGGTTTGAGTTACGCCTAGGGTAAGGGTTCTATTAACCAGAAAGCCCTGAGTTCCAAGAACACAGCAGCTGCGAAGGACTAGCCAAGAAGAGCGCAAAAGTACCACAACATGCCTGCCTCCACAGCTTTTTCCTTGGGGACATGCCTAATTCCTGGCTGATTTGCCTTTCTCGTCTTAGGGTTGGGGTTCGGCCTAGGGCTAGGATTTTTAAAATCAGGAAGCCCTGAGTTCCAGGCACACTGGAGCTGTGAAAGGCATCCAAAAGGGAGTGCAAAAGTGCCACAACATGGCTGCTTTCACGGCTTTTTCCTTGGCAAGAAGCCTAACACAAGGCTGATTTACTTTCCCAGGGTTACTGTTAGGCTTAGGCCTAGGGCTAGGATTTTTGAAACTAGGAAGCCCTTAGCTCCAGGCACACTGCAGCTGTTCAAGGCATCCCAAGGGGAGTACAAAAGTGCAACAACATGGCAGCTTTCACAGCTTTTTCCTTGGCACCATCCCTATACCTAGGCTGATTTATCTGCCTAGGGTTAGGGTTAGGGTTCAGCCTAGGGCTTGAATTTCTTTAACCAGGAAGCCCTGAGTTCCAGGCTTACTTCATCTGCCAAAGGCATCCCAAAGGGAGTGCAGAAGTGCCACAACATGGCTGCTTTCACGGCTTTTCCCTTAGGAAGAACCCTAATACCCGGCTGATTTACCTTCCTAGGGTTACTGTTAGGCTTAGGCCTAGGACTTTTAAAACCAGGAAGCCCTGGGCTCCAGGCACACTGCAGCTGCAAAAGGCATCCCAAGGGGAGCGCAAAAGTGACGCAACTTGGCTGCCACCACTGATATTTCCATGAGACCATCCCGAACCATAGGTTGATTTTCCTTCCTAGGCTAAAGGTTTGAGTTACGCCTAGGGTAAGGGTCTATTAACCAGAAAGCCCTGAGTTCCAAGAACACAGCAGCTGCGAAGGACTAGCCAAGAAGAGCGCAAAAGTACCACAACATGCCTGCCTCCACAGCTTTTTCCTTGGGGACATGCCTAATTCCTGGCTGATTTGCCTTTCTCGTCTTAGGGTTGCGGTTCGGCCTCGGGCCAGGATTTTTAAAAGCAGGAAGCCCTGAGTTCCAGGCACACTGCAGCTGTGAAAGGCATCCAAAAGGGAGTGCAAAAGTGCCACAACATGGCTGCTTTCACGGCTTTTTCCTTGGCAAGAAGCCTAACACCAGGCTGATTTACTTTCCCAGGGTTACTGTTAGGCTTAGGCCTAGGGCTAGGATTTTTGAAACTAGGAGGCCCTTAGCTCCAGGCACACTGCAGCTGTTCAAGGCATCCCAAGGGGAGTACAAAAGTGCAACAACATGGCAGCTTTCACAGCTTTTTCCTTGGCAAGAAGCCTAACACCAGGCTGATTTACACTCCCAGGGTTACTGTTAGGCTTAGGCCTAGGGCTAGGATTTTTGAAACTAGGAAGCCCTTAGCTCCAGGCACACTGCAGCTGTTCAAGGCATCCCAAGGGGAGTACAAAAGTGCAACAACATGGCAGCTTTCACAGCTTTTTCCTTGGCACCATCCCTATACCTAGGCTGATTTATCTGCTAGGGTTAGGGTTAGGGTTCAGCCTAGGGCTTGGATTTCTTTAACCCGGAAGCCCTAAGTTCCAGGCTTACTTCATCTGCCAAAGGCATCCCAAAGGGAGTGCAGAAGTGCCACAACATGGCTGCTTTCACGGCTTTTTCCTTGGCAAGAAGCCTAACATCAGGCTGATTTACCTTCCCAGGGTTACTGTTAGGCTTAGGCCTAGGGCTAGGATTTTTGAAACTAGGAAGCCCTTAGCTCCAGGCACACTGCAGCTGCGAAAGGCATCCCAAGGGGACTACAAAAGTGCAACAACATGGCTGCTTTCACGGCTTTTCCCTTAGGAAGAACCCTAATACCCGGCTGATTTACCTTCCTAGGGTTACTGTTAGGCTTAGGCCTAGGACTTTTAAAACCAGGAAGCCCTGGGCTCCAGGCACACTGCAGCTGCAAAAGGCATCCCAAGGGGAGCGCAAAAGTGACGCAACTTGGCTGCCACCACTGATATTTCCATGAGACCATCCCGAACCATAGGATGATTTTCCTTCCTAGGGTTAAGGTTTGAGTTACGCCTAGGGTAAGGGTTCTATTAACCAGAAAGCCCTGAGTTCCAAGAACACAGCAGCTGCGAAGGACTAGCCAAGAAGAGCGCAAAAGTACCACAACATGCCTGCCTCCACAGCTTTTTCCTTGGGGACATGCCTAATTCCTGGCTGATTTGCCTTTCTCGTCTTAGGGTTGGGGTTCGGCCTAGGGCTAGGATTTTTAAAATCAGGAAGCCCTGAGTTCCAGGCACACTGGAGCTGTGAAAGGCATCCAAAAGGGAGTGCAAAAGTGCCACAACATGGCTGCTTTCACGGCTTTTTCCTTGGCAAGAAGCCTAACATCAGGCTGATTTACTTTCCCAGGGTTACTGTTAGGCTTAGGCCTAGGGCTAGGATTTTTGAAACTAGGAAGCCCTGGGCTCCAGGCACACTGCAGCTGTTCAAGGCATCCCAAGGGGAGTACAAAAGTGCAACAACATGGCAGCTTTCACAGCTTTTTCCTTGGCACCATCCCTATACCTAGGCTGATTTATCTGCCTAGGGTTAGGGTTAGGGTTCAGCCTAGGGCTTGGATTTCTTTAACCAGGAAGCCCTGAGTTCCAGGCTTACTTCATCTGCCAAAGGCATCCCAAAGGGAGTGCAGAAGTGCCACAACATGGCTGCTTTCACGGCTTTTTCCTTGGCAAGAAGCCTAACATCAGGCTGATTTACCTTCCCAGGGTTACTGTTAGGCTTAGGCCTAGGGCTAGGATTCTTGAAACTAGGAAGCCCTTAGCTCCAGGCACACTGCAGCTGCGAAAGGCATCCCAAGGGGACTACAAAAGTGCAACAACATGGCTGCTTTCACGGCTTTTCCCTTAGGAAGAACCCTAATACCCGGCTGATTTACCTTCCTAGGGTTACTGTTAGGCTTAGGCCTAGGACTTTTAAAACCAGGAAGCCCTGGGCTCCAGGCACACTGCAGCTGCGAAAGGCATCCCAAGGGGAGCGCAAAAGTGACGCAACTTGGCTGCCACCACTGATATTTCCATGAGACCATCCCGAACCATAGGTTGATTTTCCTTCCTAGGGTTAAGGTTTGAGTTACGCCTAGGGTAAGGGTTCTATTAACCAGAAAGCCCTGAGTTCCAAGAACACAGCAGCTGCGAAGGACTAGCCAAGAAGAGAGCAAAAGTACCACAACATGCCTGCCTCCACAGCTTTTTCCTTGGGGACATGCCTAATTCCTGGCTGATTTGCCTTTCTCGTCTTAGGGTTGGGGTTCGGCCTAGGGCTAGGATTTTTAAAAGCAGGAAGCCCTGAGTTCCAGGCACACTGGAGCTGTGAAAGGCATCCAAAAGGGAGTGCAAAAGTGCCACAACATGGCTGCTTTCACGGCTTTTTCCTTGGCAAGAAGCCTAACACCAGGCTGATTTGCCGTCCCAGGGTTACTGTTAGGCTTAGGCCTAGGGCTAGGATTTTTGAAACTAGGAAGCCCTTAGCTCCAGGCACACTGCAGCTGTTCAAGGCATCCCAAGGGGAGTACAAAAGTGCAACAACATGGCAGCTTTCACAGCTTTTTCCTTGGCACCATCCCTATACCTGGGCTGATTTATCTGCCTAGGGTTAGGGTTAGGGTTCAGCCTAGGGCTTGAATTTTTTTTACCAGGAAGCCCTGAGTTCCAGGCTTACTTCATCTGCCAAAGGCATCCCAAAGGGAGTGCAGAAGTGCCACAACATGGCTGCTTTCACGGCTTTTCCCTTAGGAAGAACCCTAATACCCGGCTGATTTACCTTCCTAGGGTTACTGTTAGGCTTAGGCCTAGGACTTTTAAAACCAGGAAGCCCTGGGCTCCAGGCACACTGCAGCTGCAAAAGGCATCCCAAGGAGAGCGCAAAAGTGACGCAACTTGGCTGCCACCACTGATATTTCCATGAGACCATCCCGAACCATAGGCTGATTTTCCTTCCTAGGGTTAAGGTTTGAGTTACGCCTAGGGTAAGGGTTCTATTAACCAGAAAGCCCTGAGTTCCAAGAACACAGCAGCTGCGAAGGACTAGCCAAGAAGAGCGCAAAAGTACCACAACATGCCTGCCTCCACAGCTTTTTCCTTGGGGACATGCCTAATTCCTGGCTGATTTGCCTTTCTCGTCTTAGGGTTGGGGTTCGGCCTAGGGCTAGGATTTTTAAAAGCAGGAAGCCCTGAGTTCCAGGCACACTGGAGCTGTGAAAGGCATCCAAAAGGGAGTGCAAAAGTGCCACAACATGGCTGCTTTCACGGCTTTTTCCTTGGCAAGAAGCCTAACACCAGGCTGATTTACTTTCCCAGGGTTACTGTTAGGCTTAGGCCTAGGGCTAGGATTTTTGAAACTAGGAAGCCCTTAGCTCCAGGCACACTGCAGCTGTTCAAGGCATCCCAAGGGGAGTACAAAAGTGCAACAACATGGCAGCTTTCACAGCTTTTTCCTTGGCACCATCCCTATACCTAGGCTGATTTATCTGCCTAGGGTTAGGGTTAGGGTTCAGCCTAGGGCTTGAATTTCTTTAACCAGGAAGCCCTGAGTTCCAGGCTTACTTCATCTGCCAAAGGCATCCCAAAGGGAGTGCAGAAGTGCCACAACATGGCTGCTTTCACGGCTTTTCCCTTAGGAAGAACCCTAATACGCGGCTGATTTACCTTCCTAGGGTTACTGTTAGGCTTAGGCCTAGGACTTTTAAAACCAGGAAGCCCTGGGCTCCAGGCACACTGCAGCTGCAAAAGGCATCCCAAGGGGAGCGCAAAAGTGACGCAACTTGGCTGCCACCACTGATATTTCCATGAGACCATCCCGAACCATAGGTTGATTTTCCTTCCTAGGCTAAAGGTTTGAGTTACGCCTAGGGTAAGGGTCTATTAACCAGAAAGCCCTGAGTTCCAAGAACACAGCAGCTGCGAAGGACTAGCCAAGAAGAGCGCAAAAGTACCACAACATGCCTGCCTCCACAGCTTTTTCCTTGGGGACATGCCTAATTCCTGGCTGATTTGCCTTTCTCGTCTTAGGGTTGCGGTTCGGCCTCGGGCCAGGATTTTTAAAAGCAGGAAGCCCTGAGTTCCAGGCACACTGCAGCTGTGAAAGGCATCCAAAAGGGAGTGCAAAAGTGCCACAACATGGCTGCTTTCACGGCTTTTTCCTTGGCAAGAAGCCTAACACCAGGCTGATTTACTTTCCCAGGGTTACTGTTAGGCTTAGGCCTAGGGCTAGGATTTTTGAAACTAGGAGGCCCTTAGCTCCAGGCACACTGCAGCTGTTCAAGGCATCCCAAGGGGAGTACAAAAGTGCAACAACATGGCAGCTTTCACAGCTTTTTCCTTGGCAAGAAGCCTAACACCAGGCTGATTTACACTCCCAGGGTTACTGTTAGGCTTAGGCCTAGGGCTAGGATTTTTGAAACTAGGAAGCCCTTAGCTCCAGGCACACTGCAGCTGTTCAAGGCATCCCAAGGGGAGTACAAAAGTGCAACAACATGGCAGCTTTCACAGCTTTTTCCTTGGCACCATCCCTATACCTAGGCTGATTTATCTGCTAGGGTTAGGGTTAGGGTTCAGCCTAGGGCTTGGATTTCTTTAACCCGGAAGCCCTAAGTTCCAGGCTTACTTCATCTGCCAAAGGCATCCCAAAGGGAGTGCAGAAGTGCCACAACATGGCTGCTTTCACGGCTTTTTCCTTGGCAAGAAGCCTAACATCAGGCTGATTTACCTTCCCAGGGTTACTGTTAGGCTTAGGCCTAGGGCTAGGATTTTTGAAACTAGGAAGCCCTTAGCTCCAGGCACACTGCAGCTGCGAAAGGCATCCCAAGGGGACTACAAAAGTGCAACAACATGGCTGCTTTCACGGCTTTTCCCTTAGGAAGAACCCTAATACCCGGCTGATTTACCTTCCTAGGGTTACTGTTAGGCTTAGGCCTAGGACTTTTAAAACCAGGAAGCCCTGGGCTCCAGGCACACTGCAGCTGCAAAAGGCATCCCAAGGGGAGCGCAAAAGTGACGCAACTTGGCTGCCACCACTGATATTTCCATGAGACCATCCCGAACCATAGGATGATTTTCCTTCCTAGGGTTAAGGTTTGAGTTACGCCTAGGGTAAGGGTTCTATTAACCAGAAAGCCCTGAGTTCCAAGAACACAGCAGCTGCGAAGGACTAGCCAAGAAGAGCGCAAAAGTACCACAACATGCCTGCCTCCACAGCTTTTTCCTTGGGGACATGCCTAATTCCTGGCTGATTTGCCTTTCTCGTCTTAGGGTTGCGGATCGGCCTAGGGCTAGGATTTTTAAAAGCAGGAAGCCCTGAGTTCCAGGCACACTGGAGCTGTGAAAGGCATCCAAAAGGGAGTGCAAAAGTGCCACAACATGGCTGCTTTCACGGCTTTTTCCTTGGCAAGAAGCCTAACATCAGGCTGATTTACTTTCCCAGGGTTACTGTTAGGCTTAGGCCTAGGGCTAGGATTTTTGAAACTAGGAAGCCCTGGGCTCCAGGCACACTGCAGCTGTTCAAGGCATCCCAAGGGGAGTACAAAAGTGCAACAACATGGCAGCTTTCACAGCTTTTTCCTTGGCACCATCCCTATACCTAGGCTGATTTATCTGCCTAGGGTTAGGGTTAGGGTTCAGCCTAGGGCTTGGATTTCTTTAACCAGGAAGCCCTGAGTTCCAGGCTTACTTCATCTGCCAAAGGCATCCCAAAGGGAGTGCAGAAGTGCCACAACATGGCTGCTTTCACGGCTTTTTCCTTGGCAAGAAGCCTAACATCAGGCTGATTTACCTTCCCAGGGTTACTGTTAGGCTTAGGCCTAGGGCTAGGATTTTTGAAACTAGGAAGCCCTTAGCTCCAGGCACACTGCAGCTGCGAAAGGCATCCCAAGGGGACTACAAAAGTGCAACAACATGGCTGCTTTCACGGCTTTTCCCTTAGGAAGAACCCTAATACCCGGCTGATTTACCTTCCTAGGGTTACTGTTAGGCTTAGGCCTAGGACTTTTAAAACCAGGAAGCCCTGGGCTCCAGGCACACTGCAGCTGCGAAAGGCATCCCAAGGGGAGCGCAAAAGTGACGCAACTTGGCTGCCACCACTGATATTTCCATGAGACCATCCCGAACCATAGGTTGATTTTCCTTCCTAGGGTTAAGGTTTGAGTTACGCCTAGGGTAAGGGTTCTATTAACCAGAAAGCCCTGAGTTCCAAGAACACAGCAGCTGCGAAGGACTAGCCAAGAAGAGAGCAAAAGTACCACAACATGCCTGCCTCCACAGCTTTTTCCTTGGGGACATGCCTAATTCCTGGCTGATTTGCCTTTCTCGTCTTAGGGTTGGGGTTCGGCCTAGGGCTAGGATTTTTAAAAGCAGGAAGCCCTGAGTTCCAGGCACACTGGAGCTGTGAAAGGCATCCAAAAGGGAGTGCAAAAGTGCCACAACATGGCTGCTTTCACGGCTTTTTCCTTGGCAAGAAGCCTAACACCAGGCTGATTTGCCGTCCCAGGGTTACTGTTAGGCTTAGGCCTAGGGCTAGGATTTTTAAAACTAGGAAGCCCTGGGCTCCAGGCACACTGCAGCTGTTCAAGGCATCCCAAGGGGAGTACAAAAGTGCAACAACATGGCAGCTTTCACAGCTTTTTCCTTGGCACCATCCCTATACCTAGGCTGATTTATCTGCCTAGGGTTAGGGTTAGGGTTCAGCCTAGGGCTTGAATTTTTTTTAACCAGGAAGCCCTGAGTTCCAGGCTTACTTCATCTGCCAAAGGCATCCCAAAGGGAGTGCAGAAGTGCCACAACATGGCTGCTTTCACGGCTTTTCCCTTAGGAAGAACCCTAATACCCGGCTGATTTACCTTCCTAGGGTTACTGTTAGGCTTAGGCCTAGGACTTTTAAAACCAGGAAGCCCTGGGCTCCAGGCACACTGCAGCTGTGAAAGGCATCCCAAGGGGAGCGCAAAAGTGACGCAACTTGGCTGCCACCACTGATATTTCCATGAGACCATCCCGAACCATAGGTTGATTTTCCTTCCTAGGGTTAAGGTTTGAGTTACGCCTAGGGTAAGGGTTCTATTAACCAGAAAGCCCTGAGTTCCAAGAACACAGCAGCTGCGAAGGACTAGCCAAGAAGAGCGCAAAAGTACCACAACATGCCTGCCTCCACAGCTTTTTCCTTGTGGACATGCCTAATTCCTGGCTGATTTGCCTTTCTCGTCTTAGGGTTGGGGTTCGGCCTAGGGCTAGGATTTTTAAAATCAGGAAGCCCTGAGTTCCAGGCACACTGGAGCTGTGAAAGGCATCCAAAAGGGAGTGCAAAAGTGCCACAACATGGCTGCTTTCACGGCTTTTTCCTTGGCAAGAAGCCTAACATCAGGCTGATTTACTTTCCCAGGGTTACTGTTAGGCTTAGGCCTAGGGCTAGGATTTTTGAAACTAGGAAGCCCTTAGCTCCAGGCACACTGCAGCTGTTCAAGGCATCCCAAGGGGAGTACAAAAGTGCAACAACATGGCAGCTTTCACAGCTTTTTCCTTGGCACCATCCCTATACCTAGGCTGATTTATCTGCCTAGGGTTAGGGTTAGGGTTCAGCCTAGGGCTTGGATTTCTTTAACCAGGAAGCCCTGAGTTCCAGGCTTACTTCATCTGCCAAAGGCATCCCAAAGGGAGTGCAGAAGTGCCACAACATGGCTGCTTTCACGGCTTTTTCCTTGGCAAGAAGCCTAATATCAGGCTGATTTACTTTCCCAGGGTTACTGTTAGGCTTAGGCCTAGGGCTAGGATTTTTGAAACTAGGAAGCCCTTAGCTCCAGGCACACTGCAGCTGTTCAAGGCATCCCAAGGGGAGTACAAAAGTGCAATAACATGGCAGCTTTCACAGCTTTTTCCTTGGCACCATCCCTATACCTAGGCTGATTTATCTGCCTAGGGTTAGGGTTAGGGTTCAGCCTAGGGCTTGAATTTCTTTAACCAGGAAGCCCTGAGTTCCAGGCTTACTTCATCTGCCAAAGGCATCCCAAAGGGAGTGCAGAAGTGCCACAACATGGCTGCTTTCACGGCTTTTCCCTTAGGAAGAACCCTAATACCCGGCTGATTTACCTTCCTAGGGTTACTGTTAGGCTTAGGCCTAGGACTTTTAAAACCAGGAAGCCCTGGGCTCCAGGCACACTGCAGCTGCAAAAGGCATCCCAAGGGGAGCGCAAAAGTGACGCAACTTGGCTGCCACCACTGATATTTCCATGAGACCATCCCGAACCATAGGTTGATTTTCCTTCCTAGGGTTAAGGTTTGAGTTACGCCTAGGGTAAGGGTCTATTAACCAGAAAGCCCTGAGTTCCAAGAACACAGCAGCTGCGAAGGACTAGCCAAGAAGAGCGCAAAAGTACCACAACATGCCTGCCTCCACAGCTTTTTCCTTGGGGACATGCCTAATTCCTGGCTGATTTGCCTTTCTCGTCTTAGGGTTGAGGTTCGGCCTAGGGCTAGGATTTTTAAAATCAGGAAGCCCTGAGTTCCAGGCACACTGGAGCTGTGAAAGGCATCCAAAAGGGAGTGCAAAAGTGCCACAACATGGCTGCTTTCACGGCTTTTTCCTTGGCAAGAAGCCTAACATCAGGCTGATTTACTTTCCCAGGGTTACTGTTAGGCTTAGGCCTAGGGCTAGGATTTTTGAAACTAGGAAGCCCTTAGCTCCAGGCACACTGCAGCTGTTCAAGGCATCCCAAGGGGAGTACAAAAGTGCAACAACATGGCAGCTTTCACAGCTTTTTCCTTGGCACCATCCCTATACCTAGGCTGATTTATCTGCCTAGGGTTAGGGTTAGGGTTCAGCCTAGGGCTTGGATTTCTTTAACCAGGAAGCCCTGAGTTCCAGGCTTACTTCATCTGCCAAAGGCATCCCAAAGGGAGTGCAGAAGTGCCACAACATGGCTGCTTTCACGGCTTTTTCCTTGGCAAGAAGCCTAACATCAGGCTGATTTACTTTCCCAGGGTTACTGTTAGGCTTAGGCCTAGGGCTAGGATTTTTGAAACTAGGAAGCCCTTAGCTCCAGGCACACTGCAGCTGTTCAAGTCATCCCAAGGGGAGTACAAAAGTGCAACAACATGGCAGCTTTCACAGCTTTTTCCTTGGCACCATCCCTATACCTGGGCTGATTTATCTGCCTAGGGTTAGGGTTAGGGTTCAGCCTAGGGCTTGAATGTTTTTTACCAGGAAGCCCTGAGTTCCAGGCTTACTTCATCTGCCAAAGGCATCCCAAAGGGAGTGCAGAAGTGCCACAACATGGCTGCTTTCACGGCTTTTCCCTTAGGAAGAACCCTAATACCCGGCTGATTTACCTTCCTAGGGTTACTGTTAGGCTTAGGCCTAGGACTTTTAAAACCAGGAAGCCCTGGGCCCCAGGCACACTGCAGCTGCGAAAGGCATCCCAAGGGGAGCGCAAAAGTGACGCAACTTGGCTGCCACCACTGATATTTCCATGAGACCATCCCGAACCATAGGTTGATTTTCCTTCCTAGGGTTAAGGTTTGAGTTACGCCTAGGGTAAGGGTTCTATTAACCAGAAAGCCCTGAGTTCCAAGAACACAGCAGCTGCGAAGGACTAGCCAAGAAGAGCGCAAAAGTACCACAACATGCCTGCCTCCACAGCTTTTTCCTTGGGGACATGCCTAATTCCTGGCTGATTTGCCTTTCTCGTCTTAGGGTTGGGGTTCGGCCTAGGGCTAGGATTTTTAAAAGCAGGAAGCCCTGAGTTCCAGGCACACTGGAGCTGTGAAAGGCATCCAAAAGGGATTGCAAAAGTGCCACAACATGGCTGCTTTCACGGCTTGTTCCTTGGCAAGACGCCTAACACCAGGCTGACTTACCTTCCCAGGGTTACTATTAGGCTTAAGCCTAGGGCTACGATTTTTAAAACTAGGAAGCCCTTAGCTCCAGGCACACTGCAGCTGTTCAAGGCATCCCAAGGGGAGTACAAAAGTGCAACAACATGGCAGCTTTCACAGCTTTTTCCTTGGCACCATCCCTATACCTAGGCTGATTTATCTGCCTAGGGTTAGGGTTAGGGTTCAGCCTAGGGCTTGGATTTCTTTAACCAGGAAGCCCTGAGTTCCAGGCTTACTTCATCTGCCAAAGGCATCCCAAAGGGAGTGCAGAAGTGCCACAACATGGCTGCTTTCACGGCTTTTTCCTTGGCAAGAAGCCTAACATCAGGCTGATTTACTTTCCCAGGGTTACTGTTAGGCTTAGGCCTAGGGCTAGGATTTTTGAAACTAGGAAGCCCTTAGCTCCAGGCACACTGCAGCTGTTCAAGGCATCCCAAGGGGAGTACAAAAGTGCAACAACATGGCAGCTTTCACGGCTTTTTCCTTGGCACCATCCCTATACCTGGGCTGATTTATCTGCCTAGGGTTAGGGTTAGGGTTCAGCCTAGGGCTTGAATTTTTTTTACCAGGAAGCCCTGAGTTCCAGGCTTACTTCATCTGCCAAAGGCATCCCAAAGGGAGTGCAGAAGTGCCACAACATGGCTGCTTTCACGGCTTTTCCCTTAGGAAGAACCCTAATACCCGGCTGATTTACCTTCCTAGGGTTACTGTTAGGCTTAGGCCTAGGACTTTTAAAACCAGGAAGCCCTGGGCCCCAGGCACACTGCAGCTGCGAAAGGCATCCCAAGGGGAGCGCAAAAGTGACGCAACTTGGCTGCCACCACTGATATTTCCATGAGACCATCCCGAACCATAGGTTGATTTTCCTTCCTAGGGTTAAGGTTTGAGTTACGCCTAGGGTAAGGGTTCTATTAACCAGAAAGCCCTGAGTTCCAAGAACACAGCAGCTGCGAAGGACTAGCCAAGAAGAGCGCAAAAGTACCACAACATGCCTGCCTCCACAGCTTTTTCCTTGGGGACATGCCTAATTCCTGGCTGATTTGCCTTTCTCGTCATAGGGTTGGGGTTCGGCCTAGGGCTAGGATTTTTAAAAGCAGGAAGCCCTGAGTTCCAGGCACACTGGAGCTGTGAAAGGCATCCAAAAGGGATTGCAAAAGTGCCACAACATGGCTGCTTTCACGGCTTTTTCCTTGGCAAGACGCCTAACACCAGGCTGACTTACCTTCCCAGGGTTACTATTAGGCTTAAGCCTAGGGCTACGATTTTTAAAACTAGGAAGCCCTTAGCTCCAGGCACACTGCAGCTGTTCAAGGCATCCCAAGGGGAGTACAAAAGTGCAACAACATGGCAGCTTTCACAGCTTTTTCCTTGGCACCATCCCTATACCTAGGCTGATTTATCTGCCTAGGGTTAGGGTTAGGGTTCAGCCTAGGGCTTGAATTTTTTTTAACCAGGAAGCCCTGAGTTCCAGGCTTACTTCATCTGCCAAAGGCATCCCAAAGGGAGTGCAGAAGTGCCACAACATGGCTGCTTTCACGGCTTTTCCCTTAGGAAGAACCCTAATACTCGGCTGATTTACCTTCCTAGGGTTACTGTTAGGCTTAGGCCTAGGACTTTTAAAACCAGGAAGCCCTGGGCTCCAGGCACACTGCAGCTGTGAAAGGCATCCCAAGGGCAGCGCAAAAGTGACGCAACTTGGCTGCCACCACTGATATTTCCATGAGACCATCCCGAACCATAGGACGATTTTCCTTCCTAGGGTTAAGGTTTGAGTTACGCCTAGGGTAAGGGTTCTATTAACCAGAAAGCCCTGAGTTCCAAGAACACAGCAGCTGCGAAGGACTAGCCAAGAAGAGCGCAAAAGTACCACAACATGCCTGCCTCCACAGCTTTTTCCTTGGGGACATGCCTAATTCCTGGCTGATTTGCCTTTCTCGTCTTAGGGTTGGGGTTCGGCCTAGGGCTAGGATTTTTAAAAGCAGGAAGCCCTGAGTTCCAGGCACACTGGAGCTGTGAAAGGCATCCAAAAGGGAGTGCAAAAGTGCCACAACATGGCTGCTTTCACGGCTTTTTCCTTGGCAAGAAGCCTAACATCAGGCTGATTTACTTTCCCAGGGTTACTGTTAGGCTTAGGCCTAGGGCTAGGATTTTTGAAACTAGGAAGCCCTTAGCTCCAGGCACACTGCAGCTGTTCAAGGCATCCCAAGGGGAGTACAAAAGTGCAACAACATGGCAGCTTTCACAGCTTTTTACTTGGCACCATCCCTATACCTAGGCTGATTTATCTGCCTAGGGTTAGGGTTAGGGTTCAGCCTAGGGCTTGGATTTCTTTAACCAGGAAGCCCTGAGTTCCAGGCTTACTTCATCTGCCAAAGGCATCCCAAAGGGAGTGCAGAAGTGCCACAACATGGCTGCTTTCACGGCTTTTTCCTTGGCAAGAAGCCTAACATCAGGCTGATTTACCTTCCCAGGGTTACTGTTAGGCTTAGGCCTAGGGCTAGGATTTTTGAAACTAGGAAGCCCTTAGCTCCAGGCACACTGCAGCTGTTCAAGGCATCCCAAGGGGACTACAAAAGTGCAACAACATGGCTGCTTTCACGGCTTTTCCCTTAGGAAGAACCCTAATACCCGGCTGATTTACCTTCCTAGGGTTGCTGTTAGGCTTAGGCCTAGGACTTTTAAAACCAGGAAGCCCTGTGCTCCAGGCACACTGCAGCTGCGAAAGGCATCCCAAGGGGAGCGCAAAAGTGACGCAACTTGGCTGCCACCACTGATATTTCCATGAGACCATCCCGAACCATAGGTTGATTTTCCTTCCTAGGGTTAAGGTTTGAGTTACGCCTAGGGTAAGGGTTCTATTAACCAGAAAGCCCTGAGTTCCAAGAACACAGCAGCTGCGAAGGACTAGCCAAGAAGAGCGCAAAAGTACCACAACATGCCTGCCTCCACAGCTTTTTCCTTGGGGACATGCCTAATTCCTGGCTGATTTGCCTTTCTCGTCTTAGGGTTGGGGTTCGGCCTAGGGCTAGGATTTTTAAAAGCAGGAAGCCCTGAGTTCCAGGCACACTGGAGCTGTGAAAGGCATCCAAAAGGGATTGCAAAAGTGCCACAACATGGCTGCTTTCACGGCTTTTTCCTTGGCAAGAAGCCTAACACCAGGCTGATTTGCCTTCCCAGGGTTACTGTTAGGCTTAGGCCTAGGGCTAGGATTTTTAAAACTAGGAAGCCCTGGGCTCCAGGCACACTGCAGCTGTTCAAGGCATCCCAAGGGGAGTACAAAAGTGCAACAACATGGCAGCTTTCACAGCTTTTTCCTTGGCACCATCCCTATACCTAGGCTGATTTATCTGCCTAGGGTTAGGGTTAGGGTTCAGCCTAGGGCTTGAATTTTTTTTAACCAGGAAGCCCTGAGTTCCAGGCTTACTTCATCTGCCAAAGGCATCCCAAAGGGAGTGCAGAAGTGCCACAACATGGCTGCTTTCACGGCTTTTCCCTTAGGAAGAACCCTAATACCCGGCTGATTTACCTTCCTAGGGTTACTGTTAGGCTTAGGCCTAGGACTTTTAAAACCAGGAAGCCCTGGGCTCCAGGCACACTGCAGCTGTGAAAGGCATCCCAAGGGGAGCGCAAAAGTGACGCAACTTGGCTGCCACCACTGATATTTCCATGAGACCATCCCGAACCATAGGATGATTTTCCTTCCTAGGGTTAAGGTTTGAGTTACGCCTAGGGTAAGGGTTCTATTAACCAGAAAGCCCTGAGTTCCAAGAACACAGCAGCTGCGAAGGACTAGCCAAGAAGAGCGCAAAAGTACCACAACATGCCTGCCTCCACAGCTTTTTCCTTGGGGACATGCCTAATTCCTGGCTGATTTGCCTTTCTCGTCTTAGGGTTGGGGTTCGGCCTAGGGCTAGGATTTTTAAAATCAGGAAGCCCTGAGTTCCAGGCACACTGGAGCTGTGAAAGGCATCCAAAAGGGAGTGCAAAAGTGCCACAACATGGCTGCTTTCACGGCTTTTTCCTTGGCAAGAAGCCTAACATCAGGCTGATTTACTTTCCCAGGGTTACTGTTAGGCTTAGGCCTAGGGCTAGGATTTTTGAAACTAGGAAGCCCTTAGCTCCAGGCACACTGCAGCTGTTCAAGGCATCCCAAGGGGAGTACAAAAGTGCAACAACATGGCAGCTTTCACAGCTTTTTCCTTGGCACCATCCCTATACCTAGGCTGATTTATCTGCCTAGGGTTAGGGTTAGGGTTCAGCCTAGGGCTTGGATTTCTTTAACCAGGAAGCCCTGAGTTCCAGGCTTACTTCATCTGCCAAAGGCATCCCAAAGGGAGTGCAGAAGTGCCACAACATGGCTGCTTTCACGGCTTTTTCCTTGGCAAGAAGCCTAACATCAGGCTGATTTACTTTCCCAGGGTTACTGTTAGGCTTAGGCCTAGGGCTAGGATTTTTGAAACTAGGAAGCCCTTAGCTCCAGGCACACTGCAGCTGTTCAAGGCATCCCAAGGGGAGTACAAAAGTGCAACAACATGGCAGCTTTCACAGCTTTTTCCTTGGCACCATCCCTATACCTGGGCTGATTTATCTGCCTAGGGTTAGGGTTAGGGTTCAGCCTAGGGCTTGAATTTTTTTTACCAGGAAGCCCTGAGTTCCAGGCTTACTTCATCTGCCAAAGGCATCCCAAAGGGAGTGCAGAAGTGCCACAACATGGCTGCTTTCACGGCTTTTCCCTTAGGAAGAACCCTAATACCCGGCTGATTTACCTTCCTAGGGTTACTGTTAGGCTTAGGCCTAGGACTTTTAAAACCAGGAAGCCCTGGGCCCCAGGCACACTGCAGCTGCGAAAGGCATCCCAAGGGGAGCGCAAAAGTGACGCAACTTGGCTGCCACCACTGATATTTCCATGAGACCATCCCGAACCATAGGTTGATTTTCCTTCCTAGGGTTAAGGTTTGAGTTACGCCTAGGGTAAGGGTTCTATTAACCAGAAAGCCCTGAGTTCCAAGAACACAGCAGCTGCGAAGGACTAGCCAAGAAGAGCGCAAAAGTACCACAACATGCCTGCCTCCACAGCTTTTTCCTTGGGGACATGCCTAATTCCTGGCTGATTTGCCTTTCTCATCATAGGGTTGCGGTTCGGCCTAGGGCTAGGATTTTTAAAAGCAGGAAGCCCTGAGTTCCAGGCACACTGGAGCTGTGAAAGGCATCCAAAAGGGATTGCAAAAGTGCCACAACATGGCTGCTTTCACGGCTTTTTCCTTGGCAAGACGCCTAACACCAGGCTGACTTACCTTCCCAGGGTTACTATTAGGCTTAAGCCTAGGGCTACGATTTTTAAAACTAGGAAGCCCTTAGCTCCAGGCACACTGCAGCTGTTCAAGGCATCCCAAGGGGAGTACAAAAGTGCAACAACATGGCAGCTTTCACAGCTTTTTCCTTGGCACCATCCCTATACCTAGGCTGATTTATCTGCCTAGGGTTAGGGTTAGGGTTCAGCCTAGGGCTTGAATTTCTTTAACCAGGAAGCCCTGAGTTCCAGGCTTACTTCATCTGCCAAAGGCATCCCAAAGGGAGTGCAGAAGTGCCACAACATGGCTGCTTTCACGGCTTTTCCCTTAGGAAGAACCCTAATACCCGGCTGATTTACCTTCCTAGGGTTACTGTTAGGCTTAGGCCTAGGACTTTTAAAACCAGGAAGCCCTGGGCTCCAGGCACACTGCAGCTGCAAAAGGCATCCCAAGGGGAGCGCAAAAGTGACGCAACTTGGCTGCCACCACTGATATTTCCATGAGACCATCCCGAACCATAGGTTGATTTTCCTTCCTAGGGTTAAGGTTTGAGTTACGCCTAGGGTAAGGGTCTATTAACCAGAAAGCCCTGAGTTCCAAGAACACAGCAGCTGCGAAGGACTAGCCAAGAAGAGCGCAAAAGTACCACAACATGCCTGCCTCCACAGCTTTTTCCTTGGGGACATGCCTAATTCCTGGCTGATTTGCCTTTCTCGTCTTAGGGTTGGGGTTCGGCCTAGGGCTAGGATTTTTAAAAGCAGGAAGCCCTGAGTTCCAGGCACACTGGAGCTGTGAAAGGCATCCAAAAGGGAGTGCAAAAGTGCCACAACATGGCTGCTTTCACGGCTTTTTCCTTGGCAAGAAGCCTAACATCAGGCTGATTTACTTTCCCAGGGTTACTGTTAGGCTTAGGCCTAGGGCTAGGATTTTTGAAACTAGGAAGCCCTTAGCTCCAGGCACACTGCAGCTGTTCAAGGCATCCCAAGGGGAGTACAAAAGTGCAACAACATGGCAGCTTTCACAGCTTTTTCCTTGGCACCATCCCTATACCTAGGCTGATTTATCTGCCTAGGGTTAGGGTTAGGGTTCAGCCTAGGGCTTGGATTTCTTTAACCAGGAAGCCCTGAGTTCCAGGCTTACTTCATCTGCCAAAGGCATCCCAAAGGGAGTGCAGAAGTGCCACAACATGGCTGCTTTCACGGCTTTTTCCTTGGCAAGAAGCCTAACATCAGGCTGATTTACTTTCCCAGGGTTACTGTTAGGCTTAGGCCTAGGGCTAGGATTTTTGAAACTAGGAAGCCCTTAGCTCCAGGCACACTGCAGCTGTTCAAGGCATCCCAAGGGGAGTACAAAAGTGCAACAACATGGCAGCTTTCACAGCTTTTTCCTTGGCACCATCCCTATACCTGGGCTGATTTATCTGCCTAGGGTTAGGGTTAGGGTTCAGCCTAGGGCTTGAATTTTTTTTACCAGGAAGCCCTGAGTTCCAGGCTTACTTCATCTGCCAAAGGCATCCCAAAGGGAGTGCAGAAGTGCCACAACATGGCTGCTTTCACGGCTTTTCCCTTAGGAAGAACCCTAATACCCGGCTGATTTACCTTCCTAGGGTTACTGTTAGGCTTAGGCCTAGGACTTTTAAAACCAGGAAGCCCTGGGCCCCAGGCACACTGCAGCTGCGAAAGGCATTCCAATAGGGAGCGCAAAAGTGACGCAACTTGGCTGCCACCACTGATATTTCCATGAGACCATCCCGAACCATAGGTTGATTTTCCTTCCTAGGGTTAAGGTTTGAGTTACGCCTAGGGTAAGGGTTCTATTAACCAGAAAGCCCTGAGTTCCAAGAACACAGCAGCTGCGAAGGACTAGCCAAGAAGAGCGCAAAAGTACCACAACATGCCTGCCTCCACAGCTTTTTCCTTGGGGACATGCCTAATTCCTGGCTGATTTGCCTTTCTCGTCATAGGGTTGGGGTTCGGCCTAGGGCTAGGATTTTTAAAAGCAGGAAGCCCTGAGTTCCAGGCACACTGGAGCTGTGAAAGGCATCCAAAAGGGATTGCAAAAGTGCCACAACATGGCTGCTTTCACGGCTTTTTCCTTGGCAAGACGCCTAACACCAGGCTGACTTACCTTCCCAGGGTTACTATTAGGCTTAAGCCTAGGGCTACGATTTTTAAAACTAGGAAGCCCTGGGCTCCAGGCACACTGCAGCTGTTCAAGGCATCCCAAGGGGAGTACAAAAGTGCAACAACATGGCAGCTTTCACAGCTTTTTCCTTGGCACCATCCCTATACCTAGGCTGATTTATCTGCCTAGGGTTAGGGTTAGGGTTCAGCCTAGGGCTTGAATTTCTTTAACCAGGAAGCCCTGAGTTCCAGGCTTACTTCATCTGCCAAAGGCATCCCAAAGGGAGTGCAGAAGTGCCACAACATGGCTGCTTTCACGGCTTTTCCCTTAGGAAGATCCCTAATACCCGGCTGATTTACCTTCCTAGGGTTACTGTTAGGCTTAGGCCTAGGACTTTTAAAACCAGGAAGCCCTGGGCTCCAGGCACACTGCAGCTGAGAAAGGCATCCCAAGGGGAGCGCAAAAGTGACGCAACTTGGCTGCCACCACTGATATTTCCATGAGACCATCCCGAACCATAGGTTGATTTTCCTTCCTAGGGTTAAGGTTTGAGTTACGCCTAGGGTAAGGGTCTATTAACCAGAAAGCCCTGAGTTCCAAGAACACAGCAGCTGCGAAGGACTACCCAAGAAGAGCGCAAAAGTACCACAACATGCCTGCCTCCACAGCTTTTTCCTTGGGGACATGCCTAATTCCTGGCTGATTTGCCTTTCTCGTCTTAGGGTTGAGGTTCGGCCTAGGGCTAGGATTTTTAAAATCAGGAAGCCCTGAGTTCCAGGCACACTGGAGCTGTGAAAGGCATCCAAAAGGGAGTGCAAAAGTGCCACAACATGGCTGTTTCACGGCTTTTTCCTTGGCAAGAAGCCTAACATCAGGCTGATTTACTTTCCCAGGGTTACTGTTAGGCTTAGGCCTAGGGCTAGGATTTTTGAAACTAGGAAGCCCTTAGCTCCAGGCACACTGCAGCTGTTCAAGGCATCCCAAGGGGAGTACAAAAGTGCAACAACATGGCAGCTTTCACAGCTTTTTCCTTGGCACCATCCCTATACCTAGGCTGATTTATCTGCCTAGGGTTAGGGTTAGGGTTCAGCCTAGGGCTTGGATTTCTTTAACCAGGAAGCCCTGAGTTCCAGGCTTACTTCATCTGCCAAAGGCATCCCAAAGGGAGTGCAGAAGTGCCACAACATGGCTGCTTTCACGGCTTTTCCCTTAGGAAGAACCCTAATACCCGGCTGATTTACCTTCCTAGGGTTACTGTTAGGCTTAGGCCTAGGACTTTTAAAACCAGGAAGCCCTGGGCTCCAGGCACACTGCAGCTGCAAAAGGCATCCCAAGGGGAGCGCAAAAGTGACGCAACTTGGCTGCCACCACTGATATTTCCATGAGACCATCCCGAACCATAGGCTGATTTTCCTTCCTAGGGTTAAGGTTTGAGTTACGCCTAGGGTAAGGGTTCTATTAACCAGAAAGCCCTGAGTTCCAAGAACACAGCAGCTGCGAAGGACTAGCCATGAAGAGCGCAAAAGTACCACAACATGCCTGCCTCCACAGCTTTTTCCTTGGGGACATGCCTAATTCCTGGCTGATTTGCCTTTCTCGTCTTAGGGTTGGGGTTCGGCCTAGGGCTAGGATTTTTAAAAGCAGGAAGCCCTGAGTTCCAGGCACACTGGAGCTGTGAAAGGCATCCAAAAGGGAGTGCAAAAGTGCCACAACATGGCTGCTTTCACGGCTTTTTCCTTGGCAAGAAGCCTAACACCAGGCTGATTTGCCTTCCCAGGGTTACTGTTAGGCTTAGGCCTAGGGCTAGGATTTTTAAAACTAGGAAGCCCTGGGCTCCAGGCACACTGCAGCTGTTCAAGGCATCCCAAGGGGAGTACAAAAGTGCAACAACATGGCAGCTTTCACAGCTTTTTCCTTGGCACCATCCCTATACCTAGGCTGATTTATCTGCCTAGGGTTAGGGTTAGGGTTCAGCCTAGGGCTTGGATTTCTTTAACCAGGAAGCCCTGAGTTCCAGGCTTACTTCATCTGCCAAAGGCATCCCAAAGGGAGTGCAGAAGTGCCACAACATGGCTGCTTTCACGGCTTTTTCCTTGGCAAGAAGCCTAACATCAGGCTGATTTACTTTCCCAGGGTTACTGTTAGGCTTAGGCCTAGGGCTAGGATTTTTGAAACTAGGAAGCCCTGGGCTCCAGGCACACTGCAGCTGTTCAAGGCATCCCAAGGGGAGTACAAAAGTGCAACAACATGGCAGCTTTCACAGCTTTTTCCTTGGCACCATCCCTATACCTAGGCTGATTTATCTGCCTAGGGTTAGGGTTAGGGTTCAGCCTAGGGCTTGAATTTTTTTAACCAGGAAGCCCTGAGTTCCAGGCTTACTTCATCTGCCAAAGGCATCCCAAAGGGAGTGCAGAAGTGCCACAACATGGCTGCTTTCACGGCTTTTCCCTTAGGAAGAACCCTAATACCCGGCTGATTTACCTTCCTAGGGTTACTGTTAGGCTTAGGCCTAGGACTTTTAAAACCAGGAAGCCCTGGGCTCCAGGCACACTGCAGCTGCAAAAGGCATCCCAAGGGGAGCGCAAAAGTGACGCAACTTGGCTGCCACCACTGATATTTCCATGAGACCATCCCGAACCATAGGCTGATTTTCCTTCCTAGGGTTAAGGTTTGAGTTACGCCTAGGGTAAGGGTTCTATTAACCAGAAAGCCCTGAGTTCCAAGAACACAGCAGCTGCGAAGGACTAGCCAAGAAGAGCGCAAAAGTACCACAACATGCCTGCCTCCACAGCTTTTTCCTTGGGGACATGCCTAATTCCTGGCTGATTTGCCTTTCTCGTCTTAGGGTTGGGGTTCGGCCTAGGGCTAGGATTTTTAAAATCAGGAAGCCCTGAGTTCCAGGCACACTGCAGCTGTGAAAGGCATCCAAAAGGGAGTGCAAAAGTGCCACAACATGGCTGCTTTCACGGCTTTTTCCTTGGCAGGAAGCCTAACACCAGGCTGATTTGCCTTCCCAGGGTTACTGTTAGGCTTAGGCCTAGGGCTAGGATTTTTAAAACTAGGAAGCCCTGGGCTCCAGGCACACTGCAGCTGTTCAAGGCATCCCAAGGGGAGTACAAAAGTGCAACAACATGGCAGCTTTCACAGCTTTTTCCTTGGCACCATCCCTATACCTAGGCTGATTTATCTGCCTAGGGTTAGGGTTAGGGTTCAGCCTAGGGCTTGGATTTCTTTAACCAGGAAGCCCTGAGTTCCAGGCTTACTTCATCTGCCAAAGGCATCCCAAAGGGAGTGCAGAAGTGCCACAACATGGCTGCTTTCACGGCTTTTTCCTTGGCAAGAAGCCTAACATCAGGCTGATTTACTTTCCCAGGGTTACTGTTAGGCTTAGGCCTAGGGCTAGGATTTTTGAAACTAGGAAGCCCTTAGCTCCAGGCACACTGCAGCTGTTCAAGGCATCCCAAGGGGAGTACAATAGTGCAACAACATGGCAGCTTTCACAGCTTTTTCCTTGGCACCATCCCTATACCTGGGCTGATTTATCTGCCTAGGGTTAGGGTTAGGGTTCAGCCTAGGGCTTGAATTTTTTTAACCAGGAAGCCCTGAGTTCCAGGCTTACTTCATCTGCCAAAGGCATCCCAAAGGGAGTGCAGAAGTGCCACAACATGGCTGCTTTCACGGCTTTTCCCTTAGGAAGAACCCTAATACCCGGCTGATTTACCTTCCTAGGGTTACTGTTAGGCTTAGGCCTAGGACTTTTAAAACCAGGAAGCCCTGGGCTCCAGGCACACTGCAGCTGCGAAAGGCATCCAAAGGGGAGCGCAAAAGTGACGCAACTTGGCTGCCACCACTGATATTTCCATGAGACCATCCCGAACCATAGGCTGATTTTCCTTCCTAGGGTTAAGGTTTGAGTTACGCCTAGGGTAAGGGTTCTATTAACCAGAAAGCCCTGAGTTCCAAGAACACAGCAGCTGCGAAGGACTAGCCAAGAAGAGCGCAAAAGTACCACAACATGCCTGCCTCCACAGCTTTTTCCTTGGGGACATGCCTAATTCCTGGCTGATTTGCCTTTCTCGTCATAGGGTTGGGGTTCGGCCTAGGGCTAGGATTTTTAAAAGCAGGAAGCCCTGAGTTCCAGGCACACTGGAGCTGTGAAAGGCATCCAAAAGGGATTGCAAAAGTGCCACAACATGGCTGCTTTCACGGCTTGTTCCTTGGCAAGACGCCTAACACCAGGCTGACTTACCTTCCCAGGGTTACTATTAGGCTTAGGCCTAGGGCTGGGATTTTTAAAACTAGGAAGCCCTTAGCTCCAGGCACACTGCAGCTGTTCAAGGCATCCCAAGGGGAGTACAAAAGTGCAACAACATGGCAGCTTTCACAGCTTTTTCCTTGGCACCATCCCTATACCTAGGCTGATTTATCTGCCTAGGGTTAGGGTTAGGGTTCAGCCTAGGGCTTGGATTTCTTTAACCAGGAAGCCCTGAGTTCCAGGCTTACTTCATCTGCCAAAGGCATCCCAAAGGGAGTGCAGAAGTGCCACAACATGGCTGCTTTCACGGCTTTTTCCTTGGCAAGAAGCCTAACATCAGGCTGATTTACTTTCCCAGGGTTACTGTTAGGCTTAGGCCTAGGGCTAGGATTTTTGAAACTAGGAAGCCCTTAGCTCCAGGCACACTGCAGCTGTTCAAGGCATCCCAAGGGGAGTACAAAAGTGCAACAACATGGCAGCTTTCACAGCTTTTTCCTTGGCACCATCCCTATACCTGGGCTGATTTATCTGCCTAGGGTTAGGGTTAGGGTTCAGCCTAGGGCTTGAATTTTTTTTACCAGGAAGCCCTGAGTTCCAGGCTTACTTCATCTGCCAAAGGCATCCCAAAGGGAGTGCAGAAGTGCCACAACATGGCTGCTTTCACGGCTTTTCCCTTAGGAAGAACCCTAATACCCGGCTGATTTACCTTCCTAGGGTTACTGTTAGGCTTAGGCCTAGGACTTTTAAAACCAGGAAGCCCTGGGCCCCAGGCACACTGCAGCTGCGAAAGGCATCCCAAGGGGAGCGCAAAAGTGACGCAACTTGGCTGCCACCACTGATATTTCCATGAGACCATCCCGAACCATAGGTTGATTTTCCTTCCTAGGGTTAAGGTTTGAGTTACGCCTAGGGTAAGGGTTCTATTAACCAGAAAGCCCTGAGTTCCAAGAACACAGCAGCTGCGAAGGACTAGCCAAGAAGAGCGCAAAAGTACCACAACATGCCTGCCTCCACAGCTTTTTCCTTGGGGACATGCCTAATTCCTGGCTGATTTGCCTTTCTCATCATAGGGTTGCGGTTCGGCCTAGGGCTAGGATTTTTAAAAGCAGGAAGCCCTGAGTTCCAGGCACACTGGAGCTGTGAAAGGCATCCAAAAGGGATTGCAAAAGTGCCACAACATGGCTGCTTTCACGGCTTTTTCCTTGGCAAGACGCCTAACACCAGGCTGACTTACCTTCCCAGGGTTACTATTAGGCTTAAGCCTAGGGCTACGATTTTTAAAACTAGGAAGCCCTTAGCTCCAGGCACACTGCAGCTGTTCAAGGCATCCCAAGGGGAGTACAAAAGTGCAACAACATGGCAGCTTTCACAGCTTTTTCCTTGGCACCATCCCTATACCTAGGCTGATTTATCTGCCTAGGGTTAGGGTTAGGGTTCAGCCTAGGGCTTGAATTTCTTTAACCAGGAAGCCCTGAGTTCCAGGCTTACTTCATCTGCCAAAGGCATCCCAAAGGGAGTGCAGAAGTGCCACAACATGGCTGCTTTCACGGCTTTTCCCTTAGGAAGAACCCTAATACCCGGCTGATTTACCTTCCTAGGGTTACTGTTAGGCTTAGGCCTAGGACTTTTAAAACCAGGAAGCCCTGGGCTCCAGGCACACTGCAGCTGCAAAAGGCATCCCAAGGGGAGCGCAAAAGTGACGCAACTTGGCTGCCACCACTGATATTTCCATGAGACCATCCCGAACCATAGGCTGATTTTCCTTCCTAGGGTTAAGGTTTGAGTTACGCCTAGGGTAAGGGTTCTATTAACCAGAAAGCCCTGAGTTCCAAGAACACAGCAGCTGCGAAGGACTAGCCAAGAAGAGCGCAAAAGTACCACAACATGCCTGCCTCCACAGCTTTTTCCTTGGGGACATGCCTAATTCCTGGCTGATTTGCCTTTCTCGTCTTAGGGTTGGGGTTCGGCCTAGGGCTAGGATTTTTAAAATCAGGAAGCCCTGAGTTCCAGGCACACTGGAGCTGTGAAAGGCATCCAAAAGGGAGTGCAAAAGTGCCACAACATGGCTGTTTCACGGCTTTTTCCTTGGCAAGAAGCCTAACATCAGGCTGATTTACTTTCCCAGGGTTACTGTTAGGCTTAGGCCTAGGGCTAGGATTTTTGAAACTAGGAAGCCCTTAGCTCCAGGCACACTGCAGCTGTTCAAGGCATCCCAAGGGGAGTACAAAAGTGCAACAACATGGCAGCTTTCACAGCTTTTTCCTTGGCACCATCCCTATACCTAGGCTGATTTATCTGCCTAGGGTTAGGGTTAGGGTTCAGCCTAGGGCTTGGATTTCTTTAACCAGGAAGCCCTGAGTTCCAGGCTTACTTCATCTGCCAAAGGCATCCCAAAGGGAGTGCAGAAGTGCCACAACATGGCTGCTTTCACGGCTTTTCCCTTAGGAAGAACCCTAATACCCGGCTGATTTACCTTCCTAGGGTTACTGTTAGGCTTAGGCCTAGGACTTTTAAAACCAGGAAGCCCTGGGCTCCAGGCACACTGCAGCTGTGAAAGGCATCCCAAGGGGAGCGCAAAAGTGACGCAACTTGGCTGCCACCACTGATATTTCCATGAGACCATCCCGAACCATAGGTTGATTTTCCTTCCTAGGGTTAAGGTTTGAGTTACGCCTAGGGTAAGGGTTCTATTAACCAGAAAGCCCTGAGTTCCAAGAACACAGCAGCTGCGAAGGACTAGCCAAGAAGAGCGCAAAAGTACCACAACATGCCTGCCTCCACAGCTTTTTCCTTGTGGACATGCCTAATTCCTGGCTGATTTGCCTTTCTCGTCTTAGGGTTGGGGTTCGGCCTAGGGCTAGGATTTTTAAAATCAGGAAGCCCTGAGTTCCAGGCACACTGGAGCTGTGAAAGGCATCCAAAAGGGAGTGCAAAAGTGCCACAACATGGCTGCTTTCACGGCTTTTTCCTTGGCAAGAAGCCTAACATCAGGCTGATTTACTTTCCCAGGGTTACTGTTAGGCTTAGGCCTAGGGCTAGGATTTTTGAAACTAGGAAGCCCTTAGCTCCAGGCACACTGCAGCTGTTCAAGGCATCCCAAGGGGAGTACAAAAGTGCAACAACATGGCAGCTTTCACAGCTTTTTCCTTGGCACCATCCCTATACCTAGGCTGATTTATCTGCCTAGGGTTAGGGTTAGGGTTCAGCCTAGGGCTTGGATTTCTTTAACCAGGAAGCCCTGAGTTCCAGGCTTACTTCATCTGCCAAAGGCATCCCAAAGGGAGTGCAGAAGTGCCACAACATGGCTGCTTTCACGGCTTTTTCCTTGGCAAGAAGCCTAACATCAGGCTGATTTACTTTCCCAGGGTTACTGTTAGGCTTAGGCCTAGGGCTAGGATTTTTGAAACTAGGAAGCCCTTAGCTCCAGGCACACTGCAGCTGTTCAAGGCATCCCAAGGGGAGTACAAAAGTGCAACAACATGGCAGCTTTCACAGCTTTTTCCTTGGCACCATCCCTATACCTGGGCTGATTTATCTGCCTAGGGTTAGGGTTAGGGTTCAGCCTAGGGCTTGAATTTTTTTTACCAGGAAGCCCTGAGTTCCAGGCTTACTTCATCTGCCAAAGGCATCCCAAAGGGAGTGCAGAAGTGCCACAACATGGCTGCTTTCACGGCTTTTCCCTTAGGAGGAACCCTAATACCCGGCTGATTTACCTTCCTAGGGTTACTGTTAGGCTTAGGCCTAGGACTTTTAAAACCAGGAAGCCCTGGGCCCCAGGCACACTGCAGCTGCGAAAGGCATTCCAATAGGGAGCGCAAAAGTGACGCAACTTGGCTGCCACCACTGATATTTCCATGAGACCATCCCGAACCATAGGTTGATTTTCCTTCCTAGGGTTAAGGTTTGAGTTACGCCTAGGGTAAGGGTTCTATTAACCAGAAAGCCCTGAGTTCCAAGAACACAGCAGCTGCGAAGGACTAGCCAAGAAGAGCGCAAAAGTACCACAACATGCCTGCCTCCACAGCTTTTTCCTTGGGGACATGCCTAATTCCTGGCTGATTTGCCTTTCTCGTCATAGGGTTGGGGTTCGGCCTAGGGCTAGGATTTTTAAAAGCAGGAAGCCCTGAGTTCCAGGCACACTGGAGCTGTGAAAGGCATCCAAAAGGGATTGCAAAAGTGCCACAACATGGCTGCTTTCACGGCTTTTTCCTTGGCAAGACGCCTAACACCAGGCTGACTTACCTTCCCAGGGTTACTATTAGGCTTAAGCCTAGGGCTACGATTTTTAAAACTAGGAAGCCCTTAGCTCCAGGCACACTGCAGCTGTTCAAGGCATCCCAAGGGGAGTACAAAAGTGCAACAACATGGCAGCTTTCACAGCTTTTTCCTTGGCACCATCCCTATACCTAGGCTGATTTATCTGCCTAGGGTTAGGGTTAGGGTTCAGCCTAGGGCTTGAATTTCTTTAACCAGGAAGCCCTGAGTTCCAGGCTTACTTCATCTGCCAAAGGCATCCCAAAGGGAGTGCAGAAGTGCCACAACATGGCTGCTTTCACGGCTTTTCCCTTAGGAAGATCCCTAATACCCGGCTGATTTACCTTCCTAGGGTTACTGTTAGGCTTAGGCCTAGGACTTTTAAAACCAGGAAGCCCTGGGCTCCAGGCACACTGCAGCTGAGAAAGGCATCCCAAGGGGAGCGCAAAAGTGACGCAACTTGGCTGCCACCACTGATATTTCCATGAGACCATCCCGAACCATAGGTTGATTTTCCTTCCTAGGGTTAAGGTTTGAGTTACGCCTAGGGTAAGGGTCTATTAACCAGAAAGCCCTGAGTTCCAAGAACACAGCAGCTGCGAAGGACTACCCAAGAAGAGCGCAAAAGTACCACAACATGCCTGCCTCCACAGCTTTTTCCTTGGGGACATGCCTAATTCCTGGCTGATTTGCCTTTCTCGTCTTAGGGTTGAGGTTCGGCCTAGGGCTAGGATTTTTAAAATCAGGAAGCCCTGAGTTCCAGGCACACTGGAGCTGTGAAAGGCATCCAAAAGGGAGTGCAAAAGTGCCACAACATGGCTGTTTCACGGCTTTTTCCTTGGCAAGAAGCCTAACATCAGGCTGATTTACTTTCCCAGGGTTACTGTTAGGCTTAGGCCTAGGGCTAGGATTTTTGAAACTAGGAAGCCCTTAGCTCCAGGCACACTGCAGCTGTTCAAGGCATCCCAAGGGGAGTACAAAAGTGCAACAACATGGCAGCTTTCACAGCTTTTTCCTTGGCACCATCCCTATACCTAGGCTGATTTATCTGCCTAGGGTTAGGGTTAGGGTTCAGCCTAGGGCTTGGATTTCTTTAACCAGGAAGCCCTGAGTTCCAGGCTTACTTCATCTGCCAAAGGCATCCCAAAGGGAGTGCAGAAGTGCCACAACATGGCTGCTTTCACGGCTTTTCCCTTAGGAAGAACCCTAATACCCGGCTGATTTACCTTCCTAGGGTTACTGTTAGGCTTAGGCCTAGGACTTTTAAAACCAGGAAGCCCTGGGCTCCAGGCACACTGCAGCTGCAAAAGGCATCCCAAGGGGAGCGCAAAAGTGACGCAACTTGGCTGCCACCACTGATATTTCCATGAGACCATCCCGAACCATAGGCTGATTTTCCTTCCTAGGGTTAAGGTTTGAGTTACGCCTAGGGTAAGGGTTCTATTAACCAGAAAGCCCTGAGTTCCAAGAACACAGCAGCTGCGAAGGACTAGCCATGAAGAGCGCAAAAGTACCACAACATGCCTGCCTCCACAGCTTTTTCCTTGGGGACATGCCTAATTCCTGGCTGATTTGCCTTTCTCGTCTTAGGGTTGGGGTTCGGCCTAGGGCTAGGATTTTTAAAATCAGGAAGCCCTGAGTTCCAGGCACACTGGAGCTGTGAAAGGCATCCAAAAGGGAGTGCAAAAGTGCCACAACATGGCTGCTTTCACGGCTTTTTCCTTGGCAAGAAGCCTAACACCAGGCTGATTTGCCTTCCCAGGGTTACTGTTAGGCTTAGGCCTAGGGCTAGGATTTTTAAAACTAGGAAGCCCTGGGCTCCAGGCACACTGCAGCTGTTCAAGGCATCCCAAGGGGAGTACAAAAGTGCAACAACATGGCAGCTTTCACAGCTTTTTCCTTGGCACCATCCCTATACCTAGGCTGATTTATCTGCCTAGGGTTAGGGTTAGGGTTCAGCCTAGGGCTTGAATTTTTTTAACCAGGAAGCCCTGAGTTCCAGGCTTACTTCATCTGCCAAAGGCATCCCAAAGGGAGTGCAGAAGTGCCACAACATGGCTGCTTTCACGGCTTTTCCCTTAGGAAGAACCCTAATACCCGGCTGATTTACCTTCCTAGGGTTACTGTTAGGCTTAGGCCTAGGACTTTTAAAACCAGGAAGCCCTGGGCTCCAGGCACACTGCAGCTGCAAAAGGCATCCCAAGGGGAGCGCAAAAGTGACGCAACTTGGCTGCCACCACTGATATTTCCATGAGACCATCCCGAACCATAGGCTGATTTTCCTTCCTAGGGTTAAGGTTTGAGTTACGCCTAGGGTAAGGGTTCTATTAACCAGAAAGCCCTGAGTTCCAAGAACACAGCAGCTGCGAAGGACTAGCCAAGAAGAGCGCAAAAGTACCACAACATGCCTGCCTCCACAGCTTTTTCCTTGGGGACATGCCTAATTCCTGGCTGATTTGCCTTTCTCGTCTTAGGGTTGGGGTTCGGCCTAGGGCTAGGATTTTTAAAATCAGGAAGCCCTGAGTTCCAGGCACACTGCAGCTGTGAAAGGCATCCAAAAGGGAGTGCAAAAGTGCCACAACATGGCTGCTTTCACGGCTTTTTCCTTGGCAGGAAGCCTAACACCAGGCTGATTTGCCTTCCCAGGGTTACTGTTAGGCTTAGGCCTAGGGCTAGGATTTTTAAAACTAGGAAGCCCTGGGCTCCAGGCACACTGCAGCTGTTCAAGGCATCCCAAGGGGAGTACAAAAGTGCAACAACATGGCAGCTTTCACAGCTTTTTCCTTGGCACCATCCCTATACCTAGGCTGATTTATCTGCCTAGGGTTAGGGTTAGGGTTCAGCCTAGGGCTTGGATTTCTTTAACCAGGAAGCCCTGAGTTCCAGGCTTACTTCATCTGCCAAAGGCATCCCAAAGGGAGTGCAGAAGTGCCACAACATGGCTGCTTTCACGGCTTTTTCCTTGGCAAGAAGCCTAACATCAGGCTGATTTACTTTCCCAGGGTTACTGTTAGGCTTAGGCCTAGGGCTAGGATTTTTGAAACTAGGAAGCCCTTAGCTCCAGGCACACTGCAGCTGTTCAAGGCATCCCAAGGGGAGTACAATAGTGCAACAACATGGCAGCTTTCACAGCTTTTTCCTTGGCACCATCCCTATACCTGGGCTGATTTATCTGCCTAGGGTTAGGGTTAGGGTTCAGCCTAGGGCTTGAATTTTTTTAACCAGGAAGCCCTGAGTTCCAGGCTTACTTCATCTGCCAAAGGCATCCCAAAGGGAGTGCAGAAGTGCCACAACATGGCTGCTTTCACGGCTTTTCCCTTAGGAAGAACCCTAATACCCGGCTGATTTACCTTCCTAGGGTTACTGTTAGGCTTAGGCCTAGGACTTTTAAAACCAGGAAGCCCTGGGCTCCAGGCACACTGCAGCTGCGAAAGGCATCCAAAGGGGAGCGCAAAAGTGACGCAACTTGGCTGCCACCACTGATATTTCCATGAGACCATCCCGAACCATAGGCTGATTTTCCTTCCTAGGGTTAAGGTTTGAGTTACGCCTAGGGTAAGGGTTCTATTAACCAGAAAGCCCTGAGTTCCAAGAACACAGCAGCTGCGAAGGACTAGCCAAGAAGAGCGCAAAAGTACCACAACATGCCTGCCTCCACAGCTTTTTCCTTGGGGACATGCCTAATTCCTGGCTGATTTGCCTTTCTCGTCTTAGGGTTGGGGTTCGGCCTAGGGCTAGGATTTTTAAAAGCAGGAAGCCCTGAGTTCCAGGCACACTGGAGCTGTGAAAGGCATCCAAAAGGGATTGCAAAAGTGCCACAACATGGCTGCTTTCACGGCTTGTTCCTTGGCAAGACGCCTAACACCAGGCTGACTTACCTTCCCAGGGTTACTATTAGGCTTAGGCCTAGGGCTGGGATTTTTAAAACTAGGAAGCCCTTAGCTCCAGGCACACTGCAGCTGTTCAAGGCATCCCAAGGGGAGTACAAAAGTGCAACAACATGGCAGCTTTCACAGCTTTTTCCTTGGCACCATCCCTATACCTAGGCTGATTTATCTGCCTAGGGTTAGGGTTAGGGTTCAGCCTAGGGCTTGGATTTCTTTAACCAGGAAGCCCTGAGTTCCAGGCTTACTTCATCTGCCAAAGGCATCCCAAAGGGAGTGCAGAAGTGCCACAACATGGCTGCTTTCACGGCTTTTCCCTTAGGAAGAACCCTAATACCCGGCTGATTTACCTTCCTAGGGTTACTGTTAGGCTTAGGCCTAGGACTTTTAAAACCAGGAAGCCCTGGGCTCCAGGCACACTGCAGCTGCAAAAGGCATCCCAAGGGGAGCGCAAAAGTGACGCAACTTGGCTGCCACCACTGATATTTCCATGAGACCATCCCGAACCATAGGTTGATTTTCCTTCCTAGGGTTAAGGTTTGAGTTACGCCTAGGGTAAGGGTCTATTAACCAGAAAGCCCTGAGTTCCAAGAACACAGCAGCTGCGAAGGACTAGCCAAGAAGAGCGCAAAAGTACCACAACATGCCTGCCTCCACAGCTTTTTCCTTGGGGACATGCCTAATTCCTGGCTGATTTGCCTTTCTCGTCTTAGGGTTGCGGTTCGGCCTAGGGCTAGGATTTTTAAAAGCAGGAAGCCCTGAGTTCCAGGCACACTGGAGCTGTGAAAGGCATCCAAAAGGGAGTGCAAAAGTGCCACAACATGGCTGCTTTCACGGCTTTTTCCTTGGCAAGAAGCCTAACATCAGGCTGATTTACTTTCCCAGGGTTACTGTTAGGCTTAGGCCTAGGGCTAGGATTTTTGAAACTAGGAAGCCCTTAGCTCCAGGCACACTGCAGCTGTTCAAGGCATCCCAAGGGGAGTACAAAAGTGCAACAACATGGCAGCTTTCACAGCTTTTTCCTTGGCACCATCCCTATACCTAGGCTGATTTATCTGCCTAGGGTTAGGGTTAGGGTTCAGCCTAGGGCTTGGATTTCTTTAACCAGGAAGCCCTGAGTTCCAGGCTTACTTCATCTGCCAAAGGCATCCCAAAGGGAGTGCAGAAGTGCCACAACATGGCTGCTTTCACGGCTTTTCCCTTAGGAAGAACCCTAATACCCGGCTGATTTACCTTCCTAGGGTTACTGTTAGGCTTAGGCCTAGGACTTTTAAAACCAGGAAGCCCTGGGCTCCAGGCACACTGCAGCTGCAAAAGGCATCCCAAGGGGAGCGCAAAAGTGACGCAACTTGGCTGCCACCACTGATATTTCCATGAGACCATCCCGAACCATAGGCTGATTTTCCTTCCTAGGGTTAAGGTTTGAGTTACGCCTAGGGTAAGGGTTCTATTAACCAGAAAGCCCTGAGTTCCAAGAACACAGCAGCTGCGAAGGACTAGCCAAGAAGAGCGCAAAAGTACCACAACATGCCTGCCTCCACAGCTTTTTCCTTGGGGACATGCCTAATTCCTGGCTGATTTGCCTTTCTCGTCTTAGGGTTGGGGTTCGGCCTAGGGCTAGGATTTTTAAAATCAGGAAGCCCTGAGTTCCAGGCACACTGGAGCTGTGAAAGGCATCCAAAAGGGAGTGCAAAAGTGCCACAACATGGCTGTTTCACGGCTTTTTCCTTGGCAAGAAGCCTAACATCAGGCTGACATACTTTCCCAGGGTTACTGTTAGGCTTAGGCCTAGGGCTAGGATTTTTGAAACTAGGAAGCCCTTAGCTCCAGGCACACTGCAGCTGTTCAAGGCATCCCAAGGGGAGTACAAAAGTGCAACAACATGGCAGCTTTCACAGCTTTTTCCTTGGCACCATCCCTATACCTAGGCTGATTTATCTGCCTAGGGTTAGGGTTAGGGTTCAGCCTAGGGCTTGGATTTCTTTAACCAGGAAGCCCTGAGTTCCAGGCTTACTTCATCTGCCAAAGGCATCCCAAAGGGAGTGCAGAAGTGCCACAACATGGCTGCTTTCACGGCTTTTCCCTTAGGAAGAACCCTAATACCCGGCTGATTTACCTTCCTAGGGTTACTGTTAGGCTTAGGACTAGGACTTTTAAAACCAGGAAGCCCTGGGCTCCAGGCACACTGCAGCTGCGAAAGGCATCCCAAGGGGAGCGCAAAAGTGACGCAACTTGGCTGCCACCACTGATATTTCCATGAGACCATTCCTAACCATAGGTTGATTTTCCTTCCTAGGGTTAAGGTTTGAGTTACGCCTAGGGTAAGGGCTCTATTAACCAGAAAGCCCTGAGTTCCAAGAACACAGCAGCTGCGAAGGACTAGCCAAGAAGAGCGCAAAAGTACCACAACATGCCTGCCTCCACAGCTTTTTCCTTGGGGACATGCCTAATTCCTGGCTGATTTGCCTTTCTCGTCTTAGGGTTGGGGTTCGGCCTAGGGCTAGGATTTTTAAAAGCAGGAAGCCCTGAGTTCCAGGCACACTGGAGCTGTGAAAGGCATCCAAAAGGGAGTGCAAAAGTGCCACAACATGGCTGCTTTCACGGCTTTTTCCTTGGCAAGAAGCCTAACACCAGGCTGACATACTTTCCCAGGGTTACTGTTAGGCTTAGGCCTAGGGCTAGGATTTTTGAAACTAGGAAGCCCTGGGCTCCAGGCACACTGCAGCTGTTCAAGGCATCCCAAGGGGAGTACAAAAGTGCAACAACATGGCAGCTTTCACAGCTTTTTCCTTGGCACCATCCCTATACCTAGGCTGATTTATCTGCCTAGGGTTAGGGTTAGGGTTCAGCCTAGGGCTTGGATTTCTTTAACCAGGAAGCCCTGAGTTCCAGGCTTACTTCATCTGCCAAAGGCATCCCAAAGGGAGTGCAGAAGTGCCACAACATGGCTGCTTTCACGGCTTTTCCCTTAGGAAGAACCCTAATACCCGGCTGATTTACCTTCCTAGGGTTACTGTTAGGCTTAGGCCTAGGACTTTTAAAACCAGGAAGCCCTGGGCTCCAGGCACACTGCAGCTGCGAAAGGCATCCCAAGGGGAGCGCAAAAGTGACGCAACTTGGCTGCCACCACTGATATTTCCATGAGACCATCCCGAACCATAGGATGATTTTCCTTCCTAGGGTTAAGGTTTGAGTTACGCCTAGGGTAAGGGTTCTATTAACCAGAAAGCCCTGAGTTCCAAGAACACAGCAGCTGCGAAGGACTAGCCAAGAAGAGCGCAAAAGTACCACAACATGCCTGCCTCCACAGCTTTTTCCTTGGGGACATGCCTAATTCCTGGCTGATTTGCCTTTCTCGTCTTAGGGTTGGGGTTCGGCCTAGGGCTAGGATTTTTAAAATCAGGAAGCCCTGAGTTCCAGGCACACTGGAGCTGTGAAAGGCATCCAAAAGGGAGTGCAAAAGTGCCACAACATGGCTGCTTTCACGGCTTTTTCCTTGGCAAGAAGCCTAACATCAGGCTGATTTACTTTCCCAGGGTTACTGTTAGGCTTAGGCCTAGGGCTAGGATTTTTGAAACTAGGAAGCCCTTAGCTCCAGGCACACTGCAGCTGTTCAAGGCATCCCAAGGGGAGTACAAAAGTGCAACAACATGGCAGCTTTCACAGCTTTTTCCTTGGCACCATCCCTATACCTAGGCTGATTTATCTGCCTAGGGTTAGGGTTAGGGTTCAGCCTAGGGCTTGGATTTCTTTAACCAGGAAGCCCTGAGTTCCAGGCTTACTTCATCTGCCAAAGGCATCCCAAAGGGAGTGCAGAAGTGCCACAACATGGCTGCTTTCACGGCTTTTCCCTTAGGAAGAACCCTAATACCCGGCTGATTTACCTTCCTAGGGTTACTGTTAGGCTTAGGCCTAGGACTTTTAAAACCAGGAAGCCCTGGGCTCCAGGCACACTGCAGCTGCAAAAGGCATCCCAAGGGGAGCGCAAAAGTGACGCAACTTGGCTGCCACCACTGATATTTCCATGAGACCATCCCGAACCATAGGCTGATTTTCCTTCCTAGGGTTAAGGTTTGAGTTACGCCTAGGGTAAGGGTTCTATTAACCAGAAAGCCCTGAGTTCCAAGAACACAGCAGCTGCGAAGGACTAGCCAAGAAGAGCGCAAAAGTACCACAACATGCCTGCCTCCACAGCTTTTTCCTTGGGGACATGCCTAATTCCTGGCTGATTTGCCTTTCTCGTCTTAGGGTTGGGGTTCGGCCTAGGGCTAGGATTTTTAAAATCAGGAAGCCCTGAGTTCCAGGCACACTGGAGCTGTGAAAGGCATCCAAAAGGGAGTGCAAAAGTGCCACAACATGGCTGTTTCACGGCTTTTTCCTTGGCAAGAAGCCTAACATCAGGCTGATTTACTTTCCCAGGGTTACTGTTAGGCTTAGGCCTAGGGCTAGGATTTTTGAAACTAGGAAGCCCTTAGCTCCAGGCACACTGCAGCTGTTCAAGGCATCCCAAGGGGAGTACAAAAGTGCAACAACATGGCAGCTTTCACAGCTTTTTCCTTGGCACCATCCCTATACCTAGGCTGATTTATCTGCCTAGGGTTAGGGTTAGGGTTCAGCCTAGGGCTTGGATTTCTTTAACCAGGAAGCCCTGAGTTCCAGGCTTACTTCATCTGCCAAAGGCATCCCAAAGGGAGTGCAGAAGTGCCACAACATGGCTGCTTTCACGGCTTTTCCCTTAGGAAGAACCCTAATACCCGGCTGATTTACCTTCCTAGGGTTACTGTTAGGCTTAGGCCTAGGACTTTTAAAACCAGGAAGCCCTGGGCTCCAGGCACACTGCAGCTGCGAAAGGCATCCCAAGGGGAGCGCAAAAGTGACGCAACTTGGCTGCCACCACTGATATTTCCATGAGACCATCCCGAACCATAGGCTGATTTTCCTTCCTAGGGTTAAGGTTTGAGTTACGCCTAGGGTAAGGGTCTATTAACCAGAAAGCCCTGAGTTCCAAGAACACAGCAGCTGCGAAGGACTAGCCAAGAAGAGCGCAAAAGTACCACAACATGCCTGCCTCCACAGCTTTTTCCTTGGGGACATGCCTAATTCCTGGCTGATTTGCCTTTCTCGTCTTAGGGTTGGGGTTCGGCCTAGGGCTAGGATTTTTAAAATCAGGAAGCCCTGAGTTCCAGGCACACTGGAGCTGTGAAAGGCATCCAAAAGGGAGTGCAAAAGTGCCACAACATGGCTGCTTTCACGGCTTTTTCCTTGGCAAGAAACCTAACATCAGGCTGATTTACTTTCCCAGGGTTACTGTTAGGCTTAGGCCTAGGGCTAGGATTTTTGAAACTAGGAAGCCCTGGGCTCCAGGCACACTGCAGCTGTTCAAGGCATCCCAAGGGGAGTACAAAAGTGCAACAACATGGCAGCTTTCACAGCTTTTTCCTTGGCACCATCCCTATACCTAGGCTGATTTATCTGCCTAGGGTTAGGGTTAGGGTTCAGCCTAGGGCTTGGATTTCTTTAACCAGGAAGCCCTGAGTTCCAGGCTTACTTCATCTGCCAAAGGCATCCCAAAGGGAGTGCAGAAGTGCCACAACATGGCTGCTTTCACGGCTTTTCCCTTAGGAAGAACCCTAATACCCGGCTGATTTACCTTCCTAGGGTTACTGTTAGGCTTAGGCCTAGGACTTTTAAAACCAGGAAGCCCTGGGCTCCAGGCACACTGCAGCTGCAAAAGGCATCCCAAGGGGAGCGCAAAAGTGACGCAACTTGGCTGCCACCACTGATATTTCCATGAGACCATCCCGAACCATAGGCTGATTTTCCTTCCTAGGGTTAAGGTTTGAGTTACGCCTAGGGTAAGGGTTCTATTAACCAGAAAGCCCTGAGTTCCAAGAACACAGCAGCTGCGAAGGACTAGCCAAGAAGAGCGCAAAAGTACCACAACATGCCTGCCTCCACAGCTTTTTCCTTGGGGACATGCCTAATTCCTGGCTGATTTGCCTTTCTCGTCTTAGGGTTGGGGTTCGGCCTAGGGCTAGGATTTTTAAAATCAGGAAGCCCTGAGTTCCAGGCACACTGGAGCTGTGAAAGGCATCCAAAAGGGAGTGCAAAAGTGCCACAACATGGCTGTTTCACGGCTTTTTCCTTGGCAAGAAGCCTAACATCAGGCTGATTTACTTTCCCAGGGTTACTGTTAGGCTTAGGCCTAGGGCTAGGATTTTTGAAACTAGGAAGCCCTTAGCTCCAGGCACACTGCAGCTGTTCAAGGCATCCCAAGGGGAGTACAAAAGTGCAACAACATGGCAGCTTTCACAGCTTTTTCCTTGGCACCATCCCTATACCTAGGCTGATTTATCTGCCTAGGGTTAGGGTTAGGGTTCAGCCTAGGGCTTGGATTTCTTTAACCAGGAAGCCCTGAGTTCCAGGCTTACTTCATCTGCCAAAGGCATCCCAAAGGGAGTGCAGAAGTGCCACAACATGGCTGCTTTCACGGCTTTTCCCTTAGGAAGAACCCTAATACCCGGCTGATTTACCTTCCTAGGGTTACTGTTAGGCTTAGGACTAGGACTTTTAAAACCAGGAAGCCCTGGGCTCCAGGCACACTGCAGCTGCGAAAGGCATCCCAAGGGGAGCGCAAAAGTGACGCAACTTGGCTGCCACCACTGATATTTCCATGAGACCATTCCTAACCATAGGTTGATTTTCCTTCCTAGGGTTAAGGTTTGAGTTACGCCTAGGGTAAGGGCTCTATTAACCAGAAAGCCCTGAGTTCCAAGAACACAGCAGCTGCGAAGGACTAGCCAAGAAGAGCGCAAAAGTACCACAACATGCCTGCCTCCACAGCTTTTTCCTTGGGGACATGCCTAATTCCTGGCTGATTTGCCTTTCTCGTCTTAGGGTTGGGGTTCGGCCTAGGGCTAGGATTTTTAAAAGCAGGAAGCCCTGAGTTCCAGGCACACTGGAGCTGTGAAAGGCATCCAAAAGGGAGTGCAAAAGTGCCACAACATGGCTGCTTTCACGGCTTTTTCCTTGGCAAGAAGCCTAACACCAGGCTGACATACTTTCCCAGGGTTACTGTTAGGCTTAGGCCTAGGGCTAGGATTTTTGAAACTAGGAAGCCCTGGGCTCCAGGCACACTGCAGCTGTTCAAGGCATCCCAAGGGGAGTACAAAAGTGCAACAACATGGCAGCTTTCACAGCTTTTTCCTTGGCACCATCCCTATACCTAGGCTGATTTATCTGCCTAGGGTTAGGGTTAGGGTTCAGCCTAGGGCTTGGATTTCTTTAACCAGGAAGCCCTGAGTTCCAGGCTTACTTCATCTGCCAAAGGCATCCCAAAGGGAGTGCAGAAGTGCCACAACATGGCTGCTTTCACGGCTTTTCCCTTAGGAAGAACCCTAATACCCGGCTGATTTACCTTCCTAGGGTTACTGTTAGGCTTAGGCCTAGGACTTTTAAAACCAGGAAGCCCTGGGCTCCAGGCACACTGCAGCTGCGAAAGGCATCCCAAGGGGAGCGCAAAAGTGACGCAACTTGGCTGCCACCACTGATATTTCCATGAGACCATCCCGAACCATAGGCTGATTTTCCTTCCTAGGGTTAAGGTTTGAGTTACGCCTAGGGTAAGGGTCTATTAACCAGAAAGCCCTGAGTTCCAAGAACACAGCAGCTGCGAAGGACTACCCAAGAAGAGCGCAAAAGTACCACAACATGCCTGCCTCCACAGCTTTTTCCTTGTGGACATGCCTAATTCCTGGCTGATTTGCCTTTCTCGTCTTAGGGTTGGGGTTCGGCCTAGGGCTAGGATTTTTAAAATCAGGAAGCCCTGAGTTCCAGGCACACTGGAGCTGTGAAAGGCAGCCAAAAGGGAGTGCAAAAGTGCCACAACATGGCTGCTTTCACGGCTTTTTCCTTGGCAAGAAACCTAACATCAGGCTGATTTACTTTCCCAGGGTTACTGTTAGGCTTAGGCCTAGGGCTAGGATTTTTGAAACTAGGAAGCCCTGGGCTCCAGGCACACTGCAGCTGTTCAAGGCATCCCAAGGGGAGTACAAAAGTGCAACAACATGGCAGCTTTCACAGCTTTTTCCTTGGCACCATCCCTATACCTAGGCTGATTTATCTGCCTAGGGTTAGGGTTAGGGTTCAGCCTAGGGCTTGGATTTCTTTAACCAGGAAGCCCTGAGTTCCAGGCTTACTTCATCTGCCAAAGGCATCCCAAAGGGAGTGCAGAAGTGCCACAACATGGCTGCTTTCACGGCTTTTCCCTTAGGAAGAACCCTAATACCCGGCTGATTTACCTTCCTAGGGTTACTGTTAGGCTTAGGCCTAGGACTTTTAAAACCAGGAAGCCCTGGGCTCCAGGCACACTGCAGCTGCAAAAGGCATCCCAAGGGGAGCGCAAAAGTGACGCAACTTGGCTGCCACCACTGATATTTCCATGAGACCATCCCGAACCATAGGCTGATTTTCCTTCCTAGGGTTAAGGTTTGAGTTACGCCTAGGGTAAGGGTTCTATTAACCAGAAAGCCCTGAGTTCCAAGAACACAGCAGCTGCGAAGGACTAGCCAAGAAGAGCGCAAAAGTACCACAACATGCCTGCCTCCACAGCTTTTTCCTTGGGGACATGCCTAATTCCTGGCTGATTTGCCTTTCTCGTCTTAGGGTTGGGGTTCGGCCTAGGGCTAGGATTTTTAAAAGCAGGAAGCCCTGAGTTCCAGGCACACTGGAGCTGTGAAAGGCATCCAAAAGGGAGTGCAAAAGTGCCACAACATGTCTGTTTCACGGCTTTTTCCTTGGCAAGAAGCCTAACATCAGGCTGATTTACTTTCCCAGGGTTACTGTTAGGCTTAGGCCTAGGGCTAGGATTTTTGAAACTAGGAAGCCCTTAGCTCCAGGCACACTGCAGCTGTTCAAGGCATCCCAAGGGGAGTACAAAAGTGCAACAACATGGCAGCTTTCACAGCTTTTTCCTTGGCACCATCCCTATACCTAGGCTGATTTATCTGCCTAGGGTTAGGGTTAGGGTTCAGCCTAGGGCTTGAATTTTTTTTACCAGGAAGCCCTGAGTTCCAGGCTTACTTCATCTGCCAAAGGCATCCCAAAGGGAGTGCAGAAGTGCCACAACATGGCTGCTTTCACGGCTTTTCCCTTAGGAAGAACCCTAATACCCGGCTGATTTACCTTCCTAGGGTTACTGTTAGGCTTAGGCCTAGGACTTTTAAAACCAGGAAGCCCTGGGCTCCAGGCACACTGCAGCTGCGAAAGGCATCCCAAGGGGAGCGCAAAAGTGACGCAACTTGGCTGCCACCACTGATATTTCCATGAGACCATCCCGAACCATAGGCTGATTTTCCTTCCTAGGGTTAAGGTTTGAGTTACGCCTAGGGTAAGGGTTCTATTAACCAGAAAGCCCTGAGTTCCAAGAACACAGCAGCTGCGAAGGACTAGCCAAGAAGAGCGCAAAAGTACCACAACATGCCTGCCTCCACAGCTTTTTCCTTGGGGACATGCCTAATTCCTGGCTGATTTGCCTTTCTCGTCTTAGGGTTGGGGTTCGGCCTAGGGCTAGGATTTTTAAAATCAGGAAGCCCTGAGTTCCAGGCACACTGGAGCTGTGAAAGGCATCCAAAAGGGAGTGCAAAAGTGCCACAACATGGCTGTTTCACGGCTTTTTCCTTGGCAAGAAGCCTAACATCAGGCTGATTTACTTTCCCAGGGTTACTGTTAGGCTTAGGCCTAGGGCTAGGATTTTTGAAACTAGGAAGCCCTTAGCTCCAGGCACACTGCAGCTGTTCAAGGCATCCCAAGGGGAGTACAAAAGTGCAACAACATGGCAGCTTTCACAGCTTTTTCCTTGGCACCATCCCTATACCTAGGCTGATTTATCTGCCTAGGGTTAGGGTTAGGGTTCAGCCTAGGGCTTGGATTTCTTTAACCAGGAAGCCCTGAGTTCCAGGCTTACTTCATCTGCCAAAGGCATCCCAAAGGGAGTGCAGAAGTGCCACAACATGGCTGCTTTCACGGCTTTTCCCTTAGGAAGAACCCTAATACCCGGCTGATTTACCTTCCTAGGGTTACTGTTAGGCTTAGGACTAGGACTTTTAAAACCAGGAAGCCCTGGGCTCCAGGCACACTGCAGCTGCGAAAGGCATCCCAAGGGGAGCGCAAAAGTGACGCAACTTGGCTGCCACCACTGATATTTCCATGAGACCATTCCTAACCATAGGTTGATTTTCCTTCCTAGGGTTAAGGTTTGAGTTACGCCTAGGGTAAGGGCTCTATTAACCAGAAAGCCCTGAGTTCCAAGAACACAGCAGCTGCGAAGGACTAGCCAAGAAGAGCGCAAAAGTACCACAACATGCCTGCCTCCACAGCTTTTTCCTTGGGGACATGCCTAATTCCTGGCTGATTTGCCTTTCTCGTCTTAGGGTTGGGGTTCGGCCTAGGGCTAGGATTTTTAAAAGCAGGAAGCCCTGAGTTCCAGGCACACTGGAGCTGTGAAAGGCATCCAAAAGGGAGTGCAAAAGTGCCACAACATGGCTGCTTTCACGGCTTTTTCCTTGGCAAGAAGCCTAACACCAGGCTGACATACTTTCCCAGGGTTACTGTTAGGCTTAGGCCTAGGGCTAGGATTTTTGAAACTAGGAAGCCCTGGGCTCCAGGCACACTGCAGCTGTTCAAGGCATCCCAAGGGGAGTACAAAAGTGCAACAACATGGCAGCTTTCACAGCTTTTTCCTTGGCACCATCCCTATACCTAGGCTGATTTATCTGCCTAGGGTTAGGGTTAGGGTTCAGCCTAGGGCTTGGATTTCTTTAACCAGGAAGCCCTGAGTTCCAGGCTTACTTCATCTGCCAAAGGCATCCCAAAGGGAGTGCAGAAGTGCCACAACATGGCTGCTTTCACGGCTTTTCCCTTAGGAAGAACCCTAATACCCGGCTGATTTACCTTCCTAGGGTTACTGTTAGGCTTAGGCCTAGGACTTTTAAAACCAGGAAGCCCTGGGCTCCAGGCACACTGCAGCTGCGAAAGGCATCCCAAGGGGAGCGCAAAAGTGACGCAACTTGGCTGCCACCACTGATATTTCCATGAGACCATCCCGAACCATAGGCTGATTTTCCTTCCTAGGGTTAAGGTTTGAGTTACGCCTAGGGTAAGGGTCTATTAACCAGAAAGCCCTGAGTTCCAAGAACACAGCAGCTGCGAAGGACTACCCAAGAAGAGCGCAAAAGTACCACAACATGCCTGCCTCCACAGCTTTTTCCTTGGGGACATGCCTAATTCCTGGCTGATTTGCCTTTCTCGTCTTAGGGTTGGGGTTCGGCCTAGGGCTAGGATTTTTAAAATCAGGAAGCCCTGAGTTCCAGGCACACTGGAGCTGTGAAAGGCAGCCAAAAGGGAGTGCAAAAGTGCCACAACATGGCTGCTTTCACGGCTTTTTCCTTGGCAAGAAGCCTAACATCAGGCTGATTTACTTTCCCAGGGTTACTGTTAGGCTTAGGCCTAGGGCTAGGATTTTTGAAACTAGGAAGCCCTGGGCTCCAGGCACACTGCAGCTGTTCAAGGCATCCCAAGGGGAGTACAAAAGTGCAACAACATGGCAGCTTTCACAGCTTTTTCCTTGGCACCATCCCTATACCTAGGCTGATTTATCTGCCTAGGGTTAGGGTTAGGGTTCAGCCTAGGGCTTGGATTTCTTTAACCAGGAAGCCCTGAGTTCCAGGCTTACTTCATCTGCCAAAGGCATCCCAAAGGGAGTGCAGAAGTGCCACAACATGGCTGCTTTCACGGCTTTTCCCTTAGGAAGAACCCTAATACCCGGCTGATTTACCTTCCTAGGGTTACTGTTAGGCTTAGGCCTAGGACTTTTAAAACCAGGAAGCCCTGGGCTCCAGGCACACTGCAGCTGCAAAAGGCATCCCAAGGGGAGCGC